>NC_054384.1:68994473-69341949 GCF_017654675.1 Xenopus laevis
CACTGACTTTTTCCCCATTTTTCCAAAAAATTCATTGTTTGAATAAAAACTCCACAAAATTGTGAAAAAATCTGAATTGTATTTGCATTTGACACCCAAAACCACGAACTCTTTGGATTATTCAAAGGGACATCTACCATTGACTCCTACATGAACTCGGCAGGTTTGAGTTGGAATACTTTTTTATTCAAACTCTTAACACCATCAGATTTTAATAAATCTCGAAAAATTCTAGGTTTTTTTCCCTTTTAAAAGTCCGACCAGAAAAAATCGGGCTTTAATAAATACCCCCTTAGTTTGATTAAATAGGTTCTTGTGAAGAAGTGAAATGCTGGAAATCTAAGGAAATTAAAAGCTTAAATGTGTATATATGAATGCTTTCTGAATTTGACGCCAAGAAGCAATGTGCCCTACCGATCTGTTCAGATGAATCGTGCACAGTGCAACTGACACAGGGGAGCCCTCATGTATTGGACCACAAATTTCTGCAATTATGCTTGAAATTATGGTGGGAGACACTGCACTGTGGACTAAAAAAACATGTTTGTATGTATAACTTTATTTGTAATGCACTGTTAAAGTGCTGCAGCTCTGCAAGTACAATATAGAAAAGTACACACAGGGAGGACAAGTTACATAATAAATACAAAAAATATACACAGTACATAGAGCTTATATAAGGACATTTTCTAGACAACTCATGGGTACCTTCGCATTCTGGAAAAAAACCTAAGCAGCCACATTTTGTCAGGAATTACAGAATGCTAAATATTCAAAGGCATATTAGCAGATTACAAGAAAAGAAAACACAGCTGTACATATAGAAAAGTATGTTCAAAATTAACTATAGCACATTTTTAAGTGATACGGATGTTTGTTGGATGAACAGTAGAGCCTTAACCACAAAAATATTTTAAATGTCACAAAAAACCACAATGAACTAAAAAGATTTATTCAGCTTCGCTTTGGAATAGAAAATACATCAATATTTTTAAGTACGTGCACTGGTTAACTGTAGATTCTCGTGCTTTCATTTAATGTATACACTAAGGGGGTTATTTATCAAAATCCGATTTTTTCAGATCCTTTAAGTCTGACCAAACTACAATCCATAATTAGAACTTATTTATAATCATTGAAAAAACTCGATAAAATTGGTTTGGAAAAAAACTCGAAAAATTCCTGTTTTTGTGAAAAAAAACAGAATTTTTCAGCTTTTATGCCGAAACACAAAAATTTTACATGAAATCGCTCAAAACCCCTGTTTTTTTTTCCATACAAAACTCAGCGCAGACTAAGATATCTTCAAATTTAAAATGGGACCTTTTCCATTGACTTCTACAGGACCCCGTCAGCTTGGAGATGGAGTACTTGCGGACTTTTAGCAGCCTCAGGGTATATTAAATCACAAAAACTTTGAGGTTTTTTTTTCCACTAAAAAGTCGGACTTTTTTGTAAAAAAAACAAATTTTTGGAGTTTTTTGCATTCGGAGTTTAACAAATAACCCTTCAAGTAGATTTTTTATACAGGTATAGGATTCTTTATATGGAAACTCGTTATCCAGAAAGCTCCAAATTACGAAGAGTCAGTCTCCCATAGACTCCATTTTATCCAAATAATCCAAATCCTTAAAGTATTTCCTTTTTCTCTGTAATAATAAAACAGTACCTCATCGAAACGAAGATATAACTAAGATATAATCCTTATTGAAATCCTTATTGGAAGCAAAATCAGCCTATTGGGTTCATTTAATGTTTACATGATTTTCTAGTGGAGTTAAGGTATGAAGATCAAAATTAGATCCGTATACAGAAAACCCCAGGTCCAGAGCATTCTGGATTACAGGTCCCATACCTAATAAGCAAACTGAAAAACCTTTAACATTTCAATCCATTTGGACACAACTTGTACACTATTCAAATAAATAATTGTGATTTTTTGCATAACTAGCCTTTTAACATTATTGTTCTATTATTATCATCCATAATACTTCTTCTGCTGTAATACATTCTGCAAGAACAGACTGAGGGAGCAGTACTAGGGGTTTTAAGGGTGCTATTCCAGGGGCTGAGAAGTAAAAAAACACACTTTTAATATGGAGGAAGGCATGGATGCTACCACAAAAGAATTAGATTTGTCTGTGTTTATTAGCTGGGAAAAAACAAGTTAGTCCTAACTGAAAGCAATATATTATTTCTATATTGCTATACCTAGAACTTTATCATAGGCCTAGCAATATGAAACGGTAAGGCTGAGCTAATGCATTGGTTTGCATTAATTTTACAAGCCTGGATTGGAATGATTTTTTGAATAGCCTGCCAATTGTTTCCTATGTGGTGTATGCCTCCCTATGCTGTAGGTTTAGGGTAGTACACCTGGGCACTCCTGAGTACTGGTGACTTCCATTTTAGACACACTATTCCATGAATACCTCATACGCAATAGATTTGTACCTAGCAATTGTACATTACGATCTGTGCCTTGTTAGGGATTGAAAATGTGGTGCAGGGTTAAGTGTGAGGAATTTATTGGGGCCATGTTTTACTTGTTGGAAGGGCCCACCACCCAAGTACTGACTAATAATTGAAGAAGAAATTAAGTAGCAAGAATACTGATGATGGCACTAAGAGTAATTTCCTAAGGGAAATTTTTATTGTTGTTTTTCAAAATTTGCACATTGCCCTCCATGTTTGTAAATGAGGAAGCATATACTTTCAAGCAGTTACACACACACCTACAAATTACAGTACGTTTCTCAATTTCTGCATATTTTAAATGTTACTTTTTAAGGGTCTGTTCTTTTTTTTTTTGGTGTGCTGAAAATGTTTGCTTACTGTTGCTTCTATAAGCCTGTAATTATAGATTGTAGAATGCAGTTACTTATTATCTCTGTCAGTTTCCCATTTACTACAACAAAAGGTTCATTAAGCTCGAGACATGCATTACTGGTTGGTATAACTAAGCTTTGCAAGATTGCAAAATAGAAAATTAAGGGAAAAAAATAGGAAATAAGCATAATGTCCATATTTCTCAATAGGTTCTCAATAGGTTTAATACTAACACATAGGTGTACATCCATTGGGTACCTCTAATCCCACAATTATGTATCATGCTTGAACACAAATCCTTCATTTGATTTGGATGATGATACTGATGACCAAGCCTACATCTTTATGATCCTTAAAGGGGTTGTTCATCTTTGAGTTAACTTTTTGAGTTATTGAGTTATTTCATTTTGCATTCAGCAGCTCTCAGTTTGCAATTTCAGCAATGTGTTTGATAGGGTCCAAATTAGGGATGCACCGAATCCAGGATTCTGTCTTTTTCAGCACGATTCCGATTCGGCCGAATCCTTCTGCCCACCAGAACCAAATCCAAATTCTAATTTGCATATGCAAATGACGGTTCCGATTCGGTTCGATAATCGAAAGATTTGCGGGTTCGGTGCATCCCTAGTCCAAATTACCCTAGCAACCATGCATTGATTTGAATATGAGACTTGCATATGAATAGGAGAGGCCTGAATAGAAAGATGAGTAATTAAAAGTAGCAATAACAATAGATTTGTAGCCTTACAGAGCATTTGTTTTCAGGTGGGGTCAGTGACCCCGATCTGAAAGCTGGAAAGAGTCAGAAGAAGGCAAATATTTAGAAAACTATAGAAAATAAATAATGAAGACCAATGTTTCATAATGTGGCTTCATATGTCTACCATATTTACCAAAAGATTAATGTAAATTGGACAGCTAGGATCTGATTGGCAGAGCCAGCAGACAAGCAATTGTTCATACATACTCTCACTTTTCTGGAAAATCTACATGGCAAAGTTTCATCACAACTATTTAATTTCATGACTAATTCCAAAACCTTTTTGTCCACCTGAAAGTGGCAAAGCATTCCTAGATTTGATGTTTCAACCATACTGTCTGAATATTTTTTTAAAAAAAATTGCATCTTTTGGAAAAACAGGCATGTGTTGTCGACCTTTATCTTGTTTGATAAACACAATATAATCAGCTCAAACCCAGGCCCGGATTTTAGGGGGCGGCATGCTGCCCAACCACACTCATATTTGTTCAAAAACACTGGAAATGCGCAGGAGCTACAATAATTTTTTTAATTTCCCATGCGGCAGTCCCCATTTCTCCAGTCCCGATGATGAAAATTTGCACGAATAAAGGGGAGGGGACAGGGGCAATGAACGGCAGTGGGCCTAGGGGCACCTGCTATGTAAATCCGGCCCTGCTCAAACCATGGTCTAATGCTTTGTTTTTTAGAGGGTGTGTAGATTTGAATTAAATATTTCAAATAAAGCCTGAAGATACTGGATCAGAGGAATCAGGAACCAATGATGTTAATACACTTGAGGGAACTGACTATTACAGAAGACAGCATTAGCAAGCCAGTTGATGTCACCTCTCCTGACTAAAAGTTCCCTTTGATTTGGTGTTCATGAGGCAATACACACCATGTCAGATGAAAGCACTGCTGGTGCTCAAAAAGCTAAAAGGATTCTGGCATGATTCATATTGATGTTGTCCCCAAGACCTGATATCCGAGTCTTGACTTTTCTTTTCTTTTAAAACACTCTAGCATTGGTGGTTCAGCTGCCTGAAATGTCACTTAGTATTCTGGTTGAGAGTATCTGGATTTAGTCAATACAGCCAATAATGGGTTACAATAACTTAAATTATGTGTTTCTGAATGCTGGAAGTTTTTTCAAAACTATTTGTAAACGAAAAAAAACTGAAAGCAGTATTTATTTATTTCTGTTCTCTGGTTCTGACTCTTTAAACAATAAAGCAGAAGTTCTTCAGAACCAGCAGTACAGTAAACCTGGCCGACAGACCAAGTCGTCAGCTTATCGGCCCGTGTGTAGGGCCCTCTGACAGGCTTTCTCGATCGATATCTGACCGAAAGTTGGCCAGATGTAGATCGGGCAGGATTAAAAATCCCGTTAGATCGCACATGCATCCATTTGTTGACCGACCACCCGTGTTCAGGGCCGCCATTAGAAATCACGGGGCCCCGTTACAAGTAAAAAAAAAATTGGTGCCGCAGAGAATATTTTTAAAAAAACATTGACGCCAGAGCCCCCCTTACAAGTTAAAAAAAAAATCGGTGCCCCAGAGAATATTTTTTTAAAAAAAAAACATTGCGCCGGGGCCCCCCTTACAAGTTAAAAAAAATTGGGGCCCCAGAGAATATTTTTTTTAAAAAAAACATTGGTGGCAGGGGCCTATAGAGTATTAAAATAATACATTGGTGGCCAGGGGATTAAAAAAAAATTGGTGTTCATAGAATTGAACTTGTAGCTTCAGGATTTCCATTTCTGCTGTTTTCATGACTTCGAGTCTTTTCGCCGGTTCAGGACTTCGGGTCTTTTCGCCGCTTCGGGTATTTTCGCCGCTTCAGGACTTCGGGTCTTTTTGCAGCTTCGAGTCTTTTCGCCGATTCGGGTCTTCGGGTCTTTTCGCTGCCTCTGGACTTGGGGTCTTTTCGCCACTTTCGGGACTTTGGGTCTTTTCGTCGCTTTCGGGACTTCAGCTGTTCGGCACCTCGGCTGTTCGGCTTTTCGGGCGGAAGAGGCGGCGCGACTTCATTGGGGTCAAGGGGGGTCCGGCTATTTGAAAAGTGCAGCACAGCCAGGCCCCTTCAGGCCTGGGCCTGGTACAGGAGTACCCCATGTGACCCCTGATGGCGGCCCTGCCCATGTTTGCTACATTATCCGATCGTTGGGCCCTAGGGCCCATGATCGGATCACCCCGATATCACCCACCTCAATGTATCGGCGAGAGATCCACTCATCAAAATCGCCAAACGAGCGGATATCTACGTGTATGGCCACCTTAAATGTACCAGATAGGTACTGCTTTCAATTGCCATTACATTTAAAAATAACTTTAAAACCGCTAAAAATGTTTAATTACTGTGTATTGGAAAGTTGCTTGGATTTTTTTTCCATTTTAGATTATACAAATAACAGTTTTTGTACCAAAGACCAATTGGTTTATAATTATTGCCAGCCAAATTTGCAACTTCTTACACAGCGCTGAGCAGACAGATGCAGTTGTTTTGCCCAGCTATACAAATTGGTAATCTTGAGTGATAAAAAGGTAAAACCAGCATCGGACTGAAGGCCCACCGGGGCTTCTAACACAGGGGCCTCCAACTTGCCTTCCAGGCCCCCCTGCCCCAGCTGCAACACCCTCTCTGGGCCCGCCTGCCCCAGCTGGATTAGCAGGTGAAACTTTGTATGATATACCGTAAGTAATAATGCATCCCATTCTATGCCATGATGTATAAAACAAGCATCCTGTGGCCCTTTGCCATTATATAGCCATGGATTCCTCATCCACTTTCAGTAGGTTATTTATTAAATCCCCAAATTTCTCACTATTTTCTTAAAACCACCACACTCTGTGCACATTTTTACCTTGTTTATCACTAAATTAACTCGAAAAACATATTTTAGATTATCCCCCAAAACCACAAATTATATGATTAACCCAGTACAGATCATATCTTCCAATTGTAAACGGGACATCTGCCAATGACTTCTACATGACCTCGGCAGGTTAGAGACAGAGTACTTTTTTATTCTGACTTTTAGCAACATTAGGGTTTAAATTCAAGGTTTTTTTTCCCTCCTCCTTTGTTTTCCCTTTTAAAATTCCGACCAGAAAAGATCGGACTACAATAAATAAAGATCGGACTACAATAAATAATCCCCTTAGTGTCTTTATATTTTATGAATATCACTTACACTTCTTACATCACTCTCATACCATAATAAACAATTTAACCCCAAGGTACGATGCATGATGATACAGAAAATTTGCTGGGTATCACATATTAACAGATGTACAATTTCTTAACTCTTTTATTTATTTTTTTTGCATTGGTTATCAGTTGTATTTTTTTTAAAATTTGTATGTTCATTGTCTTTATAAATACAACATACGTGTTAATGATAACAATAATGACAGCCAAGAAACAGGCACTCCTAATAAACTATCAGTATCACTCACTACAGATAATGTACCTCCTATAGAAAATTATAACATATGTATAGTAACCACAGATCTTTGCCAACGTGCCTATAATTATCATTTTAGCAAATAATATGTTGGCTGCGTAGAGCAAGTGAAATAAAAATAAAATCACTTGTAGTCTCAAACATAGGTAGTAGGCGAGTGAGGGTTTTGTAGAAAACAAATAGAACCTTATTTAGAAATATTTTTTAAGCAAGTAAACATGATGCTATCAGAGCCATAGCTTAAGCTGAGTCTAGGGACTGCACCTTTAAAACCACTTTGAAACCCTTGCACCTCCTACGCAATGGAAATTGAAAGCATTTGACACTTTTTATGTTTTAAATGATATAGAAAAAAATGACAATTTAAAGATAAAACGCAGCTTTAAATAGCCGAATATTTTGACTTGGTTCCTACATTTGGTCAGTCAGCTGAAAATTATGAAAATTCATAATTTTTTTTTCCAAATGTCACTGTATATATGTAATGAGACATAGTAGCAGAGGAGCTTTTCTTAGAATGCCCTGCTACATTAAGTTACAGCTTAAATGTATGGTTTTTTTTTTATTACAGTATTCCTTGGTGTTTTAGTCACTGCCTGTGACCTTTCTCAAGGGAATACAACTTGAGAAAGGTCACAGGCAGTGGCCGAAATGTTGAGTTTGTAAATTAAATTTTAAAAAACTTATTTTTGTCTGCACAAGACCTGTTGAGTACTGTACTTCACTGGATTACTACATTATTTGTTACCGGCACCCAGGCAGACGATATATTTTTGTGTGAGTGCTCCTCAATTGGGACTAGATAGATAGATAGATAGATAGATAGATAGATAGATAGATAGATAGATAGATAGATAGATAGATGATAGACAGACAGGCAGACAGACAGGCAGGCAGACAGACAGACAGACAGATACCAGCATACTCTTGCATTGGATTAAAACTACAAACTAAAAAAGATGTAGTTGTCAATGCAAGAGTGGTATGTGTAATAAAAGATTTTATTACTTAGATATTAGCTGGTATTGGTGTTTCGCCATACATGTACCAACAATCATGCAAAATTGGTACGTGTAAAGCTGGCCATACATGGAAAGATCTGTTCGTTTGGCAAGACCTTGAGGTGGGCAAACTAAGGCTGATCCCTAGAGCCAAACTTTCAGATTATAACAACTGAAATAAAGGTAGCTGGGTTGAGGACTGCATCAATGAGCCGATGTGACCCTGGATTTTAAACCTGCCTAATCGACAACTGACGGTTCTGACATTGGAGGGCCCGTACATGGGCAGATAAGTTGCTGATTCAGTCTGAATGGGCTGCTTACATTTGCTTATGTATGGACACCTTAGAGCTAGCTTAGGGCAGTTTATTATGATGACTTTGTCAAGTCACACAACAAATAATAAATCAGAATCACACAAATAAATATGCAGAATATACTGTATAATAAAATGATGTGCCTTTGTCAAGTGACTGCAAGGGGCATAAGGGTGAGTAAAAAAATCAGCACTGAAATAAACCAAAATACCATTGGTTTCACCACTATGAAAATCCTATTTATACATCTGCTATAAACTGTATGTGTGGCCTAGTAAAAAATTCTGATATAAAAAGAGGGCTTAACTGAAAAAGACATTTGAAACACACCAATAAAGTCTGAATTCTTTTGCAGAGTATTTACACCACTTATTTACGTTAGAATTTAATTTAGTGTGATAGTCCAGATCAGAGGTAAATAATGGTGTAAGTCTGGTGTAAAATTGTAAAAAATGTATTGGTGTAATTATGGCACAAGGGAATTTTTAAAAACACCATGTGTGGCATTACCTTAATGGTGCATTGTCTCGCATGACTGCCCCAGTGACTTCTATAGGAAGGAATATATTTGCATTCCTGGATGAGAAAAGCTCATACAGTAGTAGCAGAGTCAAGCTATTGTCAGTGCCTAAAATGATGATGTACTGGGCCTAGTACATCAAACAGAGATTTGGGCTTATTTACAAAAAAAGGGCCAATGAGTAATGTGCAAACAGACACAAACTACCCCACTACAATTTATTTTGCAATGTATGGACAATGCTAGGACATCAGAACAACCACAGAAGATTAGTTACATTAGCATTTCATTCTTCAGCCTTTGCATTTTTTAAATTTAAAATAAGTGACTTATAAAACTACTTTATAGTGTGTGTGTGTATATATATATATATATATATATATATATATATATATATATATATATATATATATATATATATATATATATATAAAGTCAGTTGTGTTCAGAATAATAGCAGTTTGATTTAAAAAGCGAATAAAGCTCAAAATCCTTATAACAGCTTTTGTTTCCATACATGCACATGCATTGGGAACACTGCACATTCTAATTCAAATCAAAACATGATTATGAAAATATCACATTTGTGTTATTCCTTTACAGAAAGTGAAGAAAATTGAATATTAGGCTGTTCCAAAACATAGCAGTGTCTGCCTTTTTCTTTACAAACTCCTACATTCACTGTATACACTAAAACATGTTTCAAGACTTTGCTTTGTATAATCACTGTTTCTGAGAACTGCTGCACATCTGTGTTGCATGGAGTCCACCAATTTCTCTCACATGTTACATTCCACAATTCCTCAGCATTTCTCGGTTCGGCCTTTTTGATGTCACCCCACAAGTTTTCTCTTTGATCAAGGTCTGGAAATTGGGCTGGCCACTCCGTAATGTGAATCTTGTTGGTCTGGAACCAAGATGTTGCTGGTTTACTGGTGTGTTTGGGGTCGTTGTCTTGTTGAAACATCCATTTTAAGGGCATTTCCTCTTCAGCATAAGGCAACATGAACTCATTATTTTGATGTATTGAAACTGATCCATGATCCCTGGTATGAGGCCCAACACCATAGTATGAGAATCATTCCCTTATCATGATGCTTGCGCCACCATGCTTCACTCTCTTCACAGTGTACTGTGGCTTGAATTCAGTGTTTGGGGTTGTCTGACAAACTGTCTGCTGCCTCTAGATCCCAAAAGAACAATTTTGCTTTCATCAGTCCACATATTGTTGCATCATTTCTCTTTAGACCAGTCAATGTGCAAATTGGAACCTCTTCAGAAAATGTCTTTTTTTCAACAATGAGACTTTGTGGTGTTTCTTTTCTATTACTCTACTACACCTACTAGTAAATTATTTGCTATGCAGAAATATCTACCAAAAAATTTCTACCAAATACAGTGATTGATCAGGTTAGAAATGTCGGACTGCTATTATTCTGAACACAACTGTATATATACTGTATACACACACAAAATATAAATCATAAACATTTATATAGCTTCTCCTCTGTTGAAGTTAATGCTTGCTGCAAAAGGCAATTTTAGTCATCAGGTCTGCTATATCTGTACGTTTTCTGTATTGCAGTCAAACTGACTACAACCTTTTGCGTGGGTTTGGTTTTCCCTTTCCTGCACACACTTATCTTGTATTCTCATATTTCTGAGGCTGGTTAATTATTAAATAGTAAGGAGCAGAATGATAGATTTTTTCATTTGAGTAATCTTAGGTTTTCATATAAAACAAGGCACGCATATACATTTTTAAGTTGATTGCAGACATCTAGTTATGACTAGATAGCTAGCAGTAAGTCATCCCATATGAGAAGACTTAAACAATAAAAAGGTACCTGCCACATGATATCATTTTGTTTAAAACATAAGACCCAAAGCACAATCTGCACCATAAGCAGCCTTCAGTAATGTTTAGTATTGGTAATCACATGCAGAACATGTATCTAAATCCCAGGATTCCAGGAGTTGTTGCCAGGGCAGCAATTCCTAGTATTTTTTCAAGGGTATGAAATAACACATATTTATAAAGTGGCAACATATTCCACAACTATTTACAGCAGAAAAGTATATACACCAAACATACATACAATTACATACAAATACAGGTATAGGATCCCTTATCCGGAAACCCGATATCCAGAAAGCTCCGAATTACGGAATGACTCCCATAGGCTCCATTTTATCCAAATAATCCAAATTTTCTTAAAATGATTGCCTTTTTCTCTGTAATAATAAAACAGTATATTATACTTGACCCCAACTAAGATATAATTAATCCGTATTGTAAGCAAAACCAGCCTATTGGGTTTATTTAATGTTTAAATGAATTTCTAGTAGACTTAAGGCATGAAGACCCAAATTACGGAAAGATCCATTATCCGGAAAACCCCAGGTCCCAAGCATTCTGGATTACAGGTCCCATACCTGTACTGACTGACACAGTTAGTTTACAGCATAACTATTATGTAGGTCTTAGTGGTAAGCACATAGAGAACATACATTTATGCTTAGATGCAGCGTCCTGTTTTCTAAAAAGAGCTTTAAAGGATGGGTAAACCTTATAAAAATGTAAAACTGCTCAGGGTGCTTTTTTACATTTCTTCTCAAAACAAATTCAGTTTTTATGAAGGGGCCCATTTACTAACAATCGAATTGCAATTTTTTCCACAAATCTTGAAAAATTTGCGTTTTCCTATATTTCTTAAAAGCTCTAAAAATGGGAGAGCCGTGAAAACTGCCAGACTTCACCAAGTAAAAGTTGTCGAGGTTCTATAGAAGTCAATGGAAGCTGCGCTGAACTTGAAATTTAATTGAAATTGAACTTTTCGAGGTTTTTGGATTTTTTTTCACTAGGAATTGCCCAAAAAACTCTATTTTTTTAGAGATTTTCGAGGTATTCCTATTTTTAGTGCATTGTTCAGCACTTTTCTTTGCTAGTACTTTTAATATCTGGCTCATTTAATAAATGCAATGACAATTTAGTTGTGGTTTCAGAAACCTTCAATAAATAAGCCTCTACCTGTCAATTACAGTTCCTGCAACTGTATGGCCAGAGAGCTAGGAAAGATATGTATTCACAAGGAATCAGAGAAGTGTTCTATTGTTGCTTTGCTCAAGAAAGAGATTAAAATCCTCAAAAAACTTTTATCATGAGCAGTGAAACTTTAGACAACTTCTTTATTCTCCTTCAAAACCTTTCTCACTCTCAGACCATACAGTTATAGGAACTGAACAGCAGATGGCAATGTTAAATTATATTATAACAATATTATAATAGCTCTGAAAGAAAAAAAAACGAATTAATGTGAATTGCAAAAGTTCTTAGAAAAGTGTCAAGCAAATTTACATTTTTTTTAAGTTAATTTATCCTTTAAAGGGGTTGTTCACCTTCCAAACACTTTTTTCAATGCAGTTGCTTTTAGATTATTCCCCAGAAATAAAAACTTGTTTCAATTACTTTCCATTATTTATTTTTTTAAAATCTAAGTTTAAAGTTGAATGTTCCTGTCTGTGGTGTTTCACTCTGACAGCTCAGTAATTCAGGTGCAGACTCTACAATGTTACAATTTTGCAACATTGAGTTGATACATTTCTCAGCGGCATTTCTGGAGTATTAGCAACTATTGTATCAATTCTATGAATGAAACCCAGAAATTATGCTCAGCAGGGACAAAGATAAGAAATGTATCAACTAAATGTATCCTTTTAGAACAGTTTCCAGGGTCGGCGACCCCCCCTGTCCCAGAGCTGCTTTAGAAGGTGAAAAATTACACTTTACACTTCAATATTAGAAAAACAGTAACACATAGAAAATAGAAAGTAATTGGACAAAGTTGTTATTTCTGGTGATCTATCTGAAAACAACTAGTTGTTTGAAGGTGAACCACCCCTTTAAATGCCAGCATTTTATTCATCAAAACAGATTTCTGCAGTGCATTATATTGATAAAAATCATTCACACCAGTCAGAGCCCCAGCGGAACTTACAATCAAAGGGTCCTATCACATTCACACAGTCATTATATAGTAAGGTTGAAAAGAAGACATGTCAGAAACAAACCAGACACTCAGATGCATACATACTGTAGGTACTTATGTATTTTCCAATTATTTTCAAGATAAAATAACTGTCAGTTTCTATAACACTATTATATATGGATTGGGATCAGGTGTGACCTTCCAAACCAATAAAGATGATGTTTGCATCTTTCAGAACCATTTATAACTAGCTACTCCATCAGAAGGGGAGACGTTTTTGGGGGGTCCTACTGAATAACAGATGGGGATGTTCCGTGACAGGTGACAGTTAGAATTCCGAATTTTAGTGTTTACTGCTACTACCTCTGTCAAGGTAGTCTGGTTGCTACCACCCATGTCTAAAAATGTAACTGTATACTGTACATTTTATTTATTGCACAATTTGTTCTCTATGTCCGTACTGTAAGTGTGTTAGTGTGTACATATGTACAGTGATGCGTTTACAAGAATCGCTACATATATATAGACATACATTCCAATACAGCATATTATGCATCACACTTAACTACCTATTAAATAAAGGACTAAATCAGTCTTAAATATTTAAACTACAAAGAAATTCACTGCAGGAACGGATTATGTATAATTGTTATAAAGAGCTGCAGAATCCGTAAGAATCCGTGTGATAAGTAATTAAATAATGATAATCCTTATGCAAACCAAAACAAAGAAAATGAAAGTACAATGGCAGAGGAAGCCAAGGCAGAACTGTAAACTGTCTGTTCATTTTTTTTCACTAGGGAAGTCCTCCCACAGAAAACAAAATAAACATACATATCAATATTTATAATTGCTAAACTTGCTGAAAAGTCCTCATTCTCCTATTAAATAGGCAATTTACCCTTAGGAATAACTGTTATAATAGAAAAATACAACAGTAAAATTATTATTATTATATACCACATCTACTTGTGTGAGTCACTAATTTAATGTTAATGTAAAGGCATTTGTCCCAACTTGCTTCAGGTGCAGTTCCAAGTTCTTTTACCAACACTGCAGGCCTATGCCAGTTTTATGCCTCCCACACACTGGTTCTTTAAGAATCAACTGTAGATCTGAGCCGTACATTTTTTACAGCACAAAGCACAGGTGCTAAACTTCAATGATGAGGTGTAAACAGTTCAGGGGATTTCCTTCAAAAACATACTGAGTGAAAATCATTAGTGAGAGCTATGGGGATTCCACATTTCTGTTTAACATGACAGCTGTTCCACCAAGTAAAAAGAAAGGATGAATACAGCAGTTTAGTGTCGGCTTATTTCACATGCAAATCCTATGACTGACATCTTATTAAGTCTTGACTGATGTTGCACATAATTCCACTTCTTAAACCTGATGCATATCAAATTTACCTAAGCCACTCTTACACATTAATATCAATAACCTTGCTTTGAGCCTTGAAATCAACACTCTTTATAATCAATACTCATGTCCACCTACTGTATGTTCCTGTGTCCCTAGGCTAAACACATGTCATTAGGGCCACCTAGTAGCCCAGTGTACTAATAATGCTACATTGTGGTAGTTGCACTGTATAGTATTTCTTATTAGGGGAATTTTTTTTCATCTTAAAATATAAGTTAAAATTTAAAGAATAAAGTCATTTTTCAATGAAGGTATATTGAAATGTTGCTTAGAATTACACAGTGTGTAACAGTCAAAGAACAAATCCATTGGCCTGTGGTGTTCCACTGTCCACAATTCTAGACAGGCTCTGGTGTGATAAAAACATTGGTCAAGAACAAAACACTGGGATGAGAGCAGCCAGATTTGTAATTAATGATACAGTTCTGCATATTCCATGAGTCTCCTAAAAGAGTGACACCTTCTATTTACAGGTTGTAATTTTGGCAACACAAGGGCCACATGTCTTATCTGATGGTTATGCTTCAATGAAGAAAATCACAGACAGATGCAGACTTCCAACACTACACATTCACGATCATCTCATCCAAAATTCCTGTTCCATACTTTCAGCTCTCGACTTTGCCCACCCCTGCCTGATTTTCCTTCCTCTTTCACAGAACAAGATCTCACTGTATAATTTCAGATACACACCATTAGAAATGAGATGTCAGCACTTACCACCCCTGTTACACATAGGCCTGCACCTAATATCCAGCTCCAGTCAATCTACACTGTCACAATTCTCCCAGGCCAATAAAAAGTAGGTAGCTTTATTTCTGTCTCCCTCATATCCAACCACCTACCCTCTCAAGCCAATCCTTTTGCAATTCATCCTCTCACTATCATCTACCCACTGACCAACACCTCTCTGCTACACCTACTATATACAAATCCTCAGCTGCACTGTGACATCTTACTCTCCCGTGGTAGACTAGGTACAGCACTCTCTTGGCCATACCCATAGTTATGCCATTTTTTTAGGCTTGAAAAAAGTGCAGCCTTTAATATACTAAAACTGGCCAAACAGGAAAAGTTGTACTTGTTGAGGTCTCCAAATAAGCATATTGCTACCCATCAGGTATCACCACAAGCTAAGGATCATATCATAATAGTTGCCTATGCACATATGCCAGGCCACTAATTTGCTCCTTGTCTGGTATGGGATTCAAACTTGTTTTTGTTCCATATTAAAAGGCCTTAAGAGGAGCTACTTTGTGATATACAGCTATAGTAAGGTAGTAGATGAGATTGGAAAAAAGATACATGTCCATCAAGTTCAACCTTTTTGCCCAAGTGAAACCTGCCTAACAATTAGTTGAATCAGTCATTATCATTTTTGTACCATTTATTAGACATGTGGCTTGCATGGTTGCATTTAACAGCCCCTCTTCAATCCTATGGAAATCAGTGAAGTTGGCAGCCTCAATTGGAGCTAATTGGAAACTAGTATACATAGGCACTTATAGTGATGTTTATCATGACCTCTACATCTGGTCACCTAGGAGAGGCTGGAGTATGGGAGCCTAAAGGCTGGATAACCTGGTATATAGCCATAAAAGGCTTAACTGAGTCCAGAGGCTGTGCTAAAGTGAATGTTACATTTAATAAAAATAAAGTAAGGTGCAGAACAGAACAAATATGTATAAACATGCTAAATGCCATGAGGAAATAGGCCAAGTTCAGTACCAGGAGATCAATACAAGGCAGACAGAGAAAAGGGCAAGGGTTCAGGAACAAGGCAAGGAAAGATGAACTTGAAGCAGGAACAAGGTGGGGTTCAGGCACGATTCAAGGAGTAGCAGGCTAGGTCAGGCTGGGGAGCTCAATAACCAAGCAACTTGGAGTTGCTTGCAACAGGTTTATAAAGGGGCTTTACTGCTTAATTGGAATACTTGAGGATAACGAGGTGGACAGAGAAAAGAGAACAGAAGAGTGGAATACAAAGATGCACATTGGAGAAAATCAAGCAACATCAGAACAAAGAGCCCCTGGTGGTTCAATAGGAAATTGCACATGCCAAGAAACACACAGACAAATGTTTGAATCCTGGCATTTCCTGACAATGAAACTCTTAAGGTCTCCTGGTACTGATTTCCAATTGGTTCTTACAGCAGAGATGAGAGAGGAGGCCACTGACTAGCTGATTTCCATAGAGAGCTAAGGGGCTCTAAAGGTGGCCATAGACGCAAAGATCCGCTCGTTTGGCAACATCGCCAAACGAGCAGATCTTTCCCGGGTATGCCATTAACAAGCATGGCTATATCGGGGGTAATCTGATCATTCGGCCGTATGGCTGAACGATCCGATTACGATGCGCAATGGGCTCCGGCGGGATCGGTCGGGTCAAAATCAACCCTGACCGATCGACCAAATGACCGATCTCCGCGGGACGAAAGATGTCGGCACACGTCACACATGATCCGAAAATCGTACGAATCCTCGATTCGTACGATAGGATCTGTGTGTCTATGGCCACCTTAAGATGATGCCGGGGGAACCAGATCTTATATCTAAAAAACAGTGCAATGAAATGATTGAATATGAATAGTAGCTTAAATTAAACTACTGGGATCAATTAGTTGGTCTGGACGTGTGTTTTTTTAGGTTTAATGTTCAGCCTGGAAATGCTCACTAGTGTGTTTAATACTGAATGGAGTAGACCAGGCCCTGTCAGGCATTTCTCATTCTAGTCAAATGGCATGTAGCAGGGGGCAATTTTGCAAGCTGTAAAGCACTCTGTGTTCTTTCAGCCTTATTAAGCAAGCGATAAAAGCAAGGGTGCAGTTTCACTCTAATCATCAATATAACTGAGATAAATAGCTTGCTATTGTGGCAAAAAATGTGAAACTATTCTTTAAAAAGTAAAGAGCACTATTGAGGTGTTAATTAGTTCTCAATTATATAGGAGTCTTACTTGAAGCACTACTGTACCTTTTATCAGAATGAAAAAAAAAACTGAAAACCGAAGACTATAATTTGCTGCTGAAGAAACAAAGCATAATATTCACATTTACATCACATTTAAAAGGTAGTTTATTATGACTTAGCATTACCATAGCAACTCTTTCAACCACACATTTAATAACTGTTATAAAGAAAAGAAAGACAAGTTTCAAGACTAAACCGTGCACCTAAAAATTAAAACAGGAAGCAGATATTTGATAATCAATATGTCCTTGAATAATTAATGTGCATTGCTTTGTTAAAACTGAACCTCATCAATAATAGATTTCTATCTGCAAATAACTATCCATTAAAGGCATGTTAGGCCAGAGTGAAGAGTTCATTTCCAGCCACTGGAGGAAAGACTACTGAGAATATGGCTAAAAGGCAATGATGTTGCAAAATAAAGGGAGTGAAGCCAGTGTTGCACTTAAGATATTAATAGATTTAACCAAGCCTGCAATAAAAGTGATTTTTGGCAAAAATAAACAGATTTATAACCCACAATCTGAAATTAGCAGAAAAGGCCACAAACATGCCCTGCTAATAAAGCTTTGGCTGAATAGCTTTTAATAAAGACCTCTGTAGGCTTCTACGCCAGGACTGTAAAATAAAGCACTGCTGTGGTAGTCATCATTGTAGTTGCCCCAATGCAAAAATGCACAGCAAATAACCAGATATTCTGTTTCATTCTTCTCCCGGTAATCAAGCGAATTGCTTGTTGGTTTCTGTTGGTGTTTGCACTAGATGATTTACAGATTACTGGCATGACTAAATGTATATGATAATGCCATAAAAAGGAGTGTGTGAAGCCCATAGGCAGGGGCGTAACTATAGAGGAAGCAGACCCTGCGGCTGCAGGGGGCCCAGGAGGTATAGGGGCCCCATGAGGCCCTAATTCATATACAATTTCAATAAATATTGGAGAAACAAGTCAACCTCTAAACATTTTGGGGGCCTGAAAAATAATTTGCTGTGGGGCCCAGTAATATCTAGTTACGCCACCGCCCATAGTTATGCCAAGGGCAAAACAAATCCAACACTGTCCCTATGGCAACATTTATAAAAGTAAATAGAGTGCCTAGTTCACTTCTCATGCTCAGTCCCTTTTCCTTTGCACAGTCAGTTAGAATAGGGAGTTCTCCTGGCAGATGGTGCAAAAAGCATAATGGGAGACATTTCTACCCTGCTTAACATTTCTTAACTCAAACTTTACCCTAGTTAAGCTTTAGTTCTCCCTCAAAGAAAAAAACTACACCTTACAATGTAGACCTCTATAAAATATACAATACAGATAGAGATATGCCTTAAAGGACCAGTTACATCAAAAAATTTAATTGTTTTAAAGTATTAAGTATATAACGTAGTGGTTACAAAGCAGATAGCAGATGAGCTCTGTAGAACATAATGGTGTTATCTGTTATCCGTGATTTAACCTGTGCCATATAGCCTTTTTTTCAATTTCCACCATTGTTACTCAGAAGCTTGTTTATATGAACTATAGTAGTGTTTCTGAAGCAAGCAGATCCGTTTTACCAGTGCAGAGCAACACTAAATGATTTTTTCATTACTTTAAAACACTTTCATTTTTCGGTGCTACTGTTCCTTTAAAAAAGGATAAGTTAAATCCTTTATTGAAATCCTTTATTGTTTTGGTATTTTAATTATTTTTAAGAAGTCACTGGAAAATCTATTGTCGGCAAGACAAGCAAGCACTGGAAAGTGTTAAAAAATCTGCAATTTCACATCTGCTAAAAATAACTGTTCTGACCCAGTTTTGTTCCCCCCATGGCTGAATTTGTGTCTCACTAAATTTCACAACTGTGTGGGTGATATTTTTGAGCATTTTCTTCATTTTCTAATTACAATGTTGCTTCATTTTTAGGATTTCACAATACCAGGGACGCTTAGCATTTCTACATGTGCACAATATTCTTAACGCTTAATATAGAAATCTCACTACCCTCTCGGAAGTGCATTGAGGTCTACTGGTGAAAATGAAGGAAGTATATAATCATAATAGCCGTTAAAGGAAAACTAAACCCTAGACTGAATGCTTAACATGAAAGTTTATATCATATTGGCCTATCAAAGAATCTTTCCAAACCGAAATATGTATCAGTAAATAATGCTCTTTTACATTGGATTTTGTCATGATTTTTATGGTATAGTTTTTATTGCTAAATTACACTGTTTACACTGCAAATAATTCACTCTACTATTTAAATGTATTTCCTAACCCAACAAGTGTATATTATTTTTAGTTGTAATACTGATGTGTAGGCGACCATCTCAGGCCATTTTGCCTAGTCATGTGTTTTCAGAAAGAGCCAGTATTGCACTATGGAACTGCTTTCTGTTCTCCTAATCAATGTAACTGAAGGAGTCGCAGTGGTACATGGATTTTTACTATTGAGTGCTGTTCTTATATCTACCAGGGAGCTGTTATCTGGTTAGCTTCCAATTGTTCTGCTGATGGGCTGCTGGGGAGGGGGGTTGTTATATCACTCTAACTTGCAGTGCAGCAATAAAGAGTGACTGAAGTTTATCAGAGCACAAGTGACATGACTGGGGGCACCTGGGAAACTGACTGAATATCAGCCCCCATGTCAGATTTCAAAATTAAATATAAAAAATCTGTTTGATCTTTTGAAAAACGGATTTCAGTGCAGAATTCTGCTGGGCAGCACTATTAACTGATGCAATTTGATTCTTTGTGTTCTTGGAGATCACCTGACCAGAAAACACTGCAGCTCTAACTGTAACAGGAAGAATTGTGGGAGTAAAAGACATAGCTTTGTCCATTAATTGGCTCATTTGATCTAATATGTATGTATGCCCTTGGTTTGTTTGTGTGTACCGTGAATCATATGATCCCAGGGGCCAGCCCTTAGTACTGTAAATGGCAATTACATTTAGCACCACCCAATGACACATACTAATATAAGGGGGTTATTTATCAAAATCTGAAAAGTTCTCTTTTCTGAAAACTATTCCGACCAAATCCACAAGGAATTTTACCCCCTATTTATCAATAAATCTTTCCAAAAATGCCTTTTGCATTTGATGCCGAAAACCACAAAATCTTCAGATTGTTGGACGAAACCCAGTACAGATCAGGATATCAACGGGACACCTGTTTATTTAGCTGAAGAAGAGTTTTACATTTAATAGAGACCTACATTGCTTTAGGGCAGGGATCCCCAACTTTTGAAACCGTAAGCAACATTCAAAAGTAAAAGGAGTTGGGGAGCAACACATGCATGAAAAATGTTTGTGGGCTGCCAAATAAGTTCTGTGATTGGCCATTGTTTGGCACTGTTTTTTTTATACAACAAAAACTTGTCTCCAAGCCTGGAATTCAATAATAAGCACTTGCTTTGAGGCCACTGGGAGCAACATCCAAGGGGTTGGAGAGCAACATGTTTCTCATGAGCTACTGGTTGGGGATCACTGCTTTTGGGTATAGTGTTCCTTTAATTAACAAACAAAGTAAAGTAGAGCTGAAAAAGATGAAACACAGGGTCAGAATGTGCTGACGGGACATCAGGAAAAAACCTGGTGGAACCCACCAGCCCAGATCCGCTCCCCATGGCCACCTGAGACACGCTACTCCCTAACCTCGTCCCTCTCAATTGCAGCTCCTCACGCTGGTGGTGGGGGTTGAGGCTGGGGCAAGGGGCTCATGGGGTTGGCAAGAAGGGCCCAGAGACCTTTCATCACAGGCATCTATATAGTGCAATATATTGGATTATACATTCCTATTTTTATATGGACTTGTCCAGTGGAAGTATTAACAGATATTTATTTTCCCAAACATTTGTCAATGTATAAGGCTAGCTGCATACTAGATGCTTTCTTTGCAGATGGTGAAAAGCCAATCCAGTCCAGTCTGCATCAGTGCTGTAATGCAAATGAATTTATTCTGCATGGCTCACATTGCCTTAGAAGACTATTGGGATTACCATAACGACAGAAAAATGATGTGCTGTACAACGCTGTGTAAAGTAAATGGCAAATATATCAAGATGTGTTTTATTTTATGCTGCCCAAATGTCGAATTTGACACGCATTTTCAAATGTCTGTTTCTGTTAAAACCGGATTTTTACACATAGGTACATAGGTACATGATTGCTGGAAATCAATACACAGCTTGATAAATAAGCTGTTTTTACACAGTGATGCCACCTGGTGATGTGTGGTGTATTTTGTCCCTGTTTTTTTACACAGCATGATAAATATGCTCCTTAATCAGACAGGTAACAGATAATTGGTTTTTCATATTTACTCTAATAAATAAGGGGCAGATTTATCAAAGGTCGAGGTGAATTTTCGAATGAAAAAAAAAATCAAATTTGAGCTATTTTTTTGTGTACTTCCACTAGGGAATAGTCCAAATTCTATTTGAATTTGAAAAAAAATTGAAAATTCGAATATCTATGGGTCATATTTATCAAGGGTCGAATTGAAAAAACTTTGAAATTTAATTTCAAAAAGACCAACCGAAATTAAGTCGAAGTTTTTTTTCTTGGTCGAATAGGTCCGAATAGGTAAAAAATACTTCGAAATTAGACCATCGAATTAAAATACTTCAACTTTGAATATCGAAGTCAAAGTATTTTTCACCGAATTTGGCATCACATGAATTTTACATCGAAGTAAAATCGAAGGGTTCGAACGATTTTAGCGTACAATCGAACAATTTTACTTCGATGTGTGAAGACTTAGAAAAATGGTCTAGAAGGTCCCCATAGGCCAGGGATCCCCAACCTTTTTTTACCCACGAGCCACATTCAAATGTAAAAAGAGTTGGGGAGCAACACAAGCATAAAAAAGTCCCTTGGGGTGCCAAATAAGGGCTGTGATTGGCTATTTGGTAGCTCCTATGTGGACTGGCAGCCTACAGGAGGCTCTACTTGGCAATGTACTTAGTTTTTATGCAATTAAAACTTACTTCCAAGCCAGGAATTCAAAAATAATCGCCTACTTTGAGGACACTGGGAGCAACATCCAAGGGGTTGGAGAGCAACATGTTGCTCACGAGCTACTGGTTGGGGATCACTGCCATAGGCTAACATAGCACTTCGGCAGGTTTAATTTGGTGAAGTATTGAAGTCGAAGTTTTTTTAAAGAGACAGTACTTCTCTTATCAAATGGTCGAATATTCGAACAATTTTTACTTCGAATCGAAGTCGAAGTAAATTTGAAGACGTAGTATCCTATTCGATGGTCAAAGTATCCAAAAAATTACTTAGAATTTCAAATTTTTTTAATTCGAAAATTCCCTTGAATTCACTTCGACCCTTGATAAATCTGCCCCTAAAAAATGAAAAATGAAAGCCAGTTGAAAAGCTGCTTAGAGTTTGCCATTGTATAACATACTAAAAGTCCACAAACCCTTTAAAGGGGTGGTTCACCTTTAGGTTAACTTTTAGTATGTTATAGAATGCCCAATTCTAATCAACTTTTCAATAGGTCTTCATTATTTATTTTTTTATAATTTTTTAATTATTTCCTTTCTTCTTCTGACTCTTTCTCGCTCTTAAATGGGGGTTACTGACCCAATCTAAAACAAATTCTCTGTAAGGCTACACATTTACTGTTATTGCTACTTTTTGGGCCCTCTACTATACATATTTAAAGGACCAGCAACATCAAAAATATGTATATAATATATATTTAAAAAATGTGTTAGTATAGATTGAAATAAAAAACACCAAGACAAATTAAACTTTAAATTCGCAAAGCCTTTATTAAGAAATAACTTACCAAAACTCTGCTTTCACTCTTCTTAAGAAAAGGCGACAGGTCGACTATCTATCGTGCGGCGGTTGATTTCTCCTCCCTGGCTATCTCCTGTAAGGAAAGCAGGGAGGAGAAATCGAGCGCCACACGATGGATCACGATTGCCTTGCACAAGCGGAGTTTCGGTTAAGTTAGTTCATAATAAAGACTTTTAAGCTTAGTTTTTATCTTGGTGGTTTTTTTTTTTCAATGTATACTAATGAATTTTTTTTAACTGGTCCTTTAAGTCTCTTATTCAAATGAGTGCATGGTTGCTAAGGACAGTTGGACCCTAGCAACCAGATTGCTGACATTGCAAACTGGAGAGCTGCTGAATAAAAAGCTAAATAACTCAAAAACCACAAATAATAAAAAAATATCTCAAAATATCACTCTCTACATCATACTAAAAGTTAACTCAAAGATGAACAACCCCTTTAAGCATGTATCTGTTTATAATGGTGGGACCCCATGAAAGATCTACTTGTTGCCCAAGGGCCAAACAGTCACATCAGCTGATGTATCTTTATTTAGCTGTGCACAGGAGCTCACACTGCAACATATGAAACTCACAAATTCTGTGGCATAAATAAACGGTAATTAAGTAAGAAAACAAACATGGCCATTTTCATTTTATTTCCTTTCGAGCAAGGCAATAGTGACTCTTTAGCTTGTTTTGTTTTCACTTGAAATCTGCTTATCACACAAAATTCTGCCAGCTCTTTTACCATGGAAGGAATGCCTTTGTTTATGAATTTCTCAACGGCTTCCTGCTTTGATTATCTTCTGAATAAAAGCCTTTCAAACCACCTCTTTGTAATGCCTATAAAATTGCAATCGTTTTTTCTTTTTTTCCCTTGCTGGAAAACATTTCTGATAAATCTGCAAAACGGAAACCTGGCATTGCTTTTATGAAGTGAATGTTAGTTTGGTCTCATTAGATGAACTTTGTTATAGAATATAGAGAGCAGTTTAATCTGAGCATCAGACATTTGTGAAATGTGCTAGCTAAAGCTGTTTTACCACCAGTGTTTCATGCTTTCCAAGTGTTACATTTAGGGGCCCATTTACTTAGCTCGAGTGAAGGAATAGAAGAAAAAATACTTCGAATTTCGAATGGTCGAATATGGCTACTTCAACCATCGAATGGGCTATTTTGACCTACGACTTCAAGTCGAAAGATTCAAACTAAAAATCGTTCGACTATTCGACCATTCAATAGTCGAAGTACTGTCTCTTTAAAAAATACTTCGACCCCCTAGTTCGCCACCTAAAACCTACCAAGGCAAATGTTAGCCTATGGGGAAGGTCCCCATAGGCTTCCTTAGCATTTTCTGATCGAAGGAAAATCATTCGATCGATGGATTAAAATCCTTCGAATCGTTCGATCGTAGGAATAGTGCTAAATCCTTCGACTTCGATATTCGAAGTCGAAGGATTTACATTCGGCAGTCGAATATCGAGGGTTAATTAACCCTCGATATTCGACCCTATGTAAATCTGCCCCTAAATGAATCCAAACACACTGGTAAATGTACAGTTAAAAAAAAGTGTAACCCTTTCAGTGCCTTTGACTCTGCAACAGTATAAAAATATAGGACTAGCACACCATGGGGGCAAATTTACTAAAGGGCGAAGTGACTAACGCTGGTGAAAATTCGCCAGCGTGACATCATTTCAGAACTTCGCCAATTTACTAATGGTCGCCAGCGTAACTTCGCTAGCGAAGGAGATAGACTTTAGTGGTACTTCGCTCCCTAACGCCTGGCGAATTTGCACTCTGGCGAATGGACGTAACTACGCGAATTCACTAAGATGCGGATTTTACTGAACGTTACTTCTTGCGCCAGACTTGCCTTCGCCACCTCAGACCAGGCGAAGTGCAATAGAGTAGATAGGACTTCCTCAAAAAGTATTTGAAAATTTTTTGAAGTCCCAAAAAAATGCCGTACATTTTTTCGGGGGTAACTGGCTTCCCCCCTACATTTCTTAACATATGGCACATAAACTATACACTGGGCTCATGCGTAGGGCATTATAACAACTTTATTTTATTTTATTAAGGTTTCCGGGCTTGTGTAGTGTAATGTATTTGCTGCAACATATACGTCCATTCAACTTTGCACCATATGCAAATTAGCCAATGCTAGCGCAACTTCGCTTTGCTTGGCACAGTAATGCTAGCACAAATTTTTCCAGCGTTCGGCGCCCTGGACGCAACTTCGGATTTTAGTGAACTACGCTTGGCGAAGTGTTGCAAACGGAGTTTAGTGAATTTGCCCCCATGTTTTTGGTGTGTGCTTTGATCTGTCCTGTGCCATGCGTTTATTGGTAAATGTGGCAGAAGATCAAAATGCTCCAGCACTTCCAGGGTTAATGCAAAACAAGAGTTTATAGCAAACAATGTTTCTTCAAAAAGTAGAATAATCTTGGGATGCTGTGTATGAAAGGGCAATTTAACAACCTGGGGTTACGGTTGGTTTAACATTCTTTCTAAGGATATTGAACTCCCTTTTCTGAAACTGTACTCAGAAGACAATGACAGAAATGATTATCAGTCTAAACAGGTCAATAGGGATCCAATGGAATATGAGGATATTTTGTCCTTCCTGCCTTTTGCTCAATAATGCACCAATGGTCGATCATGAAGCCAAAATAATCAAAACTACCCAAATGTATCATGGATGAATATTCGATATTGCATCGGGACTAAATCTTTTTGTCATTTACAGCCCATGGGCAAATATTTGTATATACCGTAGTCTAATATGTGCTGTTTCACTTAATTTTAATATTTTGCTATAGCCAGTGGCGGAACTACCGGGGGAGCAGGGGGTGCGAGCGGGCCAGGGCCCGCACCCCCTCAGGGCCCCCCGGCAGTCCGTTCGCCACTGAAAATGCGGCCAAATGCGGCCGTACGGAGGGGGCGGGGCCCGGCTGCGCGTCACGCACCAGGGCCCATCCCCCTCTAGGATCGCTACTGGCTATAGCAGATATTTAAGCTCCTACTCAGTATGCTTCCCAACCTGAAGCTTTACTAGCAACTGTTTTTAGATTGTAAGCTCTTTTGGGCAGGGCCCCTTTAATTCTTACATTTGTTACAGTTGTATTTTTGCATGTAATCTGTGTGTTCGATGTATACGCCCATTTATTGTACAGGGCCTTGGAATATATACGCTGGCACTTTATTAATGTGTAGTAATAATAATAATAATTGAAACAGTTCAGTACATTAGTTGCTGGTTTTCCCAGCTGCTGTTACAGTGATACTGAATCAAGTCCTTGTTGAATAAAAAAAATTTTATTGGTGCATAAGGCACAGACAAATGAAGTGGCAGGACTATGGTCAGCGCCGGATTTAGTGGGCGGGCGCCCGAGGTGGCACGGTCCTGTCGGCCGGGCACGCGGTCCTAGCGCCCCCTCCCCAAATGTGCACCAGCTGGAAGAGAGCTGGGGAGCTGCTGAGGAGCTGTGCTCCCCAGTGCTCCCGAGTGCTCCCCAGAAAGCGGCTGAGCGGCATGCCGCCCCTAATATTTTGCCATCCTAGGCCCGGGCCTTTGTGGCCTCGCCACAAATCCAGGGCTGCACAGAGTGCTAATAATTAAATTAAGCTAAGCTTACTATGCTCCTTTTAATATTTGTATAGCAGTACTCATTTTATACAAGCAGACTTGGACAGAAATAGAAGAAAATAGTTGGCAGTTTGATGAGAGACTGTTTATAATATGCACATGGTTTACAATGAGAGGAAACAAACACCACTCCCTTTCTCTGAAATTTCTCCCTCTCTCCCTGTCCCAGAAGACAATGCCAAGCAACTTGCTTGTTCCCTTTGTTTTTTCCGCTGTATGGCCATAGTATTACTATGGATAAGTTTGTTATTTTTCTAAAGCCAAATAAAGCCAAATAAAGGTAGAAAGAATTGAGTCCCTTTCCATATTGTTTGTGAATAGGGTTACTGTATGCGTTACCATGTGCAGTAGACACATACAGATAGTGTTCTAACAACTGTGTTCTGCCAGGTCCTTTCTCTTTTGTTGTTAGACAGCCAGGTTATAATATTGAGCATTTGCCTTGAGCTTTACTAACTTTTATAACAGAGAAAGGGGTGATTTACCTTTACGTTAACTCTTAGACTGGTAGAGAAAGTCCTATTCCTACTTGCAATTGGTCTTATTTATTATTTATTTATTTATTTTATAGTTTTTATAGCTTTTTATAGTTTTTATAGTTTTTAGTTATAGGGATGCACCAAATCCACAATTTTGCATTCGGCCGAACTTCTGAATCCTTTGGGAAAGATTCGGCTGAATACCAAATCCGAACCTTAATTTGAATTTGCAAATCACTAAAAAAAAAGTAACATGATTTTAAGGATTCGGATTCGGTTCAGCCAGGCACAAGGATTCGGCCTAATCCGAATCGTGCTGAAAATGGCCGATTACTGGTCGAATACTGAACCGAATCCTGGATTTGGTGTATCCCTAGTTTTTTTTTTATATATTTGCCTTCCTCTTCTATGTCTTTCCAGCTTTGAAATGGGTTGACACAGGCAAGAGCTTCAACCCTCACTGTGAATTTTCCGTGAGTTTCAATCATTTTGTCTGTCACAGCACAACTGTTGATACATACAATACAATACAATATCAAAGGTCGAATTTAAGAATATGAATTTTTTTAATCTCTAATAAATTTTGTTCACAATTCAATGGTATTTGACATTAATATATTATTTATGAAAAAATTTGAACGTTTAAAATTCGACCGAATAGTCCCAGGTCAGGACTCAAATTTGGGTCGAGTCTTTCTTCCTAAAAAAAAAAACTCGACTTTTGTGCATCAAATTGTTTCTGACATGCAACATTATTTTTGATGTGCAACTTTTTTTTTTCCATTGGAGTCTATGGGGCATAATTTTCAAACTGAAAAATTTGGCTCATCAATACAATTAACATCTGCATTTAGTTAAAGGGACCTCTACGGTTGACTTCTACATGAACTTGGCAGGTTTTAGGTGGAGAATAGTCAAATTAGAATAGTTTCCAGGGTTGAGTTGTGATAAATCTCACATTCAGATTTGAGTTGGTGGTTTTAAATTCAAATTTGTGAGTTTTGATAAAAAAAAAATATATATAATATATAATATTTTATCAAAAAAACAGTAACCTGTAACATTATTCACGGTACATTTATATTTAGCAGCATGTTTGGGTTCAAGGGTGGGCACATGTCAGAGCTGAAGTAAAGGCTCAAGTGAACAAGTATTTATTTATGAACAAAACCCTGTTAAAGTCCCTTTACTGCAGATGTATGAACAATTAGAACACAACGATATTTTAATCAAAAAGCCACAATTTCATGTTCAAATTACTGGCACTCAAAAAAAGTGCTGGCTTTTTAGAGTCATATGCTATGACAATGACCTGAGAAGGTCTACATAATATTGTACAACTCACAATGAAGCCACTTCACCTTGATAGAAGCAACAAGAAGCCCTAGCAACCAGACATCATATGAAACTCCTAGTTTGAGAGCTGCAGAGCAAAACATTTTAATATTTAAAAAAAAAAAAAAAAGGCCAATTGTAGATTGTCTTAAAATGCTACTAAAAGGTACTGCAAGAGAAAAGTTTTTATGAAGCAATGTGGTAATATGGGCAACATTTTCCCCTCTCTAGTGACCCAAAAGCTTCCTATAAGCTAGCCTTTCCTGGATTAGTGCTGCCAGAATGATGAAAGCAAATATTAAACAAAGGACATATTTAAAAGTCTTACAGTCTTGGAGCTAAAATTATAATGATCAGCAATGAGTCACTGAGCAGTTGATAACACTTTTCCTTTACACTACAGATAGCATTACTGAGAGAGGGAACTGTTGATAATCATTTTCCGTTACACAACAGATAGCAATAGAGAAGGATGGAATTGATAAAGACTTGTTCTTTAGAAGCAATACATGAGGGGTTATTTATGAATAGGAAGTCGGTGTTCAATATGCAAAAAACAACAGCCGCAGTCAATTTTTTTTTTTTGCACAGTCCCTTCCTGATGGGCCATATACTGATGATGGCCAAAGTTGCAAAGTGCAATAAAGAGATTTAAGCTGCCATGTTTTTTCCACATTGCCCCACCATTGCTAAACAATGAAGACCAATTGAAAAATTACTTAGAATTGGCAAATTTACAACATACTAAAAGTTAACCTCCTGCACCAACTCCCCTTTGGTGCTTTAGCCACTGACTGGATGATCTTACTGATCCTCTGCTCTCCAGGTGTCCAGGTGAGTAGCATAGACGTGGCTGGGCCACATGCCATCCCTAAAAATTTGCTGCCCTAGGCCTGGGCCTTTGTGGCCTTGCCACAAATCAGGGCCTGAGTGCACTGCCCTGCTCAACAGCAGCTCTGTTAATCCTTGCTCCCAGCTGCAAATAAAACACCGGTTACATGATATGTAGAATTATAAACTGTTGTGCAGGAGTTTTAAAGGAGAACTAAACCCTAAAAATGAATATGGCTAAAAATGCCACATTTTATATTTCATCTTGGAAAGTGTCTGACACTCACATGCTCAGTGGACTCTGAGCAGCTGTTGAGAAACTAAGCTTAGGGGTTGTCGCAAATTATCAAGCAGAAAAATTGGTCTATAATATAAGTTGATGCTACAGGGCTGATTATTGATGCTAGTTGCACTAGGTTCTGTGCTGTCATATAGTAATTATTTGTGTTAATTACTAATCAGCCTTATATTGTGACATTTCTATTCTATGTGTACTGTATATTTTTAGTGGGTCCCTAAGCTCAGTAAGTGACAGCAGCACAGAGCATGTGCAGTGAATCAGAAGATGGGGAGCTACTGGGGCATCTTCAGATTCACAGATCTTCCCTGTTAAAGGGTTGTGGTTTCCTTGGGCTGGAACAGAAGCTCAAAACATAATGTACAACATTTCTAGCTAATTCTTTAGTTAAGCTTTAGTTCTCCTTTAAGTACAGAAGACTATTTATGTGTAACCTCAAAGTGAGAGGCTTTTAAAGGGGACATTTTACAAAGAATTAAAATAAAATATAACTGGACAAAGCCTAAGTAAAATAATTTTGTTACCAACATAAAATAAGAATCATTTTGCTAAGACTGCTAGCCATTATACGTCCGTCATCAGTAATGAAACTATTCACATGATGTTACAATAACAGTTTATATGAACTGTTGGCAGGAATTTAATGGTATAGGCTTTGCATGAGAACAGGCTGAAAGTTCCGAATCAAAATTTACTCTCACTTAACCTTAGAACATATTTTTTATGATTACATAGACGCTGTTTATAGGGTTGCCACTGCGATAATTGCTCTGATGAATATCTATTAACCAAGGAAATATATATATATATATATATATATATATATATATATATATATATATATATATATATATAGTACAGATATTCCATTCATGACATGCAATAAAAACTGTGTACATGATTCACGCACATAGTGGACTTTCACTATCAATCATTTTAACACATTATTGCCATTAACCTTTTCCTCTATACAATTTCATATCTTTCTATACTCATTATAAACGATTGGTGGTATGTATATATGCTTTACGATATGATGTATGCACATTTAACTGTTGATTAAACACTCTAGTGTTTTTTTATATTGATTCTGCATAAAAGTAAAAAAAAAAATCCATATTCCACCCTTGCTTTTGAATTAATTTTTTAGAGTGTACAAACCTGACTCATAGATTTATTCTGTTGCTCAGTGTGGGGTTAACTTCTGGTTTCTGCACCTCAGACCTTGTTATGCTAAATATTTTGCTGATTGGTGTGCCCTCTATTTATTTTCAATATCATATCAACCCCTGCTTATCACAATCATTTTCACTAATACTGTCTGTAGGAAACACCCCATAAAAAAGGAATTATTTCTGAATAAGCAAAAGAGGGCAAACCTTGTGGTGTAAGTAGCGAATTCCTTAAAATGGGAAGATTAATTTTTTACTCAATATAAAATCCTAGCGCTTAAGTTAAAGATAGATTAATACATAGAATGGTTGGGTATGACATTCACAAATTAACCTGAGTTTCCCCTACACTGTAGTATTAACTGCACTTAAATTGTACAGTGTGTGTTTAAAAACAAAGTCATGTATTGTGAAAAAAACATTTATTTAGAAAGACAGCTATCCCTTTCTCAGTTATAAACCTCTATTTCTCTTGTCTGAAATAATAAAAAGAACTTGTTTTTCAGAGCTACAATTGTATATCTTCTTTTGTATATGCATTGGTGCACAAGGGAGAATCACAGCTTTGTGCTTGGAAAAGAGCGCAACTGTTTTTTTTTTTTAAAGGGTTACGTCATTTTAAATTAACTTTATATATTATGTAGTTGGTGGTATTTTAAAAAAGATTTGCAATTTGTCTTCTTTATACTTCCTATTTTTTTAAATATTTACATAGTTCGTTATGCAACTGTCAGGCTTAATAAGATAAAAAATAAACTTGAAGCCTCACAGTCAAACTTTTTTTTTGAAGATGCCAGTGTTTTGGGGTCACTGACCCCCCAACCAAATTGCATTTCAGTTGCAAGCTGATGGTATTTTTAGTAATACCATTTTTGACCTCGTGTAAGACAAAACTCAGTAAAGGAAAACCTTTAGTAATAGTCAGGCAATTTATTCTTACATAATACAACATAACAGTTTTGTCTGGGTAAGCTGTTGGAGTAACACACAGAATGTCAGCCAAGGACTTACCAAAGAAACACCTCTTGGTCCAAGCGTTATATAACTTTCAGAAGGCATTTACAGTAATTGTGACAAGGGGTTCACGGAAATACCATACATGGTCCGACGAGGAGACTTACTGGCATATATTTGTACATTCCTGTAAGATGTGCAGTTTTGCAACATAAGAGATTTCTGGTTCCAACTGTCCACAGCCTCGTAAACATCTGTTGGCTAAACATAACCATTGTGGTACAGACAGCTATTGAGCAACACTTCTGCAAAAGGGCATAAGAGACTTGCTGACACTATGCTGACACTCTGGAATCTAAGTAACAGAGTGGTGATCATTTATTTGTATGGCCTAGTATAAGTTATATGAGTGACCATTGTCCACAGTAGACCATTTAGCCCTTTTTAGTCCATCCTGCCTTAGGCCATATAGCGTTATGGCGTCATAGAGGGTGGGGGTGACAACTAACAACCCTCTGACACTAGCCATTCGTCCGTCTTAGGATTTAGACCGTTCCAGACATCAAATTTCACTGTCATTCCTCTCTTGAAACATTGAATATGTTTCACATTAGTAATTACAGGCACAGTAAGAGTGCTGAGAGGACCCCCAGGAACAAGGGAGGTCTATTATAAATGGGACAGTGGTGTATGCTGTTGTGAGTTACAGTTCAACTGTCGTGGCAGCACCAATACAGAAGTGCAGCTGAAAGCTGAAATCAGTGAAAAGAAAAAACAGGAAGCTAGGGAGCTACAGATACATCCTGTTTCATGAAATAACTTGGTTAAGTGCAGTTGGGAACAGAAAACCCTATAAAATGACAAAGAATATACAATATATATGTAACATGTTATAAGAGACTAATATAATACTGATTTCATTACTATTGAAAAGTAAAAAATTATTCTTTCTTTCTTTCTTTCAAACCTCCCCACACATGGCTGAGAAAAGCTTTATCTTATAGATGTAAATCAAATGAAAGCAGAAGTTGGGGGGAGGTGCTTATAGCACAAATTCTAACAGAGAAATATAGACCAAGTATTAATGCTAGGATGACATGGATAGACTTAATGAAACTTCCAATGGAGTTGTTTAACCAGCTATAAAATTTACCTAATCATTTGGAATAACTGAACTGTTCTATAAAAAGATTACACTTATTGTTGCAGTTCTAAAACTTTGACTATATGACATTCAACAAACATTTCAGAAACAATATGAGTACAACCTTCTTTTTCCTATCAAAACACATGCTAATCTAAAATCATACTATTTTGGTCAGCTACTCTATTTATTTGAACAACCTCTATGTTTATAGTTACATAGTTAAATTGGGTTTAAAATAGACCATAGTCCATCAAGTTCAACCACTCCAAAGGAAAACCCAGCATCCATACACCCCTCCCTACTTTCACACACATTCTATATACCCATATCTATATTAACTATAGAGCTTAGTTTATGACGGTGATAAGATTTATATTTTTATAGATTTAACATTATGGGCGGGACTAGTCTTGGAATCTAGACTCTACTCAATACTAATATTAGCACATGACAGAGTTCTATTATTATGGGGTTTATCAGTTTTTTTTTCTTCGTCAGTGCTGTTTACACACAACCGGCTACATATAGAGCTGAGGACCTGGGGCAATAATACAATAATAAGTAATTACAGGAAACTTCCCTTCTAAAAACTGTTTAACCAGATACAATTTTACCTTTGTTGTTTTCATAACTAATCTAAAACTAAACATATAGAGAAAATGTTACATTATCACATTCCCATTGTTCTTATAAATTGTACACAATTTAACTATATCACATTCAATACTGTATGAATCTAAACTTAAAATTAACCCGTTTCAATATCAGTCCATCAGTTCATTATAGGGGAAAGTCCAATCAGAGAGACATCATGGCGGTGGATAGACATATGAAGAAATATTCAACAGTCACTTGTATTCAGTCAATGCAGCAGTCTCTGTACAGTTTTTTTGTTTTTTTTTAGGAGTTCATAATCAGTCCATAGTTTCGATATTAGGATAGGCAAAAATGTAAAGGCATCACAGATATGAATGGCAAACTTGGAAATGGCTCTTTGTATGCATGCAGAGTTTCTTTCAATGAGTGGTGGGATCAATGATAGCTGTTCTATTTGGAATGGATTGGAATAATCTCAACAGCTACTGATGGAATTTTGCTCAGATCACCAACCTGGAAACAAAGAGACAATGTGACAATATCTGGTGTTCTGGTAATACTGACCTATCTAGTGTACTAGCTAAAGAACTCTAATGAAACCACTGTATGAACTGTCAGTAATGAGAAGTGGTTGTACATTTATGATATGAGTGAAGGACGTTCGTTTTCTTGTGGTTAATTCAAATGGAGAGAGTCCACAACACCTGATAGGATTGTTGCGGAGAATTGACAGGACAACTGGGAATAAATCCAACCAAATGCTGCCAGTAATTGTGTTGTTGGAAGTGGGATGGTACAAAGACACAACTCCACTTAATATCAGTGTAATTTGCAAATTTGTAACAGAATCGAAAATTTAATTATGTAAACTATCAAATACAACCTGTACTGTTTCCTTCTTATAACAAAATAATATTGATTAATCATAACCAGGAAAAACATTTAACAAGTTCTCTCTTGTATCTATATTTATATTTATATATATATATTTATATTTTTAGCCTAAATGAGAATGACATAGACCCATTTTAGTAGCATCATTTATTTCTACAAATTTGGTAGTGAAATTACTGGTTATCAGATAAAATGAACAATAAATCGAAGTCACTTCTGCATTTTCTTACACTTGCAGACTTGTGATGCAAGATACACAAGTGCAATGATTACGGGAGAATTTTTTTCTGTAGCAGCGGCACAAGCACATAAGCTGCATTTTTATTAACTGAAACTTATTTAATTAGAAAAAATAGTAACAACAACATAACCCACAGTAACAACAACAGAACCCACAATATAATACTCCCCTCTTGTTGTACTGCAAATGCAGTACAATAATATGAAATAATAGATTCACATCTGTCTAGAGAATAATAAAAATAATTTAACCTGTACCAATGAGTGAATCGGGTATAGATCCAAACTGCATCAAGTTTCTTACATGTTGGTGAAAAAGATCCAGATGCAGGAGATACAGAAAAAAAATTACAGATGAGTATGAAATGGTAAAGTTAAAAATATTTGCTGTGGTTAAAAGTTCCTGAGCCAGCTGCCTGACAAAAGAGGAAGTTACAAAACAGTGAGAGAAGTTGGAGCATCTGAAATATTGTGCAACGGAGGATTCTGGGAAATGTAGTTTTTATGACAGTACCAGCAAAAAGAATCCTTCTTGTTATTAATTGGACTATGAACTAGATTTCCTCTAAAGGGTGCTGGAAGTCTAATGCACTGTTAAGTACTTCAGTGTGAAACAACTGACGGTGATTTATTTGGTCGTCAGGACGTTTGTCTTCAGAATATTCAGGGGAAGTACTACTGTTAATAAGCTTAAAACATTCTGAACCATTAGCTCAATAAGAATCTTCATTACTGGGGGCTGCACCATCTGTGGAACCAAAAGTTCTGAGATTGTGTAACCCTGTGTCACTCTAAAATTGCCAATAGGCACATTCAAAATGGCATTTAATTGCTCCTGGGTATCCATATAAAGGACTGGATCTAAGTTTGCTGAGCAAGGAGCAGAGAATAGGTGTAATGTCTCAGCTGAAGTATATGTGAGAAATATCACTTTCTATTGGTTGGCAAAAGCCTGCTAGATCTAATGGCATGCAATTTGTATAATAAAATATTTTCTCTTACAATTATCTTTATCTGTCACAGTAGAATTTCAAGTTGTGAGGGAAGAATACTATCGCCTTCTGGCCAGGAAAACGCAGTCTTGTCCCCTCCACTGTGACACTTAACAAAGGCTTTGAAACTTAAAATGTTTTGTGCACTCAATTAGCATATCTAGGAGGATTGTTAGATATTCTAAACTGATGGAACATGTTTTTTTTCAGATCACAAGTCAAACATAATACCCTTAGAAAACAGTTATCAATCTGACACATAAAGATAAAAAAGAGAAGTAAGTTTAGTTTAAGACAAAAAACTATAACAGAGAACATTTAAAGAGACAACACTAATATTTCTGTTAACACAAGAAAGACAAGTGGAGTGAATTAACCTTATTCACGAGTAACCCATTCACAAACAGAAATACACAAGAGAACTAATGTTACTATGAGAATAATAACAAAGAAGACAATGTTAGGATAAGATACGAATAGTGACATGATAGTCTAAGACAAAATGACAATATTTTAGTGATAGACCCATAGAACAAATATTACATTACCAGAGGTACATACTAAAACATTTAAACATTAAAGAGAACCATAAACAGTAAGGTAAACATATTCATTACCGACACATCAAAGTCATATAACCGTCAAGTCAAGTCAAGTCAAGTCCTTTTCTTTCTAACATACACACAAGTATTACATTCAAAATATGCTCTAACAGACCTGTAGGATGCAAAAAAGCTTAGCAGCGAGCTATTAACATTGGTTTATAAAACAAACAGGGCAAACAAACATACATATAAACTGGAGTCACCTGCAGGAAAAAATTATGTTACACTTTTCTCTGTAATTTAGAACAGACTTACAATTGAGTGGAAAGGGAGAAAATAGGTTTGAAGTTGCAGATGGACAAAACCTAAATGTTTGTATGACTCTCGTTTTTCATCTGACAATTCAAACGGACAGGAAAGTGATTCACACTTCACACTCTACAGAATTTCCTTCAGAAAACCTCGTTTTCCGTATTTCTGGCCTGCAGACTCTGAGACAGAGCCACACATTCTCTCACACACCATTACACATATGACAGTTACACTAAAGTTATTCACGCACTCGGCTAGGCAAACATTCAACATTCATGGATCCTTTTGCATTCATCAAACAACATACAGTACACGTGTAATTTCTATTTCAAGATGTTTTAGACTACACTTCATGATAAGGAATAAGAGACGTACAAAATACAAAAACAGGAAGGAAACTACGGATTCCTATCATGAATGGCACATAATTTCAGCTGATTAACACAACAATTAACAAAACAATAGGCAAAAAGAAGAAGTTAGAAAAACATATATACCCCACCCCGGGGGGTACTTACGCGCGTGTATCCATCATCCGTTAAAGTAAAGCTTTACGGGGAAACCGTCCTGGAAAAGAAAATATCCACGGGTAAACTATCGACATCCGAGAACAAAGCTTCCTCGGGTACACTCCAATGGCCACAGCCTGGAGCCCTCCATTGCCTGAAAAAATTGACTGGAAAAAAATGAATCACAGTCGGCGGGTCACCATATGATGGTATTTTTAGTAATACCATTTTTGACCTCGTGTAAGACAAAACTCAGTAAAGGAAAACCTTTAGTAATAGTCAGGCAATTTATTCTTACATAATACAACATAACAGTTTTGTCTGGGTAAGCTGTTGGAGTAACACACAGAATGTCAGCCAAGGACTTACCAAAGAAACACCTCTTGGTCCAAGCGTTATATAACTTTCAGAAGGCATTTACAGTAATTGTGACAAGGGGTTCACGGAAATACCATACATGGTCCGACGAGGAGACTTACTGGCATATATTTGTACATTCCTGTAAGATGTGCAGTTTTGCAACATAAGAGATTTCTGGTTCCAACTGTCCACAGCCTCGTAAACATCTGTTGGCTAAACATAACCATTGTGGTACAGACAGCTATTGAGCAACACTTCTGCAAAAGGGCATAAGAGACTTGCTGACACTATGCTGACACTCTGGAATCTAAGTAACAGAGTGGTGATCATTTATTTGTATGGCCTAGTATAAGTTATATGAGTGACCATTGTCCACAGTAGACCATTTAGCCCTTTTTAGTCCATCCTGCCTTAGGCCATATAGCGTTATGGCGTCATAGAGGGTGGGGGTGACAACTAACAACCCTCTGACACTAGCCATTCGTCCGTCTTAGGATTTAGACCGTTCCAGACATCAAATTTCACTGTCAAAGCCAGAAAGTAAACTACTAAACAAACATAAAAAGTGGAATTTGAAATGTTGCTTAGAAACAGTCATTTTATTTAAAATAATAGTTATTCAAAAGTAAATTTCCCTATTAAAGGAGATCTGTTATTGCTGTCTTGATATAGATATTTACGGAAATGAAGTACAGGTGACTTTGGATGAGGCATTCAGCTTGGTGTTTTGTAATATCAGCACCACTGGTTGTTATACAGACCTATTATATTGAATTCTAAGGTGTATGTGGGAGTAAATAATAATGTAGCATCAGCTATGGAAGTAAAGCATACACTTTTTCTCTGAGAAAGACATCACTTAACTTTCTGCAATATACATTTGAAGGCATCCGAATAATTGCTATTCATTTCTTCATCAGATATGTCACAATGTTCTTACAGTTAGGGTACAGCCAAACATGGATTTTATTTTGCCAGTTTTTAAAATAAGAAGATAATTCTGTGTTTTTGTTTTTTTTTTAAAGTTTACTATATGTGATTCATTCAGGTGACTTTTTATGCACATAAACTGTTTCCAAAGTGGACATGTCTCAACAACTGGTATTACATATTTTAATACGTATAAAAGCAACAAAATTCCTGTAATTGCTGACTACATGCAGACTGGTGCCCAGTGACTAATGCCATATGCTTGACTGTCATTCTTATTAAAGGGATACTGTCATGGGAAAACATGTTTTTTCAAAATGCATCAGTTAATAGTGCTACTCCAGCAAAATTCTGCACTGAAATCCAATTCTAAAAAGAGCAAACAGATTTTTTAATATTCAATTTTGAAATCTGACATGGCTAGACAACTTGTCAGTTTCCCAGCTGCCCTCAGTCATGTGACTTGTGCCTGCACTTAAGAATGGAACTACTTTCTGGCAGGCTGTTATCTCTCCTACTTAATGTAACTGAAGGAGTCTCAGTGGGACTTTTACTATTGAGTGTTGTTCTTAGAACTACCAGGGAGCTGCTATCTTGTGTTAGGGGGCTGCTATCTGGTTACCTTCCCATTGTTCTTTTGTTAGGCTGTTGGGGGGGAGGGGTGATATCATTCCAACTTGCAGTAAAGCAGTGAAGAGTGCCTGAAGTTTATCAGAGCACAAGTCACATGACTGGGGGCAGCTGGGAAACTGACAATATGTCTAACCCCATGTAAGATTTCAAAATGGAATATAAAAAAATCTGTTTGCTCTTTTGAAAAATGGATTTCAGTGCAGAATTCTGCTGGAGCAGCACTATTAACTGATGCGTTTTGAAAAAAAACATGTTTTCCCATAACAGTATCCCTTTAATAATGATGGTTGTGTATATATGGTAAGAGTAGACAGAGGTTAGCTGAATTGCTATGGAGATGCTGCTGCTGCTGCTGCTTTACATTACAATGATATCTAAAACCATAAGAATATGGTTGATGGCACACAGGACAAATGGGAAACCTGCTGGCAGGCATTGGTTGGTGACAGTGGGTGATATAGAAATGCTGATTGAAACACTGATAAAAAAACAGAATGTGCAGTGGAAACTTCTTGTCATGGATTATGGCCAGAGGGCCTAGGACCAAACGTGATATGGGTAAACAACCTGCACAGCGGTCCAGCCAGCAGCATAACTAGACCGAATATGTTAAGCTATCCTAGCACTTGTTCACCTTCCAAATACTTTTTTTAGTTCAATTGTTTTCAGATTGTTCACCATAAACAAAGACTTTCTTCAATTGCTTTCCATCTTTTATTTTTTACCGTTTTCCCAAAATGTATGTTTAAAGTTGAATGTTCCTGTCTTTAGTGTTTCAGTCTGGCAGCTCAGTGATCCAGGAGCATCTGAACTGATATAATTTCCTACATTTAGTTAGTACAATTAGTTGATACATTTCTCAGCAGTATCTGTGGAATATCAGCAACTATTGTATCAATTCTAACAGCTGCCTGTAATGAAACTCAGGGATTCTGCTCCGCAGGGACAACAATAAGAAATGTTTCAACTAAAAAAAATTTAGAACAGTTAAAGAGTCAGCAACCCACCCACCCCCAGAGCTGCTTTAGAAGGTGAAAAATTAAACTTTGCACTTCACTATTAGAAAAACGATCACAAATCGAAAATAGTAAGTAACAGGAAAAAGTCTATATTTCTGGTGAACAGTCTGAAACCAACTGAAAAAAGTGTTTGAAGGTTTATACAACCCCTTTAATCCACTCATAACTAGTTAAAGCAACACTAGCAATTTAAAAATCAATTAAAAAGAAAGAGGGAAGGAGTATAGGTGGTTTAATAATTAAAAACTCGAGGTAAAGAGTTAATAGACATTAATAGTGACACTGACCACTGTCAACAGAATGATCATTTCAGCTTAACTTCTCCTTTAAGATTATTTCTCTTTAGAAGGCTATGTCAGCTTTTTTTGTGCTGCCAGATTCATTGGAAAGCTTTCTCTAGGGCTGACTAAGGATTCTAACAGATTCTGTGCAATGAGGGTCAAAATTTGGCATCCATTTTTATAAATAATCCCCCCAAAAATGCAGTCATTAGAAGCTTTTACTTCCTTCTCTATTGTTACCTTCCTCTTTCTCTGGAAATGGTTTCTTTACATTAAAACCCATTAACTCAGCTTCAGTTGAAAGGATCCATGCACTCAATCTGGAAGCCAAGTGCCATATTACTTAACATCAGCTAGCTCTCTCACTTATTTCGCTCATTATTCAGCTGATTGCCAGGCATGTGCTTCCTCTTCTATTTAGGAAAATAATAGGTCCCAAGGCTTCTCTATTCAATAGCGATCACATGACCCACTTATACTTAAATAGATTGAGCTAAATTAGCAGCTTCTTGTAAATTCTTTTATTTGAAATACGCAATGGATAATATTCCTACTTCTGTAGTAGTTGAAATGATTTATATTTCAAGAGATATATCATATGTGATATGTGATATGTTCAGCAAATATTAATTCTAAACAATATGTAGTGTCACAAAAACACACTCGTAGGGGCCCATTTACTTAGCTCGAGTGAAGGAATAGAATAAAAAAACTTCAAATTTGATTGTTTTTTTGGCTACTTCGACCATCGAATTGGCTACGTCGACCTTCGACTGCGACTTTGAAGTGAACGATTCGAACTAAAAATCGTTCGAATATTCGACCATTCGATAGTCGAAGTACTGTCTCTTTTAAAAAAACTTAGACCCCCTACTTCGCCAACTAAAACCTACCGAGGTGCAATGTTAGCCTATGGGGAAGGTCCCCATAGGCTTTCCTATGTCGAAGAAAAATCGTTCGATCGATGGATTAAAATCTTTAGAATTGAATGATTCGAAGGATTTAATCGTTCGATCAATTTTTCGTTCGATCAAACTATTTGCGGTAAATCCTTCGACTTCGATATTCGAAGTCGAAGGATTTACATTCGGCAGTCGAATATCGACGGTTAATTAACCGTCGATATTCGACCCTATGTAAATCTGCCCAGTAATGTATCCCAGACAATAAATACTCTTTCTGGATAACTATGATAGTCAGGTATAACTCCGAAAGGACCTGTTTAAAGGAACAGTTTAGTGTAAAAATAAAACTAGGTTAATAGAAAGGGTGTGCAAAATAAAAAAATATTTCTAATATAGTTAGTTAGCCAAAAATAAAATCTATAATGGAGTGAATGGATGTCTTACATAATATCCAGAACCCTACTTCCTGTTTTGGTTTCAAGTTTCTACTGATTGGTTTCCAGGCAGTAGCCAATCAGTTAATTGAGAGGGGGCCATAACTGTTGCTTTTGAATCTGAGCTGATCAATTGCAAACTCACTGAACAGTTATGTCCCATGTGGGCCCCCTTAAAGTCACTGACTAACTCAGATTTCGAGAGCTGAAATAGAACCCTACTGTGTTTTTATATAGGTCATTTCAATGGCGGTCCAAATTTGCTGTTAGCACAAAGTATCAGGTATCAGTACTAGAAATGTTATCTCAAGTAACAATTTGGGCGGTAGCATCTTTCAAGAAATGCTGCACAATTGGTTGGTTCACCACTATGCCCCATGACAAATAAACATTCCTGTAGGTCCTTTTCAATGATGGGCGAATCACCTTAGGCAGCAGCGCCCCACAAGCAGCTCCTTTAAGAGCCAAATTTACATTTTCAAACTGGCATTCTGCACTACTAGTCCAGAGAGCACAATTGGACCCCCTCCAGGTTGGAGAGGGGGCGGCAGCACGAAAGATGCCTCTGGACGGCAGAGGGATAAAAATCACCCCTGTTTTCATCATGCCAATTTACAAGAAGTAAGGGTTAATATATCTTTTTATAGCCGTCCCTGCTTTCTAAGAGACCATTGTCTTTATTTTCAGATACTTAATCAGCTGCATAGAAGAGCCCACTGCTTCAAGGGTCAGAGAATATATTAACCTCTGGAATTAAATTCTCATGATTTCAATTAGGCCTAACTATTCAATTAAGTAGCAAGACCTTACAAACGTATAACACCAGTGGATCAAATTAAACAACGTTCAAACCTTATCTTATTCCGCATCTTGTGTTTTAATCTTGTAATTTTCAAATCTGTTAATTCAGCATATGAATAGTAATTCTATGTAATAATGCAAATGCTATGTTTAAATGTGTTCCCTACAGTGTTAACCTCTTTACAAAATCAACAAAACATATAATTTTTTATACATGCGAAAAGTAAGAGCACTCATGGGACTTCATGTACTTCTATTATTTCCTATTTTTATTTATAGAATTTGTTATCTGGAATGCTTGGGACCTGGAGTTTTTCAAATAAGGAATCCTTCTGTAATTTGGATATCCAGACCTTAAGGGGCCTTTTTACTAACATTGGAATTTCTATTTTTTTCACAAATGTATATATATATCACAAATGTATATATATATATATATATATATATATATATATATATATATATATATATATATATATATATATATATATATATATATATATATACACATGTCCATGATGCACTATAAAATAAATTGAATTGTATGATTTTTTCGGATTTGACGCCCAATAACTCCAATTTTTTCAGATTATCATACGAAGGCCACATATTATTCGGATTATTGTACAAACCCCAGTGTAGCTCATGACACCTGGAAGTCTGCTGCCATTGACTTCTACATGACCTCAGCAGGTTTGCGATGGACTTTTAACAGCCTCTGGGTTTAAAAAATCTCGAAATTTTTTTTTTTTTCTATTATGTTTTCCCCCTTCAAAACAGATAAATCTGACTTTAATAAATAACCCCATTAGTCTCTGAATAAGAGATCCCATATCTTTCTATACACACAAAGCGCACAAGAGGGACTTGCAAACAAATTATTACCCTTTTTTGTAATCTGATTTCTATTCTGTCCCTCACCAGCCTAAAAAGTGAAAAAAAAAATAGCTGCTTGGTTTAGTGACACTAATTTGGGCTCCAAATAAACAGGTATACGAAAAATAAAATGGAGAAATCAACCAGTTATTCTACTGACCTACAATACTGTTATTAGAACCTCTATGCATGAAGGGGTACAAGACAGACTGCTTAAAAAGGAAACCAAGGTGATTTTTTTCCAGTTCCAATGCCATAGAAGCCTACAGTGTATTACTACTCGAGTGTTGCATTTGTAAATGATACCCTGTCTGTGAGGAATACTTCTACAGCACAGAAATCCTCTTTCCATTCTGTATATCTATATATATATAATATATATATATATATACTTTTTTTAAGTGGTATATTATTATTTTTTTCATTTTTGTAAGTTACTATATAAAAAACGCAGACAGAAATGCAGAAATACACAGAGGGTGATGCAATAATTCTATTACAATCTCACAAATCAATACTGTAAAGGTCAGAATAATGCAGAGCTTTTCAGAACCGGAACACACAACAGTTCCCCAGAATGGTTGTGGTTTAGATAAGGAAAATGAGTGAAGGTCACGTATCAAAGGAAATTTTCTATTTATAAAAAGATGCCACAAGTGATGTCACCAAAAAGGCATGTCTGCTGCAAAAGAGAATGGCTTTGTTGGTTTGTATTGGTAGATGCTGTTTATGCCCATGTTAAAAGCTAAGCAGTTATGCTTTGAAATCATGTCTTTTCAAACTGGCAGCCCTGATGTTAGCTTGGCGGCTGCTGAGAGTTGAGAGTCTTGGGGATGGGTGATGAATTTGGCATTCCTTTGTAAGGAAATCCTAGCTAAGCAAATTGAATCTAAGTAAGGAAATGCATCTCCTTGTCCTTGTACACAAAAAAAATTCTCCCTCTAGAAACTGCATGAGCTTTTCATGTTTATGATAGCTCCTTAATGCAATATGTAAAGATTTTCCTTACAGCCTGGAGAGGCACACAGTCATTTATTAGCACTGTAACGTACGTTGGACCCAGGTTATAAGAGGATGTCAGTTTGTGAGACTTACAATATTTATTACTGCTTTTAAATTATTAACTGCAAGCAAAATCTATTTCACTGAGTAGCAATGTTTGTGGGTTTGATGTTATTGTAACGGCATCACTAACACACAATACCACTCACGGCCAGGCTGAATTCTGTGATTGACTCATCTAGAGGGTTCCAAAGCAATGGGTTGGCAGCAGCTTAAAGGAGAAGCAACCCCAAAAGTTAAAAAAAACCCTACCCCTCTACCCTACATAGACCCCCCTCCCTCCTCCCCACCAGCGTGAGTGTTACCCCGGACAAATGCCCCTAACTTTTTACTCACCCCTCGGTGCAGATTCAGGCATCATAGTTCACGAATGAATGAATGAGACAGGCACTTTGGCAATTTTCTGCGCAGTTGTCGCATAACAGAAAATTGCTCCAACTGTGCATGCGCCGCTCCACCGGTCTCATTCCGAAGATTACTGAATAGAAGAAGATGGCACCTGAGAATCTACATGGAGGGGTAAGTAAAGACTTAGGGGCATTTGCACAGGGTAACACTTAGGCTGGAGGAGGGAGGGGGTCTATGTAGGGTAGGGAGGCAGGGTTTTTTTACATTTTGGTTTTGCTTCTCCTTTTAAAGATCAAAACGAGCAAGTTTAAGGGCTCTTACTCACAGCAGGTTTTTTTCCCCCAAGTTTGAGAGGCAGGCTTGGTCAAACCAGTTACTTGATTCCATTACAGTCTGTCTGTTTGTACTCATATTTGTTTAGAATTATGCTTTATTAAGGTCATTGTGTTTTTGAAGACATACCATGCTTAGGGTTGCCACCTGGGTAGGGGCTGGCTCGATGATGTCAGGAGCAGAACTTGTGAAATCAGGGGCAGGCAGATGATGTCTGGGGCGGTTGATGATTTGGTGGTGTGCTCTTGACGTTGGGGTGGGTTTTGATGTACCATTCATTTAAAAGACATGCCCGGATTTTTTTCTAATTGGGAAATTAGGACTGGCAGTTTTCACCTAGACAGCCTTCCCAAAAAAATGGGCTGGTGGTAACCCTAACCATCCATTTTTTGCATTTCACACCTAAGACAATTGAATGGAAGACTGCATTGAAAACTCACAACCTGGCATAGTTGTATTTAAAAAGACGCATATAAGCATAATAAATGCACTCAAAAACATGCAGAAAAACATTCATGTGTAAGAATCCTTATCTTAAATGCTGGATATGATAAATGTTTATGTGTGTGTGTATGTGTGTGTGTATGTGTGTGTGTGTGTGTGTGTGTGTGATCTATTATCTGGAAACCTGTTATCCAGAAAGCTCTGAATTATGGAAAGGTCATAAGGTCTCCCATTTTATCCAAATAATCCATATGTAAAAAATGCTTACTTATTGCATGATTTTCTAGTAGCCAGTATGTACATCCAAATTATGGAGCGATACAGGCGCCATACCTGTACACAGAATATATATTAAAAAAAAAGACCATCCAAAATGTAGTAAAAAAAATTGAATACTTTAACTTTGACTGAATTCACTTTATTCAATCGTTCAAAATTAACAAATTCGATTTGATGTATTTTAAAAAAAAAAAACATTGATTTTTCAAAGTCCACCAAATGACTCCATATAGGTTCTAGGAGGTCCCCCATAGGTTAAAACAACAATTCAGCAGGTTTTAAATGTCGAATAGTTGAAGTCAAATTTTTAAATGATAAATTTCGATATTCAAATTTTTTCTAATTCAAATCGAATTCGGACTATTCCCTAGGCGAAGTACACTAAAATTAGCTTGAAATTCGAATTTAAAAATTTGATTTTTCTTTTTGACCCTTGATAGATTTAAGGATTAATATTGATTGCTTATATTAATTGTGCCAAATGTAAAGGTATAATGTGCTACTGATTAATTATTTGTACACCTCAAAAATGTTTTTTCCAGACAGGTTCAGATATTGCTTTACTTCACAATAGAAAGTTGGATATCTTAATTCACTTCCAGAGTGTTTACATGGTAAACATGATGTAAGTTTCTGCACTGAACTGAATATGGCCCAATACATGTTATTTATTGTAATAACATAGTCATTAATAGACAAGTTAATGATTAAAAAGCATAGGGCTACATTAGATTAAATCAGAAAACTTAAATTGTGGTTTATCTCATGAAAACTCAATTCATACTGATTCATCAGGCAACAATAAGTAACAGGAGTAAAGTGTCTAATATCTAATTCAATGTTCTTAAAATGAATAACCTGTAATTTCTCTCTAGATGTTTTTGCTGGTGTTAAATTGTGTGTAACCTAAAGAAACAACCAGCTGAATCCAGTTTCAAGATGAATGGGAAACACAAGAACCAGTCTGCAATAAATTACACAGTCCGTGGCATCATCAGCAAGAAGAAAGAGATGAGAAAATAATCTGATCCACTTGTTGCCTGGGAGAATTACTATAACTGCACAGTAAAACATGATTAATGGCTTTGTTTATTTAAAAAAAAAAAGTCTAGCTGACAGAATATTCATTACAAAAATATTTAATAGCTGAAATACATAAATCAGTAAAAAAAACAGACAACAGCAGTGATGACAATTGTGTAACACCTGTAGTTTATAGAACATCAAGCAGAATAATCTGTGAAAACACATATATATCATGCTCCACGGATGTCAAAGGTTGGAAGAAAGGAAATAAAGATAGATTCCAATTAGGCTTACGTTCCATGTAGTGATTTGGGTTATTTTATCCACTGATTTTATGCTCTGCTCAAAATACCACAAACCATTACGTCCCATTTATGTCAACGAAAAACACGTACAAATGGCAGTATGGGATATAATGACGATTTTTAGCTGAAAATAACATGACATCAATGTGAAGGGTTGTGCCACCCTTTGAACAGGCAAAAGAAACAGCAAATCTTATTATGTTTCAAAAGCTCAAGTGCACTCAAACTATAAAGAATAAGGAATCTTCAGCACCTGCTGAGATGTCAACTAACCTCATGTCATAAGGGTCATAATGATCCCCTATGAGTATTATTTATTTACAGAGAATTTGTGCATCTTGAATTGCTTCTCTCTGCACTGAGCACTAGATCAAAAATCTGGCACTTGTTGCAAGAGCAGAATTAGGAGGTGCAGCCAAAACTTGTCCTTACCTCCTGCCTTAAAGGGCATGTAAAGTCTAAAATAGAATAAGGCTAGAAATGCTGTATTTTGAATACTAAATATAAACATGAACTTACTGCACCACATGCTTAATCAAACAAACAATTTATGCTTTCAAAGTTAGCAACAGGGGGTCACCATCTTGTAACTTTGTTAAACATCTTTGCAAGACTAAGACTGTGCACATGCTCAGTGTGGTCTGGGCTGCTTAGGGATCATCATGAACAAAGCTGCTTGAGTTCTGCATGGCTGGGAAGTAAGTGGGGGCTCCCCCTGCTGTTCATAAGTAGGATTGTTTCCCTGCTCAGCAGTTAGGGACCGTCTGACAATTCCTATCCACAGCAGTAAACGAAGGGAGAATTTCACTGCATACAGTCAGGTTTCTTATAAAAACGGTACACATTTTTTAATTAAAGTATATTGGAGATAGGTTTCTTTTTCATTAAAGAAAGTAAAAATGGGATTTTATTATATTTGCCTTTACATGCCCTTTAAGGTTCAGATGCAGGCTGGGTCTCCTGCCTTTTCCTACCCTGTGCCTTTGAATGACCCGCAAGGTAAGGGGTGTCGCCTAAGTGATTCCCCCATCCACCCCTCACCAACACTGACTGACACGGTCATTGCTAAATTAGTTAGCGGAGCTGCAAAGCTCTTTAAACATCTCTGTAAACATAAAGCAGCAGATCAATGGTAAACCCAGAACGATAGAATTGCCAGCATCAGCAGCCCAGTGGTACTTCTATGTCAGTGCTGCAGATTCTTAAATTGGATACCTACCAAAGTACAGGTATAGGATCCGTTTTCCAGAAACCAATTATCTAGAAAGTTACAAATTACGGAAAGGCTGTCTCCCATAGACTCCATTATAATCAAATAATCCACATCTTTAAAATGATTTCCTTTTTCTCTGTAACAATAAACAGTAACTTGTACCTGATCCCAACTAAGATAGAAATAATCCTTATTGGAAGCAAAATCAGCCTATTGGGTTATTTAATGTTTGTATGATTTTTAGTAGACTTAAGGTATCAAGATCCAAATTACAGAATGATCCATCATCCAAAAAAACCCAGGTCCCAAGCATTCTGGATAGCAGTATGACTTTGCAAAATAAGAACTTTCCAAAATACTTTTATCAAGCAGAAATCTATAGTTTTCGTTTGAATAGTAAACGTTCTAAAAAATTTGAACACTAATCAACCAAGTCATACAAACATGAGCCAAAAAATGTTCCACTGAAAAAATACACAAGTAGACATGTACGAATTGGTATCAAAGCTTCAAAATTCATAACAGACCTCAAAATAAATCTGGCCAAAGTCCTACTCAGGTGAGAGTGCTTCTACATATCAATACTGGCATAAACCTAATAAATAAAGTAATGTTACCAGACCACTAATGAATAAGGGACCCTTTTAACAAATGCAAGTTGCTGGGCAGAACTGATTGCCCAAAGTACAAAAAGTTGGGGATAAGTGCTCTCTTATTGGGTGTGAAAATATAATATTTAATTGTGGAAGGATACAAGTAGGGATAAATATATATACATTTAAATGCTATAAAATTACAAAAAGAAATGAAAATGGATGTAGTGGTTGATGAAAAAGAAGAAAAGGCCAAAGCAAAATATTGGGTAAGTGACTTTCCGGCAGGCTGAATGTCCTACAGTGTTCTCTAGCCAATCACAGTAAATAGCAGTCACGCCCACGCACTAAAACTGAGCCCGGTTGTTCTGCATGTTGTTTCCCTTTCGTCAGATTTGTTCCATTCATCAGAGATGATGACCAGTTCTATGTGATATGACTATTCCAACAATCTACTTTCGAATACTCATATTAAATATATATCAGTTTTAAAGCAACAACCACCATTGCAGGCCTGACCCACTAGATATGACCCATGTCCCAAAATCATACTTTATCCAAAACACTTCACAATTCCTTCATAACAAAATAACTGTGTTTGTACTGCAGTTCTGGATTAAATTAAATCATTGGGAGCATAAAGCATCTATGTAGAAGAGTTCAAACTCAGCAGGGTATGGCCAGGTCCTGGGTACAAGCACCAGACAATGTCACATCACATCATCAGAAATAAGAGTCCTTCATACTGAACTGCGTGTAACCAAACAATACTTAATTTATTGTTTAGATTGGGGTTTGATATGATTCAGTGTCTGAAAAATATAATTGAAGCTTAGCAGTAGCTCCAAGGGATCAATTCACAGTGTTGGCCATGATTAAAGATTTTTAAACATTAACTTTTTTTATATTATTTTGCACTTCAATCACTACTATGTTATTTTTCCCTCGAAATGTAATGATTTTTCCATTACAGTATACAGCAATAGCATTAACGGCATGACTAATTTGAGCCTGGCCTCACACCTAAATAAAGATCCACATTCTATTGTCTTTTTAGTTTTGTGTGTTTTACTGAAACTGCTAAATAAAGCCCTTAAAAATCCACATTATCCACATTATTTTTTATATAAATAACAATCGAATTCGAATAGAATTTGACTAAACTCGAATCTAGTTTTTTTCTCCAAAAAAAATCTGAATGTCAGGAAGGCTATTAACATCTTCAAATGGGTCACTGGATCTCTGCCATTGGCTTCTACATGAACTCGGCAGGTTTAAGGTGGCGAATAGTCAAAATTGAGTTGTTCCCAGGGTCCAGGTATGATAAATCTCGAATTCGAGTTTGCATTATTCCCAACTTGAATTTGTGAGTTTTGACCAAAAATCCAACTCGAAAATTTGAATCGAATTTACAATTTGACCCTTAAAGGAAAACTATACCCCCAAAATGAATACTTAAGCAACAGATAGTTTATATCAAATTGAATGACATATTAAAGAATCTTACCAAACTGGAATAAATATTTACATAAATATTGCCCTTTTACATCTCCTGCCTTGAACCACCATTTCGTGACTCTATCTGTGCTGCCTCAGAGATCACCTGACCAGAAATACTACAACACTAACTGTAACAGGAAGAAGTGAGGAAGCAAAAGGCAGAACTCTGTCTGTTAATTGGCTCATGTGACCTTACATGTGGTTTGTATGTGTGCACAGTGAATCTTACGATCTCAGGGGGCGGCCCTTATTTTTTAAAATGGCAATTTTCTATTTATGATTACCCAATGGCACATACTACTAAAAAAGTATATTATTATGATAATGGTTCATTTACATGAAGCAGGGTTTTACACATGAGCTGTTTTACTCAGTATCTTTTAATAGAGACCTACATTGTTTGGGGGGTATAGTTTTCCTTTAACAAATCTGCCCCTAAATGTACTTGCATCAAATGCCTCTTCATTAATTAAAAAAGTACTGGCATCTAAAGCTGCTCCATTCATTAAAGGTTCTTGCATCTAAAGCTGCTCAATTTATTCAAGTTATGTGCATCTATAGCTGCTCCATTTATTACAGGCACTTCCATCTCAATTTTAATTAAATAATTCAGCATTTTAAAATTGATTTATTTTTTCTCTGTAATTATAAAGCAGTTCCTTGTACTTAATCCAGCCTAATATATAATTAATCCTTATTGGAGGCAAAACACTCCTATTGGGTTTATTTAATGTTTATATGATATTTTAGTTGACTTAAAGGAGGATTCAACCCCCCATTTTGATATGTCCTCACTGGCCCCCCTCCCTGCCTCCCCCCTGCTAAGTATTACCCCAGAATTGTGTTCCCTGTAGGACTACTGACTGCACATGCAGAATCAGCGCAGCAGAGCTCATGGGCCCCATCTTCTTCTCTTTGGTAATCTTTGTAAAGTGAGTGCCGTATTGGCGCATGCGCAGTTGGAGGATCTTCCGGTTCATGACAATAACGCATGCACTGGAAGTGACGGAAATTGGTGAAGCGTCAGAAGAAGACACGATGACTACCGAAGTGCCGGAAGATGACGCCTGTGAGCTCACTCTGTACGTGCGGTCAGAAATCCTACAGGGGAAACAATTCTGGGGTAACACTTAGCGGGGGAGGCAGGGAGGGGGCCAGTGGGGACTTATTACCTTTGGGGGTTTAGTTTTTCTTTAAGGTATAGAGATCTAAATTACAGAAAGGCCCCTTATCCAGAAAACCCAATGTCCCAAGCATTCTGGATAGCAGGTGCCATACCTATACTTGCATCTAAAGTTGCTCCGTTTATTACAGGTACTTGCATCTACAGCTCTCAATTCATTAAAGGTACATACATCTATAGTTGTTTCATTGACTCAGAATGATTAATTAGCATTTAATTAGATGTGTGTTGCAGATTAAAACACCTAACATATGAGTCTGAAAAAGTGAGATAAATTAGGCCATGCCAGATCAACCCTGATCATACCTAAATATATCCCCCATTATAGACAAAACCTGGTAAGGTCTCCCTCTTTGGAGACAGTTCCAAGGAAATTGGGATCATTAAAGAAAAACTATACCCCAAAACAATGTAGGTCTCTATAAAAACATAAAACAGCTCATAATAATATACTTTTTGCTATAGGTATTCCTAAATAGAGAACTACCATCCTATGATTCATGGTGCGCAAAAACAAACCATACATGTTAGGTCACAAGAGCTAATTAAGAGACAGAGATCTGTCTTTTGCTTCCACACTTTTTTGTAGTATTTCTGGTCAGGTGATCTCCGAGGCAGCACACAGACCATCATGAAATGGTGGCTGAAGGTAAAAGATGACAAAGGGAAATATTTAAATATACATTCCAGTTTGGTAAGACCCCCCCACCTCACCTGAAAGCAGGAAAGTGACAAAAAAATAAGGCAAATAATTCAGAAACTATAAAATGAAAAGCAATTGAAAAGTTGCTAAAATAGGTCACTGGTTCTGTAGGGCTAGAGGAAAGTGTTACTGAACAGTGTAGCTACTGTATATGAATCAATCCCAGATGTTGTTAAGTAACAGCTCCCAGCATGCTTTAAAGGGGATATTCACCTTTGAGCTAACATTTAGTTTGATGTAGAGACTGATATTCTGAGACAATTTGCATTTGGTTTTCATTTATTATTATTTTTTTTGTTTTTTGAGATATTTAGCTTTTTATTCAGCAGCTCTGTTCTGTGAGTTGCAGTACAGACTATGGTAGAAGTGGGTAGAAATACTGTATATATAAATATAACTGATTGCTGGACTTCAGCTTCCGGCATTGGAAAGTTTTAAAGAGAGTTAGCCATTGTAAAGTCATGTAATTATGTGAGATTAAAACATACAGGCAGGTTACTTGGCTCCTGGAAAAAGTGACTAAAATATGTGTGAATGTTATAGTGACAAATTGTACACTCCACTGGGTCAGAGAATGATGTGCATAAGTAGGTCCACAAAGCCTTGCTCTTTTTTATTGGACTTATAAAGGAATCACAAAGATTCTACAGTGCTAAGCAAATATCTTTACAATAATCCATTTTGCTCAAAAATAACATCCGTGATCACAAGAAGCCAGTGATCACATTTTCCAATGAACATAAAGAATGACTAATTAATACAGGCAACATTGGCTTTGGAGCTATTCTAACTCAGAATATTCTTAACCATGAGACTAGCCTCAATCTGCAATGTAGTCTGAGCAAGAGCGGGGGAGGAGGTCATTAAAGAGCAAATATTGCACATGAAATGCAAACTTTAAAACAAAGGTTGCATTCTTCCAGTGAGAGGCCAGGAGAACTGGACAGATAAGACAGCTGACATAAAAATGCCTTTAAAGGCAAATGAAAATGAGAAATGAGAAAAAATATGGAAGAATCATACAATAATGTTAAACTTTATACACAATGGCTGTAATTAATGAGTAAGTAAAATTGTACATATTAAGTATTATTACTTATATTGTATTGTACATTGCTGTGTTCTGTCCCTCCCAGTGCAAGGTGCAGAGCACAGCAAGCGCAAGACAGCATTATACATCTTCTAGGGCAGGTGGTAAAGGCAGAACTCTTTAAAGGAGAAGTAAACCCTAAAAATAAATATTGCTAAAAATGCCATATTTTATATACTGAACTTATTGCACCAGCCTAAAGTTTCAGCTTCTCAATAGCAGCAATGATCCAGAAATTGTAACAGAGAGTCACCATCTTGGAAAGTGTCTGCGACACTCAAATACTCAGTTGGCTCAGTTGAGAAGCTAAGCTTAGGGGTCGTCGCAAATTATCAAGCAGAAAATGAGGTTGGTCTGTAATATAAACTGATGCTACAGGGCTGATTATTACATTTTGATGCTAATTGCACCGGTCTCTGTACTGCCATGTAGTAAGGATCTGTATTCATTACTAATCAGCCTTATATTGTGACATTTCTATTCTATGTGTACTGTATAATGTGAGTGAGTCTCTAAGCTCAGTAAGTGACAGCAGCACAGAGCATGTGCAGTGAATCAGCAAAAAAGAAGATAGGGAGCTACTGGGGCATTTTTGGATGCAAAGATCTCCCCTGCTAAAGGACTGTGGTTGCCTTGGGCTGGTACAGAAGCCCAAAACAAAGGGGGAAATTTACTAAAGGGCGAAGTGGCTAACGCCAGCCTGATGTCATCACCAGCCTGATGTCATTTCAGCACTTCGGCGATTTACTAACGGCCACTGGCGTAATTTCCCTAGCAAAGGAGATAAACTCTGGCGCAACTTCGCACTCTAACGCCAGGTGAATTTTCCGCACTCTAACACCAGTCCCAAAAAACGCTGGCGTCTTTTCCTTTTTTCAGGGTGATAGCCTGCGAAAGTGTGTAAATTTACGCTTTCCTCCTACATTTCCTTACATATGGCACATGAACTATACAGTGGGCACATGTGTAGGGCAATATTACAACTCTATTTTCTTTTATTAAGGTTCCCTGCCCTTGTGTAGTGTAATGTATTTGCTGCAACATATATGTCCATTGTACTTTAACTGCACGCTGTATGCAAATTAGCCAACGCTAGCGTAACTTCGAACTGCTGATCGTATTATCGCTAGCGCAACTTCGCAAGCGTTCGGTACCCTGTGCGCCTTTTGGATCTTAGCGCTGTCCAGGCGAATTTACGTCTGGCGAAGTGGTGAATACTACTTACCCTGGTGGTCCAGTGGTGCGGCGGGGATGCCCGTCACGCCGCTCCGTGTCCGGCGCCATCTTGGATTCCTAAGGACGCGCGCGCCTCCACGTCATTTAAAGGCGCAGGCGAGCTGGCGCCAAATTTGAACAGTATTTAAAGCTCATTAGGGCTGTGAGACCTTGCCCGCGATAGGATTTGTTCCTGGTGCTTCTGAGCTTTAAGCTAAATCTGTTTGAACCTGTTTTGATTCCTGTTGTGACCCCTGCCTGGCTTTTTGACTATTCTGACCTCTGGATCTTGACCCTTGCCTGTATACTGACTACCTCTTCTGCTAAATCCTTTCTGATTGACTACCTGGTTTGACTCTTGCCTGCCTGACTACGCTTATTCTACAACAATATGTATACTAAGCTTGGATTTTTATTATCTCCTTAACAACCACACAGCATATACATTTTCAAATGAAACCACTGTATAATAATGCAGAGTCAAACGTAATCAGTCACTATAAGCCATGGCATGGGCCTTGAAAGAGTTACTAAAATTAAAAAATAAATGACAACACATATTACATCAGGGGTGTCCAAAAGGTAGATTGGGATGTACCAGTAGACCTTTAGCTGGTGATCAGTAGATCTCAAGACACTGTCAACAAACGGCTTGTCTAAATCACCCTCCTGTTTTATTCTTTTCATTCAGATGTTTATTACACTAAGGTTAAATAAGAAATAGTTGTTTGTTAAATATAGCAATATACATTTTCTCAATATTTAAGTAATATTTTCCATGAAATAGAATAATAAAAATGCCTTTATGGATGTAGATCATAATGGAACAACATTACTAAAAGGAAACCTCGCATTAGTAATGTATATTACACCATTTGTTTCATGGTATTTTAGATAAAAAAAAAACAACCACAAAAAGAGATATACATCATTCTTGTGAAATGACTGAAAATCTACAGATAATCATACTGTATAAATGCACAAATTAGGTTTCATATGAGCTTTTCCTTTCTTGCAAAAATATTTATTTGGTAAGAGATATGAAAAAGAGATGAACCCCCCACCCACCCACACATTTTCCATAAAAGGAAAAAGTTGACCAGAGGAAGTGATAAAAATTGAATTTGCACAACACTTATGTCAAATTCACATGGAAACATACTGAAGCCAGGCAATTGTGTTAATTCTCAATGTAAATAAAGGAACTCAAACTTTTAAAGCAATGTTAAATACAGTAGTAAAAGCCAGCAACCGATAGAGAACCAACCATTCAAAGTCATATGGGGCAGCCCTTCAATGTAATTGAGTTTACATATGGTGCTTGCAATACAATCACAGTGTAGGATAAGGGATTTCACAGATAAAATAACAAAAAAGATGGAGGATCATAATGTTATAATCTGCAACATTTCACATTCCCACTTCTGCTCAGTAAACATCTCCAAGCCCCCTTCAATGATTCACAAGGTCTATGAGCCAGTTCCTCTGTGACAATGCAGTTTGGGAAACAATATATTTCTCCATAAAATAAATAAAAATCGATTTCACTTTATGTACTGTGCACACACACTGTACTGTGACATAATAATTGATCCTCTCCCTAATAATCTACCTAGTTAATAATTGATACTTTTAAATGTATTGGTTTTTTCTAGGGGATTATTTACTAAACTCCGAATGCAAAAATCAGGAAAAATTTGTGATTTTTTTTTTATAAAATCAGACTTTTAAAAAAATCACCCTGAGGGTGGAAAAGTCTGAATCTGAAAATCCGGCATCTCGGACCTCTTGAGGTTGCATATAAGTCAATGGGAGAAGTCCCAATAATTTTTTGATGTGCACTGGGTTTCCTGCAATACCCCGAAGTTTTCCGAAAAAATCATAAAATTTGTGAAAATTTGATGAAAGAATCCGGAAAAATCTTGAAAATCGGATTTTTCCCGCAAAGCAAATTTTGGGGTAAATGTAATAATAAATACGTTAAAAAAACCCGAGCGGATTTAATCGGAGTTTGTAGAAGAAAATATTGAGATTATTATTATTATTATGTATTTATATAGCGCCAACATATTGCGTAGCGATGTATAAATTCAGACTTTGATAAATAACCCCTTTAAAGTTTCTATGATGCTGACATATTACACTGCTTTGTTTGCAGAACTGTTGATGTAAATTTAAAAAAATTTAAAAAAACAGGCATAAGCCATCATAGTAGTTGTACAGTTGTTTTTTAGTAACAGAATGGTTCAACATTCCCTCAAGCCTGGAGCTCTCATCATCATCATTTATTATATAGCACTAGCAAGTTATTCGGTGTTATACAGTGATTTTTACCAAACAGAGGTCTTACAATTATTTACATACAAGAGTTACAAAGTAAAAATAGAATGTGAGGGCAAGGCTCTGTACTTCATGTCGGGTTATACCTACTTTTATACACATACTGCATTTTTGTCAATACAGTGTTTTTCTTGGTGTTAAACTGCAAATCCATGCAGCATACAGGTATGGATCCATTATCGGAAAGCCTATTATCCAGAAAGCTCCGAATTACGGAAAGGCCGCCTCCCATAGAGTCCATTATGATTAAATAATCCAAATTTTAAAAATGATATCCTTTTTCTCTATAATAATACAAAAGAACTTGTACTTGAGCCTATCTAAGATATAATTAACCCATATTAGAAGCAAAATTAGCCTATTGGGTTTATTAATGTTTAAATGATTTTTTTAGTAGACTTAAGGTATTAAGATCTAAATTACAGAAAGATCCATTATCTGGAAAACCCCAGGTCACAAGCATTCTGTATAACAGGTCCCATACCTGTATAATGACAATATGAATTTGCTGAAAGATATTTGGCATTATTCATACCATTTGGCTTGGATGAATAACATCAACATTAAAAAGATCAACTAGCAGTTAGGCAGGTTAAAATAGAGTTAAAAGGTTGAACTTGATGGATGTTTGTCTTTTTTCAACCTAACTTACTGTGTTACAATTTCTGTTACTAAGAAAAAGTTAATTTGCCATTTATCATGACTGATCCAGGTGAGAACTTTGTCTCAGGCTGCAGATTACCAGAAACAACAACAATACACACCTCTAAGAACTAAATTCCTTTTTTAAACTGGAAATTTGGATCTAGCGCAGAAGGCAGTATGGGAAGGTCACATCAGGTGATGTGGGGCTCAGAAATGCCCCTGCAATCTTAAAAAATCAGAAACTGGCATTAAGGACTATGTGTATTTAGCATCAGACATTTTTTGGTATAAACCAGCATTTTTACGCCACTTTAACTCCAGTTTAGCACTAATGTCACCACTGTGCATAGTGCACCCAGTCCAACTAGAAAGCACACAAGGACAATGCAGGACAACTTGCACAAGGGTCTTTACAGTTTTCACCAAAAATTCAATTTGGTGAGGATAATAATGGTATTATCTGTAAAGTTTTTTGCGGCATTGCCTATTTTACACTCTATAGAAGCAATGACACTGACACCAGTGATCAGACAGTGCAAGCACCATCAATCCACCCCCGTAGTTCCTGTGTGTATAATATGAACAAAAAATATTGTCTCACTCGCAAAGGCTATTTTAATCGGTAATGGTTAATGAAAAGAGAAGGAGAGTAAAAGTTTCCAGAAGTACTAAAATAGCTTGTGTTCTCTCTTGTTCCCTTGTGTTTACTCTCACACTTGTTTTTATCTATTATTGATTTCTTAGGCTACGTTTGCTACATCATTTTCTATATTGACAACAGGCTCCAGTACAAGAAACTGTGCATTCACTGTGCAGACCTCCATCAGTGGTTATGATAAATTATGCATCCCTCAAAGAAAGTCATTGAGCCGCTGTAGATAGTGATGGGCGAATTTGCGCCGTTTCGCTTCGCTGAAAAATGGCGAATAAATTCGCCCATCACTAGCTGTAGATAATCAATAGGTACAGTAGCCCTGTGACACAAAGGACTTTCACACATGCTGGTTACACTCTATAGGTGGTTGCATACAGTCAAACAAAAGTCATACAAAGAAATATTGTACTATATTTGAGATTTATACCTATTTTTCCAAGTGCACTGATTTCTTTAAAATGTAAAACTGAATAAAGAACTATTTCAACAGAATGGCAAAGAAGGGATTGGCTAAACGGTGGCTCAATGTGAATATGGTACCTATACTATATAGAGAAAATTCATGTTATGGTCAGGGCCAACTGTCCGTTCAAGGAGTACGGTAAGCAGCTGGGTTGAATAGGCAATATATGGAGGCTTCAATACCAATTTACTAAAATTTTAAATATTCTTTTCTTATATACATTTACACCTGTACTCTAATTCCTCCGTCTGCTCCTGGCCTCTCTTTCTGAGAACATTTCTAAGTTATAGCTCAGTTTAGCTATGCCAGAAATGTTGACTGGGATTTATTGGTAGCACTTTGAAGATGATATGGTAGTTTGAAGCCTTCATGAGATCTGATATTTGCTGACTTTTTTCACAAGAATGCAAACTCTCTTTTTCTAAGAGAACTGCTGCATATTCATCTCTGTTCCCCTTAGTAAAACAATACAAGTAACAGTATCTCTGTCCCCACACTTTGGATCCAGAAGTGCCCAAAATAAATTGTTTGCACCTCGCAAGCAATCTATTTGCCTTGCTGCCATAGTAATTTATGGTAACACATGGTGTTAATAAGTAGCAGCTGCTCATTTTAACAACCCTGGTTTGACTTTTAAAAATTAAAAACTTTCTATTGTTTTTTTCTCATGGTCACTATAAAATGGTGCCACTTGGCTAATTGTTTACAAGTTTGTCCAAAAACATGACACTTGGGGGCACATTTACTTAGGGTCGAATATCGAGGGTTAATTAACCCTCGATATTCGACCGTCAAAGTAAAATCCTTCGACTTCGAATATCGAAGTCTAAGGATTTACCGTATTTAGTACGATCGAACAATCGAAGGAAAAATCGAACGATTTGAAGGATTTTAATCCATCGATCGAACGATTTTCCTTCGATCACAAATTGGCAAGAAAGTCTATGGGGACCTATCCCATAAGCTAACATTGATGTTCGGTAGGTTTTAGGTGGTGAAATAGGTGGTCGAAGTTTTTTCTAAAGAGACAGTACTTCCACTATCGAATGGTCGAATAGTCGAGCGATTTTTAGTTCGAAGTCGTAGTCGAAGGTCGAAGTAGCCAAAAAAATACTCTGAAATTCGAAGTAGCCAAAAAAAATACTCCGAAATTCTAAGTATTTTTTATTCTAATTCTTCACTCGAGCTAAGTAAATGTGCCCTTCGATGTGAAGGAAATTTGTTGGAAAGAATGGTTGCCATTTATTCCAGGAAATAATATGGTCCTTCTTTCTTTTAGTAAGGAAATGGAAATACCATCCAAATGTTCTCACTTTACTAGATCCTACAGTAACTGGCAAGTAGGAGTGGCAGGGTTTTAAGTTAGGACTATAATTTACATTATCAAAGGTGGCTGGGGTCTCATATACCTACAAAGTACTGCATTCTCACAAACCTTGCTAAAAGACTGGGGCTGGCCAAGAATGTCAGACATCAAGCTAGCAGACCCCTAAATTAGCAGCATTCTACTGTCGTTTTAATCTGGGCCTTTTCATACTGTTCATCTGAAAATAAGAATGGCGTTCATCATGTATGTGCATGAAAAAAATGCAACAATGAAATAAAAAGCAAACAGAACACGTAAAAGCATTCCAGAATAGTTTTACTTAAGATAAATATGGAATGGTTTTGTTTATTAAAGAGCTCTTTTTGTATTGCCAGGCACATCCTTTTATCCCACTTGCAGTATTAGGTCCTGAAAATTACTTTAAAAAGAAATGATATACATCTTGGTCACAGGCATCGTATGTGAATGTAAAATACTATAAACTGGCATTTGCATTCCTAATAAGATGCTTTAAAATAAGGCTTTTGTGCTGCTTAGCTCAATCTCATCCTGAGACCTATAATTGCTTGTGCCCCAGGGATTAGTTTTATTGTAGGTAATTGATATGTGTCCTATATATTTGCTATATTCAAATATATTTTTTATATCACAGCAGGGGGATTTTGGAGAACAGTGGGTTCCTGACTGTAAACTGCATCCCCACAGGACAGTCCTATATCCAGGCCTAATAAAGAATCCAGTAATTATGTAGGGTTTGTAAAATACAGCTGACCCTTCAGTCTTACTCCCACAGGCAGATTCTTACCTCCCATATTATATACTAGTCACAAATATATTATTTCCTCTGTGTCACAGTTTCTTCGCAAAATACCCCACAGGCTTTGTTGTCCTGTGATTGCTTATTATATTAGTGAAAATATACCCAGAAATATTATTATAATATACCCAACAAATATGATTACACCTGCAAACTGCCACTAGTTTTTTGTATGCATAAGAAAAGACTATCTAATGAAAAGTGACTGTTTAATATCTTACTGCTGTTTATGAGTCCTGATTCTTTTTCATTTTTTCTACCTTGACAAGTCCTTTTCCAAGAGTCTCTTAAAATCCACACACACACATGCAATGGGGTTCATTTCTTTAGTACCAATTCACCTAAATGTATGTTTTGAAACTGTCTGTGACAGAGAGTTAAAACAGCCAAACGGCCCTGAGTGCATGTCACATTGAGTGATCAGTAGCTCTTATTTGCAACTAGATAATAATAGTTACATGGTTAACTATATACTTTAAAGACAGGGGGATTTTGCAGTTGGCATGAGGGCTTCATATGGTATTAAGTAGGAATAAAATCTTACAAATTAATAAGCATTGGTCCCTTTCTGAAAATCAAAAGCAGGACAGTAACTGTCCAAGTCAGTGAAAGCTGACTGGTGTCTCCCAGCACTGCATATGTTTAGTAATACCACTGCAGTCTTATCCCATATTGTAAGGACCACTACATATACCTTGAATATGTTGACATACTAATTCCATCCTTGGGGATTTAGTAAAAAAAGAAATGATTACTACACTGGGTGCTTTATCATGCATTACATGGATGGACAATCAAATAGCTGTATTGGGTCATTAATTGTTCTCAGCAATTGGAAGGCATATTATTTCTCTGTAGTAAAGCATATAAACGGTCACAAAACACGGCAAGGCATGGCCCTGTCAGTCATTTCCACACATAATACCACCACTGTACAAAGTCTGACAACAAGGGAACCCAAGAGGTTTTGCAGCTGCCACATAATAATCCAGCAAAATTATTATCGATGGATAGAAATGAATCCCTGAAAAGAAGAGATTGTGGGAGCCATCAGCCCAATACCATAACCCAAGAGCAAGCAAGTGGCAATACTGTTTTCTGCACTCAAACAGCCAGTTGTTTTTAAGCTGTTTCAGGGCAGCAAAGAATATAACAGGTGGCTATAGAGCCTTGTCTGTCAACAGTTGTCTGTCAGGGGATAGTGGGAGTTGGAGAATTACAATTTATGGAGCCATGCAGATTAGACATGCCTAATACTTTTCATGTGTTATGAAGCATGATGCCATACATGGGTTGTATGAACCCACTGCGTCGAAATACCCAGTAAAGTTCTTTCCATGTGTAAGAGAGAGGCTGCCCTCTGACAGTTTGACAGAAAGTGGGAATGGGGTCCCCCCCTCCTGCCCATGGAGATCGTGCTGTTGCCCCTGCATGCCATAGTGAGTCGTACAGTCTGGAACAGCATCACTTTGCTGCTGGCTGCACTGCTCTCTCTATAGACAAATCAAATCCGCCATCTCCACACGAGCAGCAGCCACATACTCTTATTTCAATGCAAATTATCAATGAGGGAATGTGACCAATTACTCACGCCCTTGTTTTTGGGAATCCCATGGAGAGCAGGACTTCCAGTGATGATCCATGCTTAATGGTCCCTGCTCGGTGCTGTCTGATTTTCCTGGGGATAATCTGGGTGTAGAGCTCTTCCTTTGCAGCCATGGTATTATGGGCAGCAGCTAACGTGTCATCCCTCACAATTCAGCCATGTCACCCAAAGAGCTGATAAAGACAGTAGCAACAGCAGCTTGTGTTGTCAGATGAGCAGCTGCCGGCAGCTTCCTGGTGCAGCACATACACAGTCAGGGTAGGAAGTGACTGCTCGGTAGCCTCTGGTACATTGTAGCTGCGATCCTTTCACTTTAGAACAGATCTATAGTACAATCCAGGCAAAATCTCCTCTCATTTCCTGAAGCCAGGTATGAACATTGAAGTCATTTTTTTTGAATGGTTTCATTAAGCAATGTTTCTTAAGAGCAGACTTCCCCTTGCATAAATGCACCCCCCCTTCTTAAAGTGGAAGTGTGCAAATCCTGTTTGTCCGTAATAAGGAATTCAGAGCTCTTAAACTGGAGGCACTAAATTGTTTTATGCACAGTGTTCTATGTGAACTATTGCGTTATTCCAATTAAACGCCACCTTGTGGTGAAAATAATCCTATGGTGAAAATATTCCTATGGAATCCTATTGAATATCCTTAGGGTTTTTTACATTTTTTAATGAAAACAATACAACAAAATATGAACATAATTTAGACTCATATTAAATAAACATTACATACAGAAACAAAATCCACCCCCACTCCACTGCCCAAATATCCTGATGTGAATAGCATGACAGTAGGACAGTCTCAGTCTCCTGCATTCTAGCCAATCGCAAGCAAATAAGGGTGGCAAATGTGTGCTCTGCAATCATGGTTCTGGAAAGAGAAGCTTGGTCAGCTCACTTACAAATGTCCTTCCTATACTGTCTACAGTGTTTGGGTGACCCATAGTTTGCTTGCATTGCAACTGCCAAAGAAAGGCACAATGAGGTAGGTATGGTCAGCACTGTAGACAGAGATGTCCAGGATTCCATATGCAGGTGAGGATATCTGGCCACCTTCAGAGAAGAAAAGTGCAAATCTGTAGCTTGGGAAGTATAGTATAGCAGCATTAACACTAGTTCTTTAGAGGGGTCTTTCATATTAACCCAGCAATCAATAGATTCATTCATCCCGAATTTTTCAGCAAGGGGCCCCAGAGAAAGCCAAAATTGATTCAATCCCAACTCTGACAATTATGATCGCAATTGTATTTAAATATAAATAATGCACAATCACAATTGCACGCAATGGCCCCAGAGAAAATTGCACTATGGTGAAATGTTGTAAACATTGTTTATGAAATACACCCAATGCTCCCAATGCTGGATAGCTGGACGACATAGGTTTTTGCTTTTTATACACTGTATTTTATAGCACCCCAAAGGAAAATATATGCCTACACACATAAAGGTCTCACCCAGGGCACAGCACAAAAGTTTGTCATAAAAAGAGAGACATTTATTCAAGCAATACTGACACTCTATGGGTCCAAAGTTCTAGTGTATTTCCTTTTTGCCCAATAATATCTAATCAAAACTAAGACACGTAGAAAAAAATCCCCATCCATCAGGCAGGTAGGTCAGACTGTAGGCTTCATCTCCAAGTGCAGTGTGCAATTTCACATTCAATTCCCTATGTTTTTTCATTAAACTGTGTGCAATTGCGATTGTGCATTTTTTTTTAATACAATTGGGATCATAATTGTCAGAGTTTGGCACCCAGTGATAGAATGATGTTAGTGCGTGATTATTCAGGCACAACTCTGCTGCGCCATTAGCTCACAGTGGGAACCCTTACATTACTTTGTAAAGACAGAATACAGGCATAGCCGAGGATGTGCAGACATGCAGGGGTTCACCGTTTTTGCAGATACTCTGCTGTGCCTGTATTATATTCTATGTAGTATTGGCAGAGTACTGACCTTCCATACTGAGCACTGAAATATTTTTTTGGAACAGCATGGGGGTGCTGATCTTCCTGTAATACTGAACCCTGGATCCAGGATTTCCCTGCATAAGTAGGAACACTTGTGCATAGTTCAGCAGTGCACAGCAGAACAGAGTAAGCAGATACAATAGCGCTTGGCACATATATACAAGTGAAAAGATTTCGGAGATGTCAATTTTAGAAGCATAGTTTTGGCGTGGGGTCACATCAGATTTTTGCTTGAAATCTCAGAAATCAGGGAAATTGAGTGATGGGAGACTGGGGGACAGAGCCTAAAATTGGGTAACCCCCAAAAAAATAGGGGGTTGATACCTCTGGTATTATGTTTAGGCAAAAGTACCTTTAATGAATAAAATCAATACTAATGTCTCATATATACAATATGATATACAATAGAAGACCTTGTGTTTTGGTATATTGCAGACTCAAGCAGACTCAGGCAGTGAGTTATGGGCTAAGAATAACTGCCATGGCAGTTAACATTAAAAGAACAGGAAGCTTCTAGCATCTTATCATTCACAGAAGTGCTGCTCTGAAGAATGGGGAGGGTTTGCACATTTGCCATGGTATACAGCCTGTAAAAAAACGATGTTAGTGTAGTTCTTCTTTGATATTATTGCAGTAATTTATGCTTTTCAATGCTGCATCTGGGCATGGACGGTCTTGCCATCATAGATGAAACAATGACATCAAGATATCTGTCCATGAACTGAAACTCAAGAGACAGTGTGTTATGCAGCAAGACAATCCTAAACACACAAAGAACACCAAAGAATGGTTAAAGAAGAATAAAGTGAATGTCCTGGAATGGCCAAGTCAAATTCCAGACCTTAATCCAACTGAAATGTTGTAGAAAGACCTAGAGGGTGATTTATCAACGGTGGAATTTGAATTCTTGCTAGGATTCAAATTTCTTTGCACAAAAACTCACAATTTTGCATTATATTTTTAAAAAAAACTTGAATATTTGGTAAGTTTAAGCTTGGTATCTAAAAGCTTGTGATGTCAATGGGAGTTGTCCTAAGCCAAATTCAAGCAATTTTTTTTTAATTTGAGATTTTCACGTTTTCAAATTTTTTTATAGGTTTTTATATTTGATTTTTTAATAAATAGACATTCCATTTTTTTTAAACTGTGAGTTAATTTGAAGTTGAAACAGACTCTTAAACCTTACAAATTAGATTTTTAAGCCCACTAAAATGAGCGATTCATGTGAGGAAACCCACCAAAATCCAAGAACTGAAGCTGTTCTGTATGGAGGAATAGTCTAAAGTCATACCACAAATGTTTAGTTGCAGTTATTGCTGCACACAGGGGTCACAGCAAATACTGGGCAAAAAAAAGTAAGTGAATACTGATTTACTTATGTTATTGAATCATTTTTTTCAATAAATATATGACCACATATAATACTTTTTGGTTTCATTTGTATAAATAGGTTTTCTTCATCATTTCTTTTTTTTTAGGACTTCGGGTGATGAAAATCATATGATTTCTTAGGTAACATTTATGTACAAATATAGAAAATGTTAAAAGGTTTACAAACTTTTAAGTACCACCGTATCTTTTTAAATAATATGGTACATCTTTTTGACTGTACAGTTATAGGAATTGACCAGTAGGCAGTGTTACAAAATTCATTATATTAGAAGTTAATTAAACCTTAAAGGAGAACACAAAAACATAACTTCAGCATTTTTTAAAACTTTATACTTATTCTTTAATGAAACAAGTGGCTAAGTCACAATTTCTGTTGTCTATGGAAACGTGTTCTTTATATACTGTATATACACATATATATATATACACATATATATATATACACACACACATATTTATATATATATATATATATATATATATATATATATATATATATATATATATATATATATATATATATATATATATAAATTTCTAAATATTTTTTTGGGACATATGTATTTTTCACAATGGGTTCTTCCAAACAAGAAAAATACTTAGAAACCCTTACAAATACTTGATTAATGGTTGTAAACGGTTTCTCTTGTGCTTTGATGTACATGCCAACAGGCAAATATGATTTCCAGGTTATACAGGTTATAATCTGGAGACAATATAGAGGTCATGTTTGGGGGAGTTTCAAGAATGTAATAATCTAATTCAGAATCAACCTTTGAATACATCATTTATTCTGCTGCTGCTGCTACTGTGTACCCTTCCAGAAATGGGATTGTTCAGCCTTATGAAACTCACCTATCCAACAGAATTAGAAGGTAATTATCATACTTGCATTTTTAAAAGTTGAATCTTTTAACATCGGCTACTTTTTCATTAGTGGCTATACAATACTAGATTTCCCTGTCCCAAAGGTCAGTGCCCAACAACTGTGTTCAACCAATATCATCCATTTACTGTGAATGGTTATTTGGTTAGGACTATTAGGACTATTAGGACTGAAATGCTAACTATCAGTCATATCCCAACATGTGTTGTCAGATAGACTATAGTATAGTATCATAACAGTATTTAGCATAATAAAGACAAAAGAGATTCTCTAATGCCCTAGACATGAGCCCACCCTAAAACAAATGTGGAAAACATGTTAACACAAAAATCTCGAATAGTTAGAACTTTTGAAGGCAATCCCACTTTAAAATATGAAAAAACTTCAGCGTTTTTTAGAAATTTCATGACTTTCCGGCAAAATGTGCATTGAGTGAATTTGCGCAGAAATGATTGTTCGCCTGATTAATTGCCTGGCAATAAGATGCGAAACCACTATATTGCAGTTCTCTTTCGTGAGTGAATTGTCCTCGATGCCTGTTAGTAAATTGGCAATGTGCCTTAGATGGGATTTCTGTCAAATTTTCTCTAGCAACAGCCACTTTGTTATCTGCCCCAAGGAGTTGCCACAGGGTCTCTAGCTACAGATCTCACAAAGGCTTAAAGGAGAAGGAAAGGTTAAAACTAAGTAAGCCTTATCAGAAAGGTCCATCTAAATATACCAGTAAACCCCCCAAGTAATGTTGCTCTGAGTCCCCTGTCAAAAGAAACACAGCATTTCTTTCCTTCTATTGTGTACACATGGGCTTCTGTATCAGACCTGCCTTCAGTTTAAACCTCATTGCCCTGGGCAAGAGCATGCTCAGTTTGCTCCTCTTCCCCACCCCCCTCCCTTTTCTACTGTAAACTGAGCCCAGAGCAGGGAGAGACTCAGGCAGGAAGTGATGTCACACCATGTTAATACTGCAGCTCCTATTCTAAACAAACAGAGAGTTTCTAGAGCTTTTTACTGAGGTATGGTAAAACATTCTACAGAATAAATATAGCATTCTAGCTTGCACTATTGCAGCTAATCTATTGGCAATAAAATGCCTCCGTAGCTTTCCTTCTCCTTTAATTACTTAACCTCTGGGCAAACTTTAGACTGTAAGTTCTTGTGAGCAAGGCCCTCTGATGTTATTTTTATTCCTTATTTGTTTCCCTTGTCCATTATTCTTCGTTTTCCCCTGCCACCATCTTCAAGCATCAATTCAGTTCCAAAAGATCTTTCCTGCAGACTGAACATATTTGAAACACTGGAAATAAACTGTTTAATGAAGTGTTACAGCTGTTTCTAACTACTCATACTTTTGTAAGCGTATAATACTTTGTGCTAGTTTCATCTCTCCTTCAGCCAAGGCTCCGGGTCCTATATAGAAAAATGTTTCAAAAAACCATCTTTAATTTTTTCATCTCATTGATGCTTGCCTTTTCCTGCATGGTTTAATCCGATCCCCAAGGTGAAAGCTAAGACTGGCTCATGCTTGGCGCTCCATGGACTATTGTGGGTTTTGTTTGGATAACTTTGATATTTCCCATACCATGTTTTTGTGTCTAGTTCTACACAATAGTGAAGTGCTCTACCCCAGTGTCTTATATATTGGGACCAGGTGCTTTGCAGTCAATTACCCACTCTGTAATGGGTTAGTAAAGTCATCTGTGACATCCAAAAGACTGCAGCACACTGACAAATTAAATCCGTTGTGCTTTGTGATTTTTATTAGCTCATTTTAAGTAGACAAAATGGCAATGTTTTGGGCCTCACAGGACCCTTTATCAAGCCTTGTGATGCCCGAAACGTTGCCATTTTGTCTATTTAAAATGAGACAATAAAAAGCACAACGAATTTAATATGTAAGTGTGCTGCGGTCTTGTGTCTAGTTCTAGAAAGCGTCAAGACTATACCGCAACAATGCCCAATATATGAGTTAGATGGAAGAATGCAAATATTTTAATAGTTACAGTATATTATTAAAAATTATATTGTGCAGTGTTCCTTTAAGAACCCATCACTGTGACTGATGGACTACAGCTGCCATCATGGTTTACAACTTGAAATTATATTTGGGAACTATGGAAATTTGTACAGCAGCAAACTATGAGTGGAGAAACTCGAACCAGACTTCCTCCCCCAATGAACGCACACCTTCACACCACAGCATGAGTCACATACAGTATTCCTTCCTTTAGGGAAAGCTGATTGGGAGAGCTGACCTGGGCGGTGGGGGCCCATGAGAGCTGAGGCCCACCAGATTTTTTCTGGTGTCCCACCGGCCCAGTCTGATCCTGGGTATATGTCTCCCTTAAAGGGGATGTAAAGGCAAAAAAATAAAATTAAATCTTTACTTTCTTTAATGAAAAAGAAATCTCCAATATACTTCAATTAAAAAATGCATACTGTGTTTATAAGAAACCAGATTGTATGCAGTGAAATTCCCCCTTCGTTTTATTTGCTCTGACTGCTGCTCTGCAGGGAAACAATCATACTTTTGGGGGAGCTCCCCCACTTTACTACCCAGAACTCGAGCAACTTTGTATGTTTTCCTGTAGAGCCGCCGGCGACTGTGTAGAGATTTGTATCTGTAAAGACCCAGTGCAGTCTGCATATTCTGATTATTAATCAGCCTTGCTGTATCAGTTTCTATGGCAGATATTACAGTATTTGACTTGTGCTGTCTTGATAATTTATGACAATCCCTAAACTTCCCAACTGCAGCCCAGACCACACTGAGCATGTGCGTGGTCTTGGTCTTGCAAAGATGTTTAACAAAGTTACAAGATGATGACCCCTTTGGCCAACTTTGAAAGCATATATCCCTTGTTTTATTAGGCTTATGGTGCAGTAAATTCATATTTTTAGTATACAAAATAACCTATGTCTCTTGTTCTTCCTCTTCTAACCTGCAACTGCCTCTGCTACCTCTGTTCAAAGAGGTCATATGCACAACCCTTACTTCAAGCGCCGACAGCAATCTTATAGGGCAGCTCCAGCCATGAAGCAAAGTGAGAATCTTGCCTCAGGTGGCACAGAGCGGCACAAAGCCGCCTCTGGTGACTATAAGAGCCGACATTCCATTTTTTAAAATGCAGTCCCTAAAACACGCCTGCAATCGTAAATCCTGTCTTTAGACCCGTGCTACTTTTAAAATAGTTTTAAAGGATCATACAAAAACTACCATGTAAAATACAACATGTGGAGATATAGTAATATAATAAAAGCATTAAGTAGTAAATCATAACAGGTCAAATCATTTTTATTTTTATTGCACCATTTGTTTTTGGTGGCTAATACTTTTATTCCTTATCTGAAGTGCAATCTATAATATAATTTCATTCATTTTTGCATTGGCCTATTTGGGAAAGCATTAGTTGGGATGATTACTTTGGGAAAAGCTCCTATATATATGTTTTTCCATGTTATTTTTGTTACAATATTTTAAAAATTAAATTTTGCAAAAATTTTACATTTTGCATATACACATTTTGGAATGTTGCCTTAGTCAAGCCCCTACCAGGACCCTTATAGTAACAGCAGTAATGGAACTATGATCACCGGGGCCCGGGTGCAGGCAGAGCAGCCGGGACCCCCTCATAATGGGGTGCCAGTCCATGTGTGGTCGCACCCCCGGAAGTTCCGCTCCTCCAGTTCCAGACCCTTTAGTAGCTGCAAGGACTGCTTTTTCTATTTTTATAGAACCTGGTCCAACTCCTTACAGTGTTTCACATTAGTGCTCGTCATCCTAAATGACTCATAATGTAGACTGAGGTTAATCATAAAGACCTGATGCTTTCTGTTCCTGAGTTCTCAGGTGATGAAAGAATCCTTTTTATTTTTTGTTCCTCCTTCCTGGTTCTGCTTCTTCATTCGACTACTTCCTCATGCTTTGCTTTTGTATGATGTTTTATTGAGAATGAAAGTTAAAAGGAATAACAATAAGCATGGATGTTACATCAAAAGCAATAATAAAACAAGGCAACTGCTTTTATTTGAATAGCTTTTAGCAGGGAGTTGAGCAATCTGTTGAGTGCAGAGGACTCTTTGTCTGTATGAATTTATGGTCACAGCCTCATTGCACCCCCGCTTAATGTTTTTGAAAAATTAGTGGTGAGCACAACTTTCCCATGTTTGTTATAATTTATACAGAAGCAGTGGCCAGCTCCATGTTGTAACTCCCACCCTTCCCAGCCATAGTCAGGTGATCCCAGTGTTGGCCAATAAAAGGGGAACCATTTTTGGGAGTTTTAGCCTTGATAGCAAGTAAGTTGCAGGTAAAACTTAGTCCCTTTGTAAAATGTATAATGAAGCAATAAAATTCTTAATGAATCCAATGAAAGTTGAGCATAGGACTGGCCAGATATGGGATGACTTTGACGTAGTTAGACATCTTAAATATATTGCATTATATCGACAAACAATTGTTTTTGTTTGAGTGGACTAAGTGCAGATGACCTCTTGTATTTGTTATAATAAATATAATAGGCATTAGAGCTCTTGCAGCTTGTAAGGGCACACTCTAAGATTCGGGGAGATTTAGTCGCCCGGCAACAAATCACCTCTTCTTCAGACGACTAATCTCCCAGAAAAGCCTTCCCGCCGGCTAGAATCTAAATTGGCGGTGGGTTGGCACTCAAAGCGATTCCTTTTCCGAAGTCGCCCGAAGTTGCCTCACGAAGAAACTTTGGGAGACTTTGGAAAACGAAGGACTCAGGCAATTTAGATTCTAGCCGGCAGGAAGACATTGCAACAAATCGCCTAAAGAAAAGGCGATTTGTTGCTGGGTGACCAATCTCCCCCAAATAGCATTGTGTGCCTCTACCAGTAGGAAATAGTTTTTCCAATCTCAGGGGCTACTGCTGTTCTATGGAAAAGTAGCTGGTAGCAAAATCTGGTTAAAAAAAGTTATTTATATATCACTAATAGACAATTCATTTGTCTAACGTCACAAGGGGGCAAATTCACTTAAGGGTTAATTTTCACCAGCGAAGGCTCTGCCACACTTAGCGCCACTTTGCCAGGCATAAATTCATTACCAATATGCTAATTCACTAAAATGCGAAGTTGTGTCTTTGTAGCCGAACGCTGGCCAAGGAAGCAAAATAAAGACAAAAGAGATTCTCTAATGCCCTAGACATGAGCCCACCCTAAAACAAATGTGGCATGCCCCTGAAATGTTTGGAAAAAATGTTAACACAAAAATCTCGAATAGTTAGAACTTTTGAAGGCAATCCCACTTTAAAATATGAAAAAAACGTCAGCGTTTTTTAGAACTTTTATGACTTTCCGGCATACAGGATATGATGTCACTGATATAAGATTGAGGAGGATGAAGCTTCATCTTATCAGTTTGCCAGGTATAATCTGGAGAAGGCAACTCTGGTGAAAGGGGTAACATGATGGAAGATTCGCACTTTAGTGAATTTGAGGAGTAACGATTGTTCGCCTGAGTGAGAATTCGCCTGATGATAGGGTGCGAAACCACGCTAGCAACGGTCTTTTTCGCTAGCGAATTGTCCTCTATGCCTGTTAGTAAATAGACGATGTGCCTGCGGATGGGATTTCTGACAAACTCTCTAGCGACAGCCACTTTGCCCTTTAGTAAATCTGCCCCAAGGAGTTGCCACAGGGTCTCTAGCTGCAGATCCCACAAAGGCTGATTACTTAACCTCTGGGACAAGTTCTTGTGAGCAAGGCCCTCTGATACTATTTTTATTCCTTATTTGTTAAAATATTCTTTGTTATAAATTAATGCAAAACACTTGCTGGAGCCACATAAAAAAATAAGAAGTGTTGCTCTGATAAATATTGCATTTATAAGAATTGTAATTGCAATGACATTTGTGCAAGCCATCTCCTAAAAGACTTGATTTTAACATTTTAACACATTATGGATATCAAATCACGTTTTTGTTATGTGATACTTCAATATTAGCAGGCAGGATTATCAAAGGTCAGGTTTCCATCCCTCAACTCCAAATAAAATAGGTCATTGTTTTTTTTAATCTGCAGGATGAATTTTGTCAAATTTAAGAAAAGTCAGAAAAACCGTTCCCATTTGTTGAGTTTTCTTTGCCAGTGTCAGCCTATATTTATAACTATATTTTCAGCCTACTTCCAGAAGCATTTTTATTTTATAAGCAGTTGTTTTTTTGCCAGTTCTGAGATGGCAAAAAACATTACAATCCTTTAGGTCAATATGGATGAAATCTTAAAAACAGTTCTCTCTTTTAATACATATTAAAAATCTTAATTTGCACATGACAAATACAAATTCTGCCAATGAATGGACTACCATATATATATATATATATATATATATATATATATATATATATATATATATATATATATTGCCATTAAAGGGCATGTAAAGTCTAAAATAGAATAAGGCTAGAAATGCTGTATTTTGTATACTAAATATAAACATGAACTTACTGCACCACAAGCCTAATTAAACAAATAATTTATGCTTTCAAAGTTGGCTACAGGGGGTCACCATCTTGTAACTTTGTTAAACATCTTTGCAAGACTAAGACTGTGCACATGCTCAGTGTGGTCTGGGCTGCTTAAACCTAAACAAAGCTGCTTGAGTTCTGCATGGCTGGGAAGTAAGGCGGGGGCTCCCCCTGCTGTTCATAATTATGATTGTTTCCCTGCTCAGCAGTTGGGGACCGTCTGACAATTCCTATCCACAGCAGTAAATGATAAAAACGGTACACATTTTTTATTTAAAGTATATTGGAGATAGGTTTCTTTTTCATTAAAGAAAGTAAAAATGGGATTTTATTATTTTGCCTTTTCTTGCCCTTTAAGCATCCTATGGGGAAATATGTATTGATTGCTTGTATAAATGCTGTAATACAGGTATGGGATCCGTTATCAAGAAACCCGTCATCCAAAAAGCTCAGAATTACGGAAAGCTCATCTCCCATAGACTCCATTTTATTCAAATTAAAATTTTTAAACATTGTTTCCCTTTTCTCTGTAATAATAAAACAGCACATTATACATTCAAACTAAGATATAATTAATCCTTAATGGAGGCAAAATCCGCCTGCTGGGTTTATTTAGGGGCAGATTTATCAAGGATCGATTTTGAAAACTTCGAATTCAAAAAGACCAAACCGAAATTAAATCAAAGGTTTTTTTGGCCGAATAGGTCCGTATTCTATCAAATTTCAATTGTACGAATCAAAGTAATAGCGCATTCGATCTAATTCGAATTGAAGTTTTTCCCAAAAAAAGACTTTGATTTTTCAAAGTCCACCAATTGACTCCAAATAGGTTCTAGGAGGTCCCCCATAGGCTAAAAGAGTAATTTGGCAGGTTTTAGATGGCAAATGGTCGAAGTGAATTTTTAAAGAGGCAGTACATAATAAATTGATATTTTTTTCAAATTCGAATAGAATTTGGACTATTTGCTCAAAATTCAAATTTACACCTCAACCTTTGATAAATCTGCCTAAATGTTTACATTATTTTCTAGTAGTTTTAATGTATGAAGATACAAATAATGGAAAGATCCATCACCTGGAAAACGTCTTGAGCATTCTGTAGAACAGGTTTGGTCATGATACAGGCCTGTATTAATTAAAGCAGGCCATGGGATCATGAAAAAAACACTTCTGGCAGTGCCAGTACCAAAATCAGATATGTAATGGGCCTCTTCAGTAAGGTCTGGAATCAGCCTTGTGTAAAGGGGTCAAAGCCTCTGATGCCCTGCCTAATAACTCATAAGTTATGTGGAGGGGTGACAGCACAAGAAGGGGGATTTAGAGTTCACATTAAGGCCCCTCATAGGTGATGTGGAGGTCACAATATAATGCAAACCAAACACATTTATGAGCACAGAATCCATACCTGTTGTAACAACACTATAAAAAACTGGTTATTCAAAGGAGTCCAAGCATGACTAGGTTCGCCACTATGTCAAATGAGAATATCTGGGCATGGGCAAGTCACACATAATTGATGTTCAGTATCTAAGAAATCATTCCTGAGGGAGGCGGGAGTGTACACTAACCTGATGCCCCTCAGATAATTTATGACTATATTTGGGATGTACCTTGGAGTTCTCATTTCCATGGGGGTGTTTATCCCGTTTGTTTCCCCTTGCCTTCAGGACCAAGAAATTCTATATTTATTGCAAGTACAGGTTTTCCATGTTTTTGTTTTTTCGTTTTCTTTTTTATAAACCGTTTGTATTTTCAATGTTTTTGTAACATCTTTTTGTTCATATGCACTTAGCTTTTATAATATTAAATATAAAACATAGTATTAGTCTTTGATGCTCTAAACAAAAATGCTCTAAACAACTCTAGCCCAAAAGTGTGTGCCTGCAAGCCTTAGCATACTAAATGGAAAGGCTAGTGGCTTGTATGCTAGTTAACCCTTTCTTGGCTGTGTAGTCATGTTTATTTAACAAATGAAGGCATCTCTCCTGAGATTGATAGCAAGTTTTGTGGGTGTTGGTTGGTGTTTGGGGTGCTTTTGCATTAGTCTAACTCAGTGATCCCCAACCAGTAGCTCGCGAGCAACATGTTGCTCACGAACGCCTTGGATGTTGCTCCCAGTGGCCTCAAAGCAGGTGCTTGTTTTTGAATTCCTCATTTTTAGGCAAGTTTTGGTTGCGTAAAAACCATGTGTGCTACCACACAGGGCCTCTTGTAGGCTGCCAGTCCACATAGTGGCTACCAAATAGCAAATCACAGCCTTTTTTGTCATCTACAGGAACTTTTCATGCATGTGTTGCTCCCCAACTCTTTTTGCATTTGAATGTGGCTCACGGGTAAAAAAGGTTGGGGACCCCTGGTCTAACTTGTGTGCAAGAGACTGAGTTAGTGACTCCTAAAGCCACATGCAGCTAAAAGTGCCATAACTGTGACGGGTCCTATACCAGTATTTTAAACTGGATAATAAATATTGGATCCCCTATATACAGCATTTATTCAATAAAATAAATATTTATACCCTGTACCGTGTGTTTTAAGCCATATGTTAAAGGTTATGACTATTATAGAGAATAGCTCATACTGCATACTATAAAATGCTGATTGCGCCACCTAGCTCGAAAAGGTTATTAGTCAAGAAAGAAACCTTGAAAATTAGAATTTATACTTGAGAGAAAGTGCCTTAACTTTTTCTGATTTGCAATAGGTAAGCAGTCAAAGGAGATGCAAGTATTGTTCCTGAGCAGTAATTTATCCAACTGTTGCTAGATTAAACATATCCATATAAACAAATTCAGGATATTGGAGCACAGGTTAATTACGGATTATCGCTTTAGAACAGTAAGAAATACATTTCTAGTTAATCACCGAACCTGCACATGCAATGCTATCAAATTAACTACAATGCCTTATCAGTAAGGCAAAATTGCAAAGTAATTTAAAGTGATATGGACAAAAAAAACCCAAAAACTTTAAAGTGGTTGCTCACCTTCAAACCCTCTCTTCAGTTCAGTTGGTTTCAGACTATTGTTCAGACTTTTTTTCAATCACTTTCTATTTGTGACAGTTTCTCTAATATTGAAGTGTAAAGTTGAATTTTTCACCTTCTAAAGCAGCTCTGTATGGGGGGTTGCAGACTAACGGTACTAAATTGATACACTTAGTGGATACATTTGTTATTTTTGTCCCTGTTGAGCAGAATCCATGAGGCAGCCGTTAGAATTGATACAATAATTACCAATATTCCACAGATTCTGCTGAGAAATGTATCAATTAATTGTATCAACTACATGTAACAAATTGTTACAGTTTAGAAGCGCCTGGGTTACTTAATTTACATTTTGGGAAAATGGTAAAAAAATAAAAAGCAACTGAAAGTCTGTTTATGGTGAACTATTTATAGTTATTTGCCTTTTTCTTCTAACTCTGCAACTTTCAAATGGGCATTGCTGACTTCTAAAAAAAAAAACAAATGCTCCGTAAGGCTACAAATGTATTGTTACTTTTTATTACTGATCCTACTATTCATATTCCAATCTCTTATTCAAATCAATGCATGGTTGCTAGGGTAATTTGGACCCTAGTTACCAGATTGCTTAAGATGCAAATTGAAGAGCTGCTGAATAAAAAGCTAAATAACAAACCACAAATGTTAAATTGCAAATTGTCTTCAAATATCACTACATGATACTAAAAGTTCTCAAAGGTAAACAATCTCTAATAAAAGAAAAACGAAGGCCAGTCGAAAAGTTGCTTAGAATTAACCATTGTATAACATAACTAAAAGTTAACTTAAAGGTGAACCAAATATAACCTAAGCTTGCATTGACTAACTTATGTCCAGCATCTAGGTTTATTTCATGTAACGTGAAGAATCTTAATGGGGTGATTCACCTTTGAGGTAACTTTTAGTATATTATAGAATGGCCAATTCTAAGCAACATTTCAGTTTGATTACATTATTTGTTTTTTTAATTAGTTTCCTTCTGACTTTTCAGCTTTCAAAAATTTTTTTCAAAAAAGCCAGTCTCCTCCAGCAAGACAGGTCTGTTAATTGGTTGGCATATGTTACATTGTTTGAAAAGCCAGAGCCACCAGGGCAGAGAATAGAAAGGGACAAACACAGCTTTCAATATCAATACATGTTCAAATAATGTAAAAAACAGACAATTTGTAATGAATGTATATTGCAAAGTTGCTTAGAATTAGGTTTACTTAAATTAAGCAAGAAAATGTTTTAGGCTGATACTTCCTTTAAGTTATATCCTTGAAAACATTCAAATTAGACAAGAGTTGTAGCAAATAATGATGCAGACAAACCAATAATTGTAGAGAACAAAAGGTTTAATTTTTGTTGGGACAGTTTTATGCAACTAGTACACAAGCACCACCAACACTCTTAATTTTCTCCTCTGCTTTCCTGCTGAAGAATTTTGCTTTCACAATCACTGGCTGTTTAGGGAGCTTGCCTTTTCCCAACACCTTGTAATAACCCTGAAAGAAAAAACTGGCATTAGATTAAATCAGATCAAACAAAGAAGTCAAAGAAAATGAGAAAAGCCTGAATTTGCTGTAAGACAAAAAAATGACGAGTGGGAGAAGTAGAACCGACCAGGTTAGGCCATTGTGAAACGTGGCATAATTTATGCTAGCTAAGAAAATTAATCTGTCCAAGGTTTTCAGCAGCACCGAGACAAACTGACAATTTTAAATAAAACGGCAAAGTTGTGTGTAAATGACAAGTTAAAAATTAGCCCTGCGTGAAACTTTGTAGAGGAATTACCTTCCTTAAACTAACCAAACCATAAGTCTTATATCCAGAATAGCATGAGGAAGTGTTTCTATTCCTACTGTAGGCCGATGCTCAGGAAGTAGATGAACCGTTTTCACTACTTAACACACACACAACGATGGACAAATGTGAAGACATCCCAACTTGACATGCAACTATTGCTAAAATGAAAAGAAATTAAAGGAACAGTAACATCAAAAAATGTAAGTTTTAAAGCAATAAAAATATAATGCAGTGTTGCCCTGCACTGGTAAAACTGCTGTGTTTGCTTCAGAAACACTACTATTGTTTATATAAACAGGCTGCTGTGTAGCAATGGGGGCAGCCACTGAAAGGAGGAAAGGCTCAAGTTACACAGCAGATAACATTATGTTCTACAGAGCTTATCTGCTATCCGTTATCCACTATTTAACATGTGCCATATAGCCTTTTTTCAATTTCCGCTACACAGCAGCTTGTTAATATGAAAAAGTGTTTTTGAAGCAAAAAGCAGTTTTACCAGTGCAAGGTGACAGTACATGATATTTTCATTACTTGAAACACTATGGGGTCTATTTATTAAACCAAATTTTTCTGGTCAAATTTCTAAAAGGGAAAAACTAATTTTTAGAGGGAAAGAAATAGATTATACCAAGTTGCTAAAAATTTCAATTAAAACATACTCCAGCTAAAATCAATTGAAATCATGTAAAAGTCAATGGCAGATGGTCTTACTATTTCAACATGTTTTTTACATTCATGGTTCTCGAAAGTTTTAGGCTTTTAGCGCTTGTTTTTGGTTGATAAATGTTTTAGTAAATACCTCTTAATTTTTTGGTGTTACTGTTCCTTTAAAGCTTTATCTCATGGAAATAAACAGGTTACTACTCACTATCACCTTTTAAGCAATTTGTCTCATTGACCAATGCAATAGTAATGTGCAAAAGCTCGCTCCTTCAAACTAACTTATTCTGCCATCATTTGTAGGGGGGGAAAGATTAAGGAAAGAGAGGGGAAGCTAGAAAATGAAAGATAATGGAATACATTTCTAAGAGCAGAACAAGTATTTTAGGCTGTATTTTAGTCTGTGCCAATTTATAATACCACTTTAAAAATCTTTAAGAAATGACCATTCATGTCACTGAACCGGTGACTGATTGAGCTACATAGAGAACCAACCAGTGAATAAAGATCAGTAATTTCTCTCCGAGAACTCTAGCACACCAAAACAATTAGGAATGTCAGGATGTGACTCTAGTCTCAGGAATGGATACGATAGCAATGGGAAAAGATGAATTTCAGACAGTTCACAAACTAAACTCATGCCAAGTGGAGGCCTGTGGAAAGGACAACGCCCTCCAGAGATTTTAATTTTAAGATGTCCCACAAATGTTGTACAGGTATCTAGAATGTCCTAAATTATGGGAAGGTCATCTCCCATAGACTTCATTTAAATCAAATAATTCAATTGTAAACATTCTTTTTCTCTGTATTAAAACAGTGCCTTGTACTTGATCCTAGCTAAGAAACAATTTCCCTAATTGGAGTTACTAATGGTAATGTCTCATACCAACTGTTCCTTTAAAGCTTTATCTCATGTAAATAAACAAGTTACTACTCACTATCAACTTCTAAGCAATTGACCAATTCAATAGTAATGTGCAAAGCTTGCTCTTAACTAACCTATTCTACCATCTATCCACTCACAAATCCGGTCTTTAAAAACTATACTAAAAAAACTATACTGGAGTTATTTAGAAAGTTTGTATTAGACAGAATCTCAGTCCCATAAGAATTTTTTTTTACTGATAAGTGCCTCTAAGTTTTAAGTTATAGACTGACTGACCTAAGTTTTAATTGGTCTTCACCTTTTAGTTTAAATTATTTGCTTAAAAAAGTGTTCGCTATCAGGCTACAATTGCATTCTTCCTGTTACTTATTAATCTTTATAGTCAGCCCCTCTAATATTCATATCCCATTGAAGCCACTGCCTAGGCTGCTAAGAGTAAATTGGACCATATAATCTAGATAGTTGCAGAATAAAAAGAGAAGTAATTTAAATATCACTATTTACATTACACTAAAATTAACGGTGAAAGTGAATTACCATTTTAAGGTTGCCATAAACAATCAGAATACTGGATTGGTCCATGTATTATCACCATAACCATTTCAAAAGTATTTGAACATGTATAAAATAAACATCTTACAGCATGAACAGCATCGATGATTGGTGCTGGACCTTCAAGGTTCTTTGCATGGTTCAGTCTTGTCTGCTCACTGACAAGAGTCCACAGTTTATCCAAATTGATAGTAGGACAGAAAGACTGATTTTTTTTCAGATGGTAATGTCTCATACCAACTTTTCCAAAATAACCAGGGTGGCTGTAAAAAAAACAGTTTGTTTTATTGACGCACACAAAATCTTTGCACAGCTCAGTACACTAACCCTGTTTTTGGTTAATGTGTATAGTACGAGAAACTGCATTTTCTAAAAATTAGGTATCCTATCTGTACAATATGTAATGGTGTCTACAATTTTTGTAAATCCCCATTCAGCATTTTATAATTAACCTGCTGTAAAGAGAACTCGATTGTCAAATGCCAATTTTGTTACATTTGTTCTAAAGCATCGATTAAAAGAATAAAGAGGTAGTGACTAGCCAGCAGCTGCATTTGTCACCCTGTGATACCTTTGCAGCAAGCTGTTTCTTGCTTGTTGCTTCTTCTAATTTGATCTATTTAAGCACTTAAATCACTAGCTAATCGTTAGGTTTATGAACACTATGTATGTGGCTAGTGGAAGTGTTACTACCAGTAGCCACTGCAATTTTTGGGAATACTGGTACAGAGCCATACAATGGTTTAAGGTCTAAAAATCTGTTGCAAACGAGTGTTCGAAACAAAAGACTAAGTCAGGAGAGCCATAATTTGCAGCCTTTACAGCACAGGTATGGGATCCGTCACCGGAAACCAGTTATCCAGAAAGCTCCAAAATACAGAAAGGCCATCTTCCATAGACTCCATTTTATCCAAATAACAAACAGCTTGTACTTAATCCAAACTAAGATAAACCTTATTGGAAGCAAAAATTGGGTTTTAATGTTTACGTGATTTCTAGTAGACAAAGTATGAAGATCCAAATTACAGAAAGATACATTATCCGGAAAATTCCAGGTTCCGAGCATTCTGGATAATAGGTCCCATACCTGTACACGGCAGAGAAGGGTAAAAAAAAAATTCCCTTTGGTAACATGGTTGATATGTTTAAAGATATCATTGCAGGATTAAAATATGATTAATAATAATATCCATTTCATCCAAACATCAAGTACCTGACACTTTCAAAAGGATTTTCAGCAGCACAGATTCTCACTGCCAGGCCTGACCCACTTCAGATGCAGAGGTTGCTGCCAACAATCCACTATATAAGAGGGCATCAGACTCTCTACATCTGAAGGGAGTAGTTCCTGGAATTTCAGGAAACATTTTAGTCATGCTTGTATCCCTTTAAATGTAGATTCTTTGCAGGGCATAGAACCACTGCCTGGGTAGTTATAACGTGCTATAGGCACTAAATTTATGTTAAAATACAGTTCTAACAGAATTTCAATAGCCACAAAGTTGACTGACTGCGCACAATTTGATAGGAAATAGAAAGTGTAGTTAAAGACTTCCTTTACATCAAGCTACCCAAGAGTTATTTTCACAGTAACATTGGACCATTCTGCCATTATAAACAAATTAGCGAACACTTACTATTTATCAAAGTTGATTCTGTGGTGATGCATACCACCGGCATTACCACGACCACCAGGGTGCTTCCTGTGTTTGCCTGGAAATAAAAACATCCCATTACAAATCTAAACTTAAGTATATGTTTGCAATGCATGTTTAACAGTTTTCTTTTATCCCAACTTAATTTAAGTCAAAGGAGAAGGAAAGTCTTCTTCCACTTGGGGGTGCCAAATGTTAGGCCCCCCAAGTGAATGTATTTACTTGCCTGAAAACCCGGGCCGGTGCTCCCGTCACCAGAAACTGCACCACCCCGGGGTTATTCCAGCGAGGACCACTGAGATTCTCTTCAGGCTTCTTGCGGCTGCGCATTAGAGTGAAAAGCCAAACTAACTAAAACTTCGGCTTTCTCATTCTACTGCGCATCAGTTTGCCCTGGGAAACTTGAAGAAAGAAGAAGCTGGAAGAGAAGCGATCCGTGGTGCTCGCTGGAATAACCCCGGGCCGGTGCAGTTTTCTACTGATAGGAGTACCGGCCCGGGGTTTCAGGTAAGTAAATGCATTCACTTGGAGGTGCCTAACATTTGACACCCCAAGTGGTTAACTTTCCTTCTCCAATAAATTTGCCACAAGCTATAACACAATTTATTCTGCAGAATGCTTAACCATACGAGTAAACAGCTTCTAGAAGCTCTGTTTAGGATAGCAGCTGCCATATTAGCTTGCTGTGACATCACTTCCAGCCCGAGTCTCTCCCTGCTCATTCATAGGTATGAGCTCAGATTACACCAGGGAGGGGAGGAGGGAGGGAGTGAGGAGCAAACTGAGCATGCTCAAGCCTATTCCCTGGAAGTCTGATACAGAAGCCCATGTGTACACAATAGAAGGAAAGAAAAGGTGTATTTATTTTGACCAAGGACTCAGAGCAACATTACTTTGAGGGTTTTATGGTGTATTTATATAGACCTTTCTGATAAAGCTTACTTAATTTTAGCTTTTCCGTCTGCTTTAAGGGCTCTTACACACGGCCGTTCCGACCTGCGCTCCGTTTGTTGGCGTACAGCCGCAGGGGAGCGCAGGAATAGACGCAAGTAATGATTTGAAATGGGGCTGTACTCACTCAGGCGCGTGTAGGCGCCGAACGCAGGAAAAATGCAGCATGTTGCGTCTGAACCTGCGTTCGGCGCCTACACGCGCCTGAGTACAGCCCCATTTCAAATCATTACTTGCGTCTATTCCTGCGCTCCCCTGCGGCTGAACGCCAACAAACGGAACGCAGGGGAGCGCAGGTCGGAACGGCCGTGTGTAAGAGCCCTTAGGCAATTCTTAGCAAATGTATGGTTTTTATTATGGTTTTTGAATTATTTGCCGACATTTCCAGATCTGAAATAAGGGTCACTAAGTATGTTCAAGATCAGGTTCAGCCAAAGAAAATTATCAAAAAAGGTTTTGTTTGCAGGTCCATGTTAAAGAAACAATTAATACATTTCTAAGAACAGAACAAATATTTTAGGCAAAGTCTGTACCAATTTATGAAAGCACTTTAAAAATCTTTAAGTAATTACCTTGTATGTCACTGAACCGGTGACTGATTGAGCTACATAGAGAACCAACCAGTGAATAAAGATCAGTAATTTCTCTCCGAGAACTCTAGCACACCAAAACAATTAGGAATGTTAGGATGTGACTCTAGTCTCAGGAATGGATACGATCGCAATGGGAAAAGATTAATTTCAGACAGTCCATAAACTAAACTCTTGCCAAGTGGAGGCCTGTGGAAAGGACAACGCCCTCCAGAGATTTTTAGTTTAAGCTGTCCCACAAATGTTGTACAGGTTTGGGATCTATTATCTAGAATGCTCTGAATTATAGGAAGGTCATCTCCCATAGACTTCATTTTAATAATTCAATTTAAAAAAAAAAACATTTTCTTTTTCTATGTATTGAAACAGTGCCTTGTACTTGAAATTAGCTAAGAAACTATTTTTTCCTAATTGGAAGCAAAACAAGCCTATTGGATTTAATGTTTAAACGATTTTTTAGTAGAAAAAGCATGGAGATCCAAATAAAACCCCAGTGATTGAATCATTCTGGATTACAGGTCCCATACCTTTATTGTGTAAATATATCAAAATATGAAACGTTTAGACATTACTGTTCTAATTTTTCAAGCTAAGAATAATGTAAAGCAAGGACAAGAAAACCAATCACTAGAGGGTGACAATACATTTGACCCACAACTTATCTCCAAATGCTTCCCCACCATGAAGAAGAAAATGGCAGACATTAAAATAATGAAGTACCGTATAGGTTTTATCACCAGCGATTTACATTAACGCCAGTGGGGAAGCTTTCGTAGGAGATTAGCCACCTGCAGAGGTGGAGACTCATGTTCCATTTCCCTAAAGGGAGCCCAGCCAGAGGGTTAATCTACTGATTCTATTCACTGCGCACTTAACTATGGCACTATAGAAAGCAATAACCATATCTATTGTAGTCTGTGGATAATGAATATTCTAATACATTTGCGTCACTCATTTTTAAGGTCATGTGATCTCCAGTGAAAAATCGATGTTACCTATGAATTAATTAGAAGTTGTATGATGTCATTGGCAAGGAGCATTATGTTTGACAAGTTCTGGAGAGTACAGAAACAAGACAGTAGACTACTTCAGTATTTACTTACCAATTCGGCCATGGCCGTGACTGACGTGCCCACGTAGCTTCCTGGTCTTTCTTAGTTTGGAAGGCTATTAAAGATACAAATAATTAGCTCCCAGATATTTAATTTTGCTTAACTGCATATCAAATAGTTAAGGGGAACTATCAAAAATGAAAATTTAATATAATAGTCAGCATACTGAAATGAGAAAATTTCTAAACACAATCAATTAAAATTTCAGTACAGTTTCTGAAATCAAGTTTATCTTCACTATTCCTCTCAGCATCTGTTTCTCTTCATTCTGCCTTCATGCAGCAGTTGGGTGTCAGATAATCATTGACAGTTAGATCCAATATATCTTATAGGGGGGGGGGGGGACTCATTTTGCCTAGAAGATGTAATTGAGCTTACTATATAAATCACCAGACAGCACGTCTCTACATATAGAATTTGTGTAAAAGGCAGTTATTTTGTTAGAATTTGTACTGGAATCAGTTATTTGAATGTGCTCTAGTACATTTGCTACAAAAGGAAGACCCCCTCTATAAGATATATTGGATCTAATTGTAAATGGCTAGGACACCCAACTGCTGCAAGAAGACAGAATGGAGAAAGATGCAGAGAGATAAATGAATTTAAGCTTCAACATACTGAAAGAAACTTAAATTCAATCAATAAATATTCTGTAGTGTTCCTGATTATGTCAAACTATACAGAATATTTAATTGATTGTATTTACAAAGTTTCCTATTTCGGTATGCTGAAGCCTAAATTTAATTTTTGAGATAGTTCCTCTTTAATTTACCATGGTAAAGCCAATGTTGATTAAAAGCAGGGAATTTTTCTAAAGGTCATGGAGAAAAAAAATGGGCAATCTCGATGGTTTTGACAACTGCTTAAGGTTAATGATCATACCCTAGCAGAGCTTTCAACTGTCAATTATCTCCTTCATGCAGAAAATGCATAAATCCATTGCACTTCCAAATTGAAGTTAATGGGAAGCAACCTGTGGCCACCACAACAAACTTGTCACTGAACAGGTGGCTGGTTGAGCGACAATGACATCCAACCAGTGAATAAAGACCAGTAGTTTATCTCCGAGTACTCTAGCACAACAAAGCAATCAGAAATGCCAAGATGTGACTCTAGTCTCGATATTTTGAACCCTCAGAACACATTCATGTAGCCGCTTTACTGTTGTGTGCCAAAAGTTACCCAACTACATTGGGGATATTTATTGGTGAAAGACTACACCAATGATTTAGTTTCAGTTTATAGCCACTAATTTAAATTCCACCATCAATATCATGGACACACCCTTTGCCCTGAGAGCATGAGAAGGAGACGCATTGCAGATGATTGTAAATAAACAAGGGCAAATTTTATAAAGTGTATGACTTTTAGTCTAAGAACAAAGGAATTCAAATCAATATAATAAGGGCACAAGCCCAGGATAAACAGGCTTGGGTATTTAAAAAATTCCAAAGGCCAATATACATATTACTATATAAGTAAAAAAATATATATATATATTTTATAACATTACAGCACCTATTTTAATTTGTAGTCAGTTAGAAGAATGCTATTTTCTGTCAGAGCAGCCCTAGAACAGATTTTTTTTATAGAATGTCCGAAACCTCGGGTAATTTATGAATGGGAGATGCGAGGACACGTTTGTACCTATATACACACACTGCTGAAGACAGGCAATCTGAGCAGTCTTAGGGTTAGTTCACATGAGATCCGGGGGGATTTTGTCGCCTGGCGACTAATCGCCTCATCTTCTGAGCGACAATCGCTCCAAACTGCCTCAGCGTGTTTTCCCATAGGCTATAATGAAAAGTCGCCTGCGCTAAAGCACACGCGGTGCGCCCAAAGTAGCCTCCGTAAAATAAACGTATTTCATTAGAGGGGCGTTTCACCTTTAAATTAACTTTTAATATGTTATAGAATGGAAAATTCTAAACTTCAATTTTTTTTAGTGTTTTAGTTATTTGCCTTTTTTCGTTGAGTCTTAGCTTTCAAATGGGGGGGTCACTGACCCCATCTAAAACCAAATGCTCTGTAAAGCTACACATTTATGGTTATTGCTACTTTTTATTACTCATCTTTCTGTACAGGTCCTCTCCTATTCATACCCCAGTCTCATTCAAATCAGGGCATGGTTGCTTGGCTTGTTTAAACCCTAGCAACCAGATTGCAGAAATTGCAAACTGGAGAGCTGCTGAATAAAAAGCTAAATAACCACAAATAAAAAAAAATTTGCACATGGTCTTCGATATCAGTCACTACATCATATTAAAAGTGAATTTGAAGGTGAACAACCCCTTGAAGCACATGTATATAGGCAGAACAATGTGTATCAAAGAGAAAACAGGTAAATGGTCATAAAACTGGACAACTGGAACTTGGGGTGAAGTTTATGAGAAGAGCGCGGCTCATTGTCATATAAAGCTCAGAGCAGACACGCGCAAGCGCATTACTCGCCCTTGTGTATTACAAGTGCGAAATGTATCTATCCCGAATAGAGTAAATGCATGAAGCACGCCTGTGGAAGGGCAATATATAAGCGTCAGGCCTCATGGAGGCGCTTGCCCATCGTGTTAAACATAAGAGACTTCCAGATAACCGCGGGCATTCCTCTAACAGGCTACAGCTAAAAACAGCGCCTACGAGAGCAGCTCTCCCGTGCCACAGTTACGTGTATCAGGAGGAAAACTCCTTTAGAATCCAATAAAACCGCACATTTTCGCACGCCACACGTCTTGCAACCTACCATGTCGGCGGTGGAAGAGAAAAGAGAGAGATCTCGGGCAGTCTCGCGAGGTTAGAAGTGAGAAGGGATACCTCATTTCCGGTAACAAATACCAGGCCGGATCGCGACGACATTGTGACGTTTCGCTTGCCTTTCTGGTTCTTGCGAGAATTCCTTGGCTAGAGGGAAATCTCCAATTTGTTTGACGTTCCCCATCGCAGATCGTTACTGTTAAAACATTTTAACAAGCATTACATGACACTTTGCTTTAGAATTATTTACATTTGCTTTGTAATTTTGTTTTCTGAAGGAGAAGTCCTGCTTTATTTCAGTTGACTTGAATGTCTTCTATTGCTCGGTCATTTTAAACCACGTTTAAGGAAAATCGCACCTAGGTGTGCAAAATGTAGAAGAGTAGGCAATTAAAATGGACTTCAGTGATGAAAGCTGGAAATTTTTACTGGAGTCGAGCTATCAGACCATTTATTTCAATGCACACAGTCAAGCTCTCACACTCCGCTTTTCCCACACATTCCACCACTAGTGCCATGAAGTACACCACCACCTTACTCAGTCCACTTAGTTTGGTGAAATTCCACTTTCGAAATTTACCGCAACGTTTCGCCAAATTTTGCAAGTTGCACTAATTTCTAGTCCTCATATGCAAGTTCTGTTACCCATAGCAACAGCAAATCACATTTCCCGTGCATTCCACCACTAGTGCCATGAAGTACATCCCCACCTTACTCAGTCCACTTAGTTTGGCAAAATTTCACTGTCGAAATTTACCGCAATACCAAATATTGCAAGTCACTTGGGTTGCCACCCTGCCAGTATTTTACCAGCTAGGCCGGTAAAACACCTGCCAAGGACGGAATTACAAATTTACCGGCAATGTAGCTGCCGGTAAATTTGTAATACCCTTAAAAAGATCCCTCAGCCTGCCCCCAATCCCTGTAAACGTAGCCTTTTCCTCCGTTTTGTCCTGGCCGCGCCGTGGCACAACATGCCACCCTTTGACATCACACCCCACCCTTTTTGTACCCGCCCCACCATCAGCCGGTAAAAAGGTTAGCAAAAGGTGGCAACCCTACAAGTCGCACTAATTTCTAGTCCTCATATTTTTCAGAGTGGGGAGACTAGGCAAAAGTATCCCAAGTAAAATTTCTACAAATATTTTGGTGGCAATGACAATGCGTGAACTATGGGAAGTTAAAATGGTCAGTGCTGCGCAATATGTTGGCGCTCTAAAAATACATGTTAATAAAAATGGTTATGGGGTTAAGCAGGGCCACCATCAGAATTTGCAGGGCCCCATACAACAAAATTTTCTGGCCTCCCCTATTCTTCCTATTTTGACGTAACTTGGCTCCTACTTCGGCAGCTCAAGGGGGGCCCGGCTAATCCAGTAAACAGCACTGCTGCCCCCCCTTAAAATATAGAAGACATTGGGCTGAGGACGATTGTGCCCCCTGATGGCGGCCATGGGGTTAAGTAGCTGGGTGGGGTAGAAATATTGTGCAGAGGAAATTATATAATAGTCTATGGGGGGAGGTTATAAGGTACACTGACTTATAACTCTGAGTCAATGCAGCCATCTTTATCCATGCCTTGGGCACATATTAGCAAATGAGCCAGTGCATCAGTGCATCAAATAACACTGACTGTTTGTCTTATTTGCGCCAACTGACACACTTGTCTAAAGGTGGCCATTAGGGTTGCCACCTTTTCTGGAAAAAAATACCGACCTTCCTATATTCATGCCATTTTTTCCTATTAATAACATTGGCAGCGAGCATTATTTTTACCGGCCAGGCTGGTAAAATACTGGCCAGATGGCAATCCTAGTGGCCATACAATATAAGATCCGTTCATTTGGAGAGGTCACCAAATCTTTCCTCCAATTTGCCACCAAAGTCAGGGCAATACCAGGCTAATACGATTGTTCAGCCATAGGGCCAAACGATCAGATTACAACGATGGGAATGGGTGCCTACGGGGTGAGTACTGCATCAACTAGCCGATGCGGTCCTCAATCGCGGGGAAAATCAAACATGCCCGATCGATATCTGTACGACTTTTGGCCAGATATGGTCAGGGAAGACGTCGGAAGGCCCCATACATGGGAAGATAAGCTTCCTAATATGTCTAAAACATCCAAATTGGCAGCTTAAATCTGTCCGCGTGTAATGCCAGCTTAAAGGAGAACTAAACCCTAAATATGAATATGGCTAAAAATTTTACATAGTGAAATTGTTGTACCAGCCTAAAGTTTCAGCTTGTCAATAGCAGCAATCATCCAGGACTTCAAAGTTGTCACAGGGGTTCACCATCTTGGAAAGTGTCTGTGACATTCACATGCTTAGTGGGCTCTGAGCAGCTGTTGAGAAGCTAAGCTTAGGGGTCGTCACTAATTATCAAAAAAAAAATGAGGTTGGCCTGTGATATAAGCTGATGCTACAGGGCTGATTATTAAATTCTGATGCTAGTTGCACTGGTGTCTGTGCTGCCATTTAGTAATTATCTGTAACAATTAGGGCTCTTACTCACTGGCGTTCTGACCTGCGCTCCCCTGCGTTCCGTTTTTTGGCGTTCAGCCGCAGGGGAGCGCAGGAATAGACGCATGTCATTATTTCAAATGGGGCTGTACTCACTCAGGCGCGTGTAGGTGCCGAAAGCAGGAAAAATGCAGCATGTTGCGTCTCAACCTGCGTTCGGCGCCTACACGCGCCTGAGTGAGTACAGCCCCATTTGAAATAATGACATGCGTCTATTCCTGCGCTCCCCTGCGGCTGAACGCCAAAAAACGGAACGCAGGGGAGCGCAGGTCAGAACGCCAGTGAGTAAGAGCCCTTACTAATCAGTCTAATATTGTGTCATTTCTATTCTGTATGTACAGTATATTGTGAGTCGGTTCCTAAGCTCACTAACTGATAGCCCAGATCATGTGCAGTGAATCAGCAGAAAAGAAGATAGGGAGTTACTGGGGTGTCTTTTGTGACACAGATCTTTACTGCTAAAGGGCAGTAGTTGCCTTGGGCTGATATAGATACTTGCGCCACCCTGCTTTACTGTCTTCACAGTGTACATTTGCTGCCTTCCTTCCTTAAATAAGAGCCTGTTTTTCCACAGAATGAATGACCTCACTAATTGAACTCCACTCTGCTATTAATTTGGACAAGCCTCAATTTAAAACTCAATTACACAGAATCAGCAGCATTCTGCTGGGTCTGTTGGTTTTCTATTACTCTACTCAACCTATTAGTACATTATTTGCTATGTAGAAATATAATTTCTACAAACCATGATTGATGTTGGACTGCTAGTATTCTGAACACAACTGTATATTTATAAAGCTTAGTATTCTAGTTATGCCTGATTTTACACCACTGCCCTTGCGAACCCTGGAATTATCCTTTAAAAATAATTAGGTGTGTTTTTCTTTTATGTCGCAGAAATAATGCAATTTACATTACTTAAACTTCACTTTGCTAGTTGAACAACAGCTTGACAAGCAAGCACCTTATTATTATGTGCAATACCAAGTCAATTTTATTATCTGTGAACATGTTTATGGCATATCAGTCTAAATTTTACTAAGTTTTAATTATAAATATATGTTAATCATAAAAATGCACCAACATATTCTACAGTGATGTACAATGGTTCTGGTTAACCACCTCTTTTAGGAAGGCCTTAGCCAGGAGCTGAGTCTTTGGCAGTGTAAAATATCCAATAGAATTTGTGTAATCAAGAATGCAGAACTTTTTACAGTTATTTTTTTATTTGCTCTTAGAAGAAACATTCTGACCCTCCAGTGTCTCTCCATGGGTGGCTGCAGTTGCAGGAGTTCTATTACACTGCTCGTGTAGGAATTCCAAATTTCAATAAGATGGAGGGAAACACAGTTTGGGTTTAGGCTGACTAGGACAACAACAAAAAGCACCAGGCCTGGGCTGAGATGTGTATTCACATTGAATTCCCTCTAAAACAAGTAGCCTCTTGAGACAAGAATGATTAATTCAAATACCTTTAAAGCTATGCTGATGCTCATAACCTGACCAAGGACATTCCCAATATTGGCAGAGGCTGATGAAAGAATCAGGTTTGCTGTCCAAGACTCATTCAATGTGCATTAGGAACCAAAGATTTGGAGAAGCAATAGTAGTAGCTGAACACAATCAATCCACAGAGAAGAACGTCATTCCGCTGCTAAAGGCAGTCAAATACATTCTGAAACCTAGCCATGAACACAATATATTGTGCCATTTTTTGACCTTGCTTTTAACATTTCTTCTCAGGGTAGAACTGGTTACCCAGTCATAGATGCAATTATGAAGCAGGTAAGCACTGAAGTATGGATCCACCACTCGACATGCTGTTGCTTGTCTCTGGATATCACAGGAAGGACAAAAGTTCTGATGGAAAATCAAACCATAATGACCTAAATCACATGCTATACCTTTAACAAGAACACAATAGCTCAAAAACTTCACTCAAGGAGGAGCCGATTTTGAACAATGATGGGTACCTTACATTGGATTTCGTTTTTGATAAAGCCACTCCATTCATTTATATTGGAGCAAATTTGCTTCAGGTTTTTTTTTTTCCACTCATTCCTACAACAATGATTGATTTGTATATTGCTAAAGACTTTCAATATTAGACAGATTTTCCATTGTTTAGATTTGATTTTTTTTTATAGTCTGTGGCTGTTCAGCTTTTGTTTATAAATTCTTGTTGGTGGGTGACGGGAGTAAGGGTACATCAGCATTCATAAACCTAAGACCATCAAGTTTTTTTCCAGAAATCAGATGTACTGAATCACAGAGAATCTTTAGTGTTATCACAGCAGTGCATCTTATCCTCTTCTCTGTTTTTGAGGTATAACCTTGTATATTTATGTTTTGTCCATTGCACTGTATGTGCCCTTTGTCCTAAAACTTTGAAATTGAATCGTAAAATTTTACAGTGCTGACTATGCAAGTAGCAGCATATATATTATATACAAACAGCAATTTATTCTGCCTGCAAAACTAAAAACTATAAAAAGTAAATTGTTTTGTAGTCAAGTGAGACTAAAGCAGCTAAGGTACCACTGATGCCCTCCATATGGCATTCATCACAGAGCAATTCCTCAAGTGTTTTTCCTTTGGTTTAGGTCTTTGAGGAGTTGCTCCTGGATGCAGATTGGTCTCTTAATGAAGTAAATTGGCTGTGGCTCTTTGCTAGCACCTTCTTCCACCAGTTTTTTCAGGTCTACTCTCCAGTAACTTTTGGGAAGACAGACAAAAATGGTGATTATATCAAGTGTGTACAGTATATTTATTATTCCAGATAAATATAGCATTTTAATTTAGGGATGTTGTCATGAGGCACACTTTTTTTTATAGTGCTGCTCCAGTAGAATTCTGCACTGAAATCCGTTTTTAAAAGAGCAAACATATTTTTTTACATTTAATTTTTAAATTTGGCATGGGGCTAGCCATGATGTCCTTTTCCCCAGTCATGTGACTTGTGCAGGCCCGGACTGGCAATCTGTGGGTTCTGGCAAATGTCAGAGGGGCTGCTACAAGGTCCCATAGAAAGTCAGTATTTAGTGGGCTGGTGGGGGCTGTTTGGGCCTCTATGTGGGCTGATTGGGCCTCTGTGTACATGAAATGCCAGGGCCTATTTTAATTCTCAGTCCAAACCTGGATTTGTGCTCAGATAAACCTCAGACACTTACTGCTGCACTGCAAGTTGGAGTGATATCAACCTCTCCCCTCAGACTATACACAGAACAATGGGTAGGTATTGTTAATGGGCTCTCTGATACCAAGGATAAAGGATTCAGCTGCCTGAACTGATAGTGCCTCCATGAGCTAATAGCACTGTTGCCATTGTCCTGAATTTTAGCAAGAGGATGAAACTGCCTATATGGTCTCCCAAAAATTTTCGGTTGGCTTCCATGATATACCATGAAAAACCTGCCCCATTAGCCTCGATTAGCTTATACAGAAAAGATATACTGTACATATATACACACACAGTATGCACTTGTAAATAATGGTACACCGACTTCTACAAACAATAACTCCAGATCCTAAATACATAATACAATGAGGGGGAGAAGTAGTGACACCCAAATTACATTTGATACAATGAGAAGTAGTAGGTACTTTAGCCCTATATACGATAACTACAGAGAGACAGTGGGAACTTTAGGTCCAAATACATTACATGCAATTATAGATAATGATTTCTGACACCCAGACCTACCTATGGGTAAGGGCACACCTGGCGATTCGGGGAGATTTAGATTTTGTTTGCATGCAACAAAACAGAGAATACCTATCTATTTAAATGGGAATAACCATGACATGTGGATGCACTCATGGGTCAGTTGCTGAACTGTTTTGGAGCGACTTTTGCTTGCCTATTTAATCCAGAATATTTCCAATGAAGTTAATAAGAAGCTATTTCGACCAGTCTATCCCTTGTCTGTCAAGCAAGAACTGGCCTTGCCAACAAAGACCCACAGGTGCAGGATTGGTCCTTCAGATGCTGCTTTTAATTTATAATAACTTAATATTTATTTATTTTATATTTATTTATGTATGTACAGATGGGTTGATCTTTGCATCTCCCAGGAGCAGTTTATTTTATTAAAAGGCTTACATTTCATTACAAGATTACAAGTTAATGAAAATCTAACGTGGGGAAAACAGTACACAGACATGATGCTTACCTCACACTATATTCCACTCTAAGAGAGGCTCCTGAGACCAAAAACGCCGGAAGGAAAAAGAGCGGAGATTGAGAGTCTTGAAGGCTCAATCCACAATGAGATCAGCCACAGCACGGCCCACAGCGGGTGAGTGCTGCAAACCATGGCCACTGAAGCCAGTGGCAAAGAATAAATTGTTAACCAGTGGATGCATTCCCACCACACCATTCTGATCGTAGGTATTGTAGTCATAATATCCAGCCCATGCTGTTTTAACCTTGTGCAAAAGGAAATATATTCATAAAATCATTACACAAGCCTACATGAAAATAACAACAAAGGTGTGGTCTCTGTTACTCCAAGGTCAACCTTTCTCACCCTTACCATACCAACTTGCGGATGGGAGGATATTGGGAAATTAGAACCTTGAAATCTAAGAATCCATTGTTAAAATTACAAATTTCTTCCAAACCAATATATGCTTATTTGTGACATGTTTAAGCAGTAAGAATTTGAAATTGAATATATTATTTTAACTTTGCTTCCCCAATCCCATTGTTGGCGAGGAGAAAATTCACTGTAGATTATAAAGTAAATCAATTTGTCCAAGAACTACCCATTGGTCCTTTATATTGATAAACTCCTTCTTTCCAAAGACTTACCTTTAAGGATTCAAGCGCTGGCACTCGATGTGCCAATAGTGGCCATACCTTCTCATGAAAGAAATCTACATCCAGGTTACTTGTATCTGGCTCTTCCCCCTTTACAGGAATTTAAGAAAGCACAACAGTGAATGTCCTAAATGTTATATCAAAGAGCTTTATTTACCTTTTATTTTATGTCTGTTCCCGCAGAACTAACACTTAGATCCAACCATACATTTATAAACTAATTGTCATGTAAGTAATGCAAGGTTTTATATGTTGAAGAGTTCCCTTTCAATTTGGCTTTATGGGTATTCCTATTTTTATTTGCTTATCTCTTTTTTTTTGCTTTCCTACCCACCTGGTTTCTATGGAGAACAACCCTTTGCAAACAGATAGCAGCTGGAAGCCTGAGAGTTGCAGGATAAAAAGGCACACAGATGCATACAATATTGTAAGGTGGTATTGGTGTCTACATAATCTTTAATATTAATGGTGAACAACCCATTTAAAATAAAAAATTTGGGGTTGAATTTTGCCTGTAAGATATTGAAAAGCAATCAACATACAATCCCACATGGACAGCTGCATTGTCCAAGTTTTAGTCTTACGGTATATACAACCAGTTACTTGTTAAGTTATGTATCAGGCAGGTTTGAAAAATCCCAAAGGATGAGGACTTCATTGGTTCAGTCCTTGGCCGACAGGTCTCGATAAGAATGCAGAGCGTCAATCAAGAGTTATCAAGTACAAGGTACTGTCTTACTGTATTTTAACAGAGAAAAATGTAATCAGTCAAAAATGAAGAATAAAGTAAAAAGGACACAACTGGAAATATCACTGACTTATTTTGAAGATCTGTGATAACAGGCTTGCAGATAATATATCCTTACCCTGTTCATGTAACAGGTACAATAAGCTAGAAGTCCAGGGTAATCTACTAAGTATACATCTGGTAGCAGTGTACCATGCAGTTCCTGGAGCGCTTGCTAATACACTGGCAGTTAAAGCCAGGATATGGACCTGTTGGCCAAAAATATTTTCCCCAGCCAAAGGTGCGGGTTGGGGATAACAGTGGTTTTTAAAAAAACAAACAAAAACATTCCCCCCCCCCGCTAGGGAGCTCCCAGTTTGAGTGGCAATGTTGGGGCACATGCATGTGCACAATGAGTAAATGCCACAACTTGCTCATTATGCAAATGCATGTGACTTCAGCTCATTGTGCACATGTGCTCTGCATAACTCCCTCCTGGTGCAGGTGTCCTAGTGCTGGTGGGAGACAATATAAGAAAAAAAAAATATTACCCCCAACCACACCTTTGATTGGGGATAATATTTTTGGCCAGCAGGTGCCCTTTAATAGGTTCCACTGTGCTAGAATAACCAAGTTGTTCATACATTTACTGTTATACAGCTATTATCGTCACTACTGTTGATCGATGGGAATGTTACAAGTGGAACCCTTAAATATGAATACTTGCATACTAGCACCTTAATTTTCTGTAATTCTTTTTACCTCAGATGGGGATTTTCCGGCTATATAGTTGCCTCCTAGTCCTTCTCTTCTTAAATAGGCACCTGTATTGTCAATTAGCAATGGAAAAAAAGATAGCAACATTAAAGTATGGATATATTTTCAGTCTTCATAGTTTATTTCTTTAGAGAACACCATCTTCCCTTTAGCTAAACCCATGTAACATATTTGAATATGCTACTTTAACTAGTAAGAGTTGTAACAATCCACACAGATATGACAAGATCCATTCCTATTAGCAGTTGACAGTGACTTTCTTGCTCTCACAAGTGGCCATATACAAATAAAGAAAGCACTTAGACCATTTGGTTTTGCATCAGAAAAAATGCTGTGAATGGGAAGCACCTACCAGCAGGGATTGGCATTTTGACTGTAGTAGGCCACAACACAAAAGCATATGTGCTAACGTCTGAGCTTCATACTACTACAGTAAAGGTGGCCATACACGGGCCGATAAAAGCTGCCGACAGACCAAGTCGGCAGCTTATTGGCCCGTGTATGGGGGCCCCCGACGGGCTTCCCCGATCGAGATCTGGCCGAAAGTCGGCCAGATCTCGATCGGATGGGGTTAAAAATCCCGTCGGATCGCGGCCGCATCTGTTCGTTGATGCGGTCCCGCGATCCGACCGCCCGTTTGGCGAACGCTAGGATCCGATCGTTGGGCCCTAGGGCCCACGATCGGATCAGCCCGATATTGCCCACCTCAAGGTGGGCATATCGGAGGGAGATCCGCTCGTTTGGCGACATCGCCAAACGAGCGGATCTATCCGTGTATGGCCACCTTTAGATTCTGGCAATGAGTAGGAGTGGCCACAGAACCAGAGAAATCTGCATTGTCAGTAAATCAAGATTTGTACCTCTTTTTGGGCTCCACAGGAAGCTTAATCCCTTCTAATGAATGAGATGGCCCAGTACCAATCCCAGCCAATTCAGCCACCTTTGATGACCAGGCACCAGCTGCATTGATCACAAGGGAACACTCAACACTTTGGCTCTCCAGGCTATTTGGCATTTGTACCTAGAATAAATAAAAATAACTTTCAAATGCAGCTTGAACTTTTCTTGTCATTAATGCTAATAGTTAATCACAAACATATGATTAAATCAATTTGTTTGAGTCATCCCTGAGCAGTACACTTAATTCTATTTTACATATATAATATGCTGATTTTGGACATCAAAGCTAATCTTTTTTTCATACAAAAGTCCATCATATGTGGGTCACAAATGCATGTGTTGTAAAAAAAATTTAGCACTAAGATCTAGATCTTTTAAAAGAAATTCATGCCTAGGTGCAGTAAGTGGCGTAGAATATCACCACTTTTAAATGTTTGTTCCTCATGTAGCTAGCCAGTGGATGCTCAGAAAGCATAGTTTAATCATGCAATTTTGCTCATAACTGCCTCCATTCTCTTTGATTCTTGGTTCTTACCAGGTCTTACAGTTCAGGATTTCCAGATTGTCCACCTTTATACAAGTAAAGGTGAAGTTTATTAAAAAAAGGGGGGGTTGCTGTGATTAATATGTAAGATTTTGATAAAGATTTTGATATTCTGATATGCCCTGAAATGAACTGAAGCAGAAATAACAATGACAGCTAGGCCAGCAAAGCAAGTTCAGAAGTTCATGTAACTATGGACAGTGCAGAGCATTTTTGCAGTTTGTTTAGGCACCCCTTAGCTCTGTTCTCACAGTGTACACACAGTTGTGCACACAGATGCAATCTTTACAGCTCTTTATGGGCACTGCACTTTTTTTTTGTAGATTTTTAAAGAATAATGTTTCAGGTTCCATGATCATATACAGCCGAAGGCTTAGTGCTTTTATACAGGTCATGAACCTTTGAGGTGACTTCTAATATCCTCACATTTTACAAAGGGTTTTATATAGGTATGTATATTTTTTTTATAATGCCCATGTTTAAATAAGTTAAGTGACACAAATTATATGACTACATGACTCATAACCAATGACATCACTAAGCAACTTTTATAACATCATACACAAGAGCAATGAATAGCCTGTAAATTATATTTGTATAAACAGTGCTTAGTGATGTCAACCTATATCCTAAGGGACATAGCTATTTTACGTTGGGGTATGTAATGCTGTATATAATAAACAAGAGCCATACATATCCTGCAAATTATATCCTAATAAACAGTGAGTTCTGATGTCATCAGTTATAAACGGTGAGTTTTGATGTCATCTCTGTCACATGACTCACTGAAATTTGTGTATTATAATAAATAAAGTACCCCCAGTTGCAAAATATGTGGATATTAGAAGTTACCTCGGAGTTCCATGTCCTGTATAAAAACACTCGGCCTTCGGCCTCGTGTTTTTATATGGTCATGAAACTCCTCGGTAACTTATAATATCCTTATATTTTACAAGAGGGGGTACTTTATTCACTATATAACCTACAGTCTGGTAATTTCCCTATGGAACCAGACTGTAGATTATATCCTTATAAACGGCGCGTTCTGATGCCTTACTGCTCTCCCTTTCCTCTTCGCATTATCTCTCTCACACCCCCCGTCTCAAGTTTCGCTACCTGCCTCTCCATTTTTCACTCTGTCTAGGAACCCTCTCCGATCTCCTTCCCCTCACATGGTCTCTCTCTGTTCTTGCCCCCCCCCCTCCTTTCCACCGTCCCTCCCAGTTTTTGCATAACCTCTCTCCCTCCCACCTTCAATCTCCCTCCCTCCCTGGCCTTTCTACTATGATGTTACCCATGGCAGGCAAGAAGGCAAGGGTAGAAAAAACTAGGAATTCAACAACAGGTACTGTAGAACAGCAAGTGGGATCGAATCAATTCAGACTAATTTTGTAGTTCATAAAGCAAAGCCAGATATCTTTAGAAATCAAGACACTGCACCTAGAAAATGTAGATTATAATGCATAATGTACCCCCTGCTATAATTTATAAAGATATTAGAAGTCACCTCGGAGTTATGTGACCTGTATGGTCACATAAACTCCTCGGTAACATTATAGCTTTATAAATTACAGTAGGGGTTACATTATCCACTATATAAACTTTTGCTTGGTGATATCAGTTATATATATATGATAGTTATATATATTATTTATAAGAAATAATGTAACTCCTTAATAACTTCCAATATGCTTATATTTCACAATATGGGGTTCATTATGCTCTATATATTTTGGCCACTACTGTAAAAGATAACATTATAAGTGAAGACACATTCTATTATTATATCAACACATTATATCAAGCCTTGTGGGATAAAAAAACAAATACATGCCTTCCCTAACCTGTCATTTATACAGTGTGTAATTCTGGAAATAAAAGTATAAATATGTTTAAATGAACAATATAATAAACCCAACAGCCGAACTTACTATTTGTAGCAGTTGCCTGCACAGAGTTCTCAGGACTTACAGTAACATGTCCGATTCTACTGAATGTCACTGGGTCACCATCTTCAGTTATCATTTCATGCTTAATGGTATTAAAATCTGCAAATAACAGACCAGATATTAGGAGGAAAAACAGAGTTTGATTTTTAGAGCGAACATACCAGGACATAGTATGATATGTTTTACATAATGGGGTGGTGGCTTTAAAACCTATAAACCCTGCTTCAGGTAGCTATGTAATTTATGGGATCAATGATTCTGGCAACAAAAAAGGGAGATTAATTAAATTGCTATGTTCTTATTGTAATTAATATTTTTTTAATTGATCATCCTTCTCTTCAGACCGTCTTTGATTCAACTCCACTCATATACTACTCCAGTTTGTCATTCAAAAAACTAGTAGTTAGGGTGCTATGCTGGTCTTTAATTTTACTTTGTATGTCCTAGTAGTGATATGGATGCCTAGACTTTGAAAAAAAACTACACGTCAATAGTATTTCACAATTAGAAGTAATCCATAAAATATTGTAAGTTAATTAGGTACCTGTTACCTCCCCATGGCATTGATAAACTCCCATGGAGAGAGCTTTTCTCCGGAAAGCATTGAGCAGTGTCCAAGGGTCAAACCAACCTTCATTTTCTAAACCTAATGTAAATGAATAAAACCAAGAGATTACAACTTCAACTTCTGTCTTGAAGAGGGGAATAAAAATTTGAATGCTGCAAAGCCGTGAAGTAAAAAACCGAGTACAAACAGCATGGCATTCTAGTCTTTTTAAAATATTAAAAAGTGAATAATCCAGCAACTAAAACCTGGTGATCTTCCATGGAAATCATTGGGAAGTGCATTTTTAGCATTTGAGCTATTTTATTTATCGTGGTTTTGAAGCGGTCAAATTGAATAAATGAATCACAATGAAATGTAACTTTCCAGTTAAAAATGCATAAAATCACAAAAAAACCTCAGTTAAGTCTAACTGCATTTTTTTCATCAAGTTTACATGTAAATGAAAACTATCTCCTTCCTGTCTGCCGCATGGTACTACATTTTTTTTTTTAACCGGCACAGTGAATTATTTTTGTGATGTGGGAAAAAAAAGAGATTTAATTTACTGGGGATGTCTAATATGTTGCAAAATATATTGTGCCAGTGAATATGGATTTCCTTCTTCTTTAAAATCTGTTATTTGTGAAAAAAATACTGAATGTGCTGAATCAATGTGTATAGTTTTATTTCTGTGAAATCAGAGAACCCACCATAGGAAGCAAGTGCCACACCATCTGTATTGATCCATGGAAACGTCTTCTTCACTTGATCTGGTGACATAAGTGTCACTTGGGCTCCACACTCTCTGTGGGGTGGGGGGGGAAGCAAAAAAAACGAATCTCTTTTACTATTCCATTATTGTGTATTTATGACCTTTATTAATCATATATGTGTTGTCAGCAAAACAACATGCCAATAACCCTTTGCAACATCTCCACACAGGGGTAGTAGTAAAGGTTTTTGTATATTAGTACAGAGATTAGAAAGAAACATGCTGCAGTTACCTCTGGACATTGTAGTTTTCTTCCATTACAGTAGCACCGTCTTCACTGACCAAAAAGAGGTATCCTGACGGGTTAAACTGAATGTCTATATGATCCTCATTGACAACACCAAGATGTTCCTGCAAAGCCAAAACCATTTATTTATGGCACATGGTGCATTTATTCTGCCTTCACCTTTTCACCTGGTGTGCCATCAGCCTTAAACATCAAATCTCGGGCATAAATTGATTTGCCTGTGTACCCTGCAATGCCTTCCCTATGCTGTCTGTGTGCACCATACTCTGCCTGCACTATGCTCCCATGTTTGCGCACTTACGCTGCTGGTAGGCCTAGTAGGGTTTGTTCTGGGGGTTTGTTAGCATTTGTAAATTCTTATTAGGGGCCCCTAAATTGTTTAATCATATGCTGTGGTGGGGGGGTTGCACTGTTATCCACAAAGGAGGTGGAGGAGGCATATGGATTTAAGGATATGCTTTAATATGACTTACATTTTTCACATATGAGTGATATGCCTGCAGTGAGCACCAACCATTTGGTTTACCACTATTAATTTGACATGGTCTTTGTGGTAACTTGGGAGTGGTTTACAAACAGGAAACAGTCAACACTGGCTTCCATTATCGGCCCTCCACCATGTAGGCCAGATTTCTGTCCCTCGGTACAACAGAGTTTGGACAGCAATGTTCTACAGGATCAAGATTAATTTTAAATTATATAAGATGGATAATTGCTTATTGATTTAACCACAGTGTTTATGGGAAGTAGGCAATATAGATTACAAACACCACTGGGCAGCAACTGATGAGTTTTCAACAAGTCAGCAATATATACTCTTCTTACATTGATATTCCGCAGAAACTGGGCTGAGAAGAGTGAAATTTTCTGGTAAGGAGAACTGCTGACCTATGCTACCAGCTGACAGGACTGTAGAAGCACGGGAATACTGAGGAAAGAGAAAAGCAAGTCACAGCATCATTAGACTACATATAGGCCATTTAACTCAAATTTGCAAAATCAAATAAACAAGAGGAATAGATAATTACAGGTCTGAAATTGATGTATTTAACAGTGTTGTCTTAATTACTGTCACATTATGGAATTGCACATGCCAGCTCGATTCAGAATGTAAAAAATATTTTCTAACACTACTGCAGTACTCATTTTAAATATGAAAAACATGACATTAGAAGGCAGAGTTATCAATGTGTGAATTTAGAACTCACCACAATAAAACTCTCACTTTCGATTCATTCCTATGGGTTTTTTTACAGTCAAATTCTGGACTTATTTCGTTTTCCATTGCCTCCACCATCAAAAATAAATAAATTCTTTTGCACATGAACCAGCCTTTGTGATCCGTTTACACACAGCTAGCTTTACCCTAAACGATTGGGCATCCACCTGTATAAGTTGAAAATAACCTGGCACTCCAAAGCATAAGAATTCTATCACCATGTTCATGCCCCTGCATGCAAACCAAATTATTACTAGAATTCATTATTTAATAATATGATAGTAAAGTTATCTTGGCGAAACATTGCTTGCATGTGTGCATGTGGCTGGGGGTTGTTACAAAGCCAAGTAACCACAAAACTACAGCACAGGAGGATGACAATTTTAAGTTAAGATATTTAGTTAACATATGTAGTCAGTGTTCTTCTGTGCTTTTCACAATGGGAGAAATGTAATAGATTTAGCAAAGAACAAATTTGCTCACAAATAAGAATAAAAATTTGCATGTGAAATATTCTTCATTCTACTTTTTATTGCATTGTGAATCTTAATTGTGCATTGAGAGCCTTTAACGCTTGCTTGAAGTAGGGTTCCCACTTTTTCCTGAAAAAAATACTGGCCTTCCTATATATTTTTTTTTTTTTTTTATAACTTGTTTTTTATTGTAGATAATAAAGTATAATCACATTCAATATTCATACATGTTTCCTTAAAGCAGAGAGTATTGCAATCGTGATTTCGAAAATATAGTATTTCAATAACATTTTGATAACATTATAAACATTCAGCTCAGTCATGGCTTATAGCATTGGGGGGGTAGGGCCTTCCTATATATTTATAATTTTTTCCTATTAGTAACATCGGGATGAACCATCACATTTACCGCCCAGACCGGTAAAATACCGGCCAGACCGGTAAAATACCGGCCAGGTGGAAACTCTAGCTTGAAGGTGGAGTAAACTTTTGGAAAAAAAACCAGAACTTTTTCATTAAGAATTTTATGACATAACCTGCTCACTCTATAAAATTCGCAGTCACTGTCCTACTGTCGCATGAGGGGCAAAGTGTTCTCAAAGACAAAATTTTGGACTCTGAGAACATTTATTCGCAATGTGAACGATTTTTGCGTTAGTGACCAATATTACATTTCCCTCTACATGAGGCAGCCAAACTGTATAACCAACAGTGCTTATCTGCTAGGTTTTTTTTAGCAAAGAAGCAAAAAATAAATTTTTCATGTTAAACAATTATTGCTTAACATACCACCGACCCTAGTAGAGCATTACATTTTTGCATGCCTTTATAATTTAATAGATAACTCAGTTGTATTTATTTCATCACATATTATTAACTTTGAGTCCGTTTTAACACATCATTATCTGTTATCTGTGATAGTACTGCCCAGTGGCATGTGGCCTGGGAAACTTACTTCACTGCTTCTCATTTATCCAGCCCCAAGCCCCTTAAAACATAAAGGTACTTGTTTTCTTATGTGGATGCTTAACATGACATAGTCTATAGCATCTACACAAATGTTAAATAATACATATGCATAATTTCTTGGCAACCTACTGTTGGATCCCTCTCCACCACCACAACTCTGAGAGCACCCCTGCAATTTTCTTTCTGCTTTAGCCAATATGCAATAGACCATCCCATCACTCCACCTCCAACAATGACTATATCAGCTCGCTCAGGTGGTAGGTCTGCAGTGGGTGTAAATGGACTCCAATTGCTGGTTGGTAGACTATCCGACAACTTCTTTTGAAACTGCACAAACTTCTGATCCAATTCTAGAGAGATATCAAAGACAAGAACAAAAAAAGTAACCAACTAAAGTCATGCACCTTGTGGTCGCAATTTTCACATTTTCCCTATAGAGCTGTTACTGTCAAGATGTAATTATGCTTTTATTGAAATGCAGTTCCAGAATTGCCTTTGTAAATGTCTGTTTTGTAAATATATTAAGGGATGCCCCACGGGTTCACTGCGGGGCATTAACGGTTTGTTAATACAGCACTGCAAAATATATAATGCTATTTTATATACACATATACTTGATAATATAAAACTGTGTGCATACTCAAAGGGGCTGCAAGTGGATCATAAAACTCATCGAGGGAAATGTAATAACATTCGCAAAGAGCTAAACTTTGCAAATAAAAATGTGCCCGTCGCCCACTCTCAGTACTATTATTTTTCCTCTTCTAACTCAACCTCTATTCTTCTAATTTCTATTCTTTACACACTATAAACTATTATTCCATCTATTTATCTTAATAGAAATAGGGAATGGCCTTGAAATAGGCCAAATGTTTAACAGCATGAGGGCCCACTGACACATGGGCCCACCAGGAGTTTTCCTGGTATCCCGGTGGGCCAGTCCGACACTGATTATGCTTTATATTATACTTTATAGTATATATTATACTTTATTAATCAATACAGTTTTATATTGTCAATGACTTAATTCGTATGACTGATTTTTTTTTGCTATTTCTTTGAAGGTGAGCCTCTGAGAGCCTGACATTGTTTTGGGACAAGCCCAGGATCAGGTATCAATGAAGTGATTAGAACTTGCCTTTAGTGAAATCATCTTGTTTCAGGATGCAGGCACTGGTACCAAAAGACCTCCATAACCGAGCCTCCTTCCATACTCCAATTCCGAGGAACGGGAACTTCAATGAACTGACAAACATCCTGCCCATATACATAGCAGCGCACTACTAGAAACCTTGTACCACTACTCGCTGTTTAATATGTCACTTTCACATTACGTCATCAGTCTGAAACCTTGTATCACTACTCGCTGTTTAATATGTCACTTTCACATTACGTCATCAGTCTGAGACCCAGCAGACGTCCAATTATTTTAGCAGAGCACTGAACCCACATGAGAGTTTGCATGCAAGGGAAAAATCACGCTGCAGTTGACTTAGGAATAGCGTTTTATATTCATGTATTCAACAACTTGGTGCCTCAGGCTCCTATATAAGAAAAACGTGTATAGCAGCTAAGAAAATGTACCAAAATGGCGTCGGAAGGGTGTACCAATAGGGCGGGCACGCTTTCAGAGAGTGTACTGATATGGCAAATACACTTTCAGTGGGTGTATTAAGATGCCAAGTCCAATACTGACAACACTTGTCGTGCCAATAAAAGAGGCAAGCTCCCCACCTACGAGAAAATTTGTGTTGTGCGACTCCTTTTCCAATTCCAAAACTCAATTGCAGACGTCCGGGGTTTCCTTTCCAGCTCATTGCATCGTTCTCTGTGGATGTGATGTCATTCAGTGTTGTGAATCTCTGATGTGTCGCACTCGCAAGGGACACAGCTAGCCGTGTTTATGGAGTCGCTTGGTAGGATAGAGGACTTTTTTACAATATATAGTAAGGGGGAATTGTGCTGTGGTGCTTCCAAGGGGTACCTGTGTCTTTTACCTGCCCAGTAAAACGCTCTGATCCTCTCTGTCATCCTACAGGTGAGAGAAGCCCAAGGATGAGCTGATGTTGTTGCCATATGTTTTCACACCTTTTCCCTCACATTGTATGGCGCCTACATTTTCATATAACCTGTACTGTACTGCAGCATCACTGGGGGAAGTGGGTGCAACAGCTGGAAAGCGATGGTTTACAGGTTATACTGTCAAGAGCTACAGTATTTGTTCAAGCTGGGGAACGTGTATATGCCTTATTCTCACTTCGTGTCACTCGGACACATGGATCTTAAGCTGGCCATAGACTCAAAGATCCGCTCGTTTGGTGACATCGGATCTTTCCCCGATATGCCACTAACGGCATGGCTATATTGGGGGTAATTCGAAAGTTCGGCCGCATGGTCAAATGATCGAGCCTCGGGGCTCCGACGGGTCAGTCGGGTAAAAATCAAACCTTCCCGATCAATATCGTGGCCAGATATGGATCGGGAAGACCCGTTGGAAGCCCCCATACACGGGCAGATTAGCTGTCAAATTGGTCTAAATGACCGATATCGGCAGCTTTATCTGCCCGTGTATGGCCACCTTTAGCACTTCTGCTTTGCACCGCCTCAACGTTTTCTTAGTCCAACCTTTATATCTTTTGTATTGTGTAAGTCAGGTGATGAGAGGTATTCACATCACATGTATTGAGAAGGGTTCTGTTATGGTTCTGTAGGATGATTGAAACTGAGCGCCCTAACATTCAGATGAAGCAGATAAGTGATTTATTGATGCCTTGCACAAAAACCCCCCCCCCAACATTTTCATATACCTAGCCAACCCTAGTGCAGTCTTTCTTCTATTCTATATCAGTGAATCACTAATTTTCTCCTACAGTTATTCTCATTGTTTATTTAGCACTATTACCCAATATGCAGAGCTCGCTCATTGGTCTCAACATCAGCTTTGCTTTAAGGAAAAGGAGTGGTGAAATAAATGGGGGGGCGGGGCAACTGTGAGGCATCCCTTAGGGTAGAACTATATGAGTGATTTTACCTGCAATAGCATCCGTTCCAACGTGCTGAGATGAAAATAATAATAAGAATGTGGGACTTTGTTGATGCTTGCATCCGACACGACACAACTGTCGGATGCAAACGCTGCATGTTGTGTCTCATCCGACTGCCGCGCCACGTCAGATGCACGCAGCAAACATGTCCGACATTCCTATTACCTACCTTAGATTCGGCGCATCAGACGTGACGCCTGCAATTCATCTCAGCACATCTGAACGGATGCTATCGCAGGTAAAATCGATCGTGTAGTTCTACCCGTAGTGATTATAATCACTTACCTGATACCCCAGGCTGTTGTTTCTGTTAGCAGAAAACTGCACTGGCCTTGCGTATTTTTGAAGCACCACAGAGTAATCATCTTCTTTCACTTCTTCATTTTTCAGTGGCCCAGACACGTGCATTAGAGTGACAAGACAGCTTTTTGCTTAAGTTTGGATTTTCTCTCACTGCACATGTGCACCAGGCACAAAGAAGAAAGAAGCAGGAAGAAGTACCCTGGTCTACTATTCTGCCCACAACCAATCCTTCATCACATGCATGTGCATAAGTGCCCCAGTTTGCTTATTATACATGTGATGTGGAATTGGTTGACACTGCCCGTGTCTGTGTCCTGTGACACAGCTTTATGCAATTAATGTGATTCGACACACTGAGAATTGGAGTGCGGCTCTATGTGGAAATTTATAAGTAAAATTTGATCCAGCACCCACAATAATGCCAAAAATCCAGAAGATTTTAACCCTAACTTATGTGGATAAATTGTTAGACGATGTTCATAAAGTGTTCAGAGATAAATATCGCAATCAGATACGGCAGAATGGAACGCTGGGTTTGCTCAATGGCTCCTTTGAGTTTCAAGATGATTTTCACACTATGCTTAGGTAACATAGTTCTTTTTATCACTATTGATAACTGTCTCCTTAGATAAATAATTGTATCAGTTTATTCAGTATTTATGATGAAGGCATGTAGGGTCCATATCCATGTATTGGTTTTACAGGTTTTGGTGAAAGAGGGTCTGTTACCCTAAGAAATAATTCCAAATGCATTTTTTGTGTTATTTTAGCAAAATATACTTTACTTACACTAAATTATTTAAATCCAGTTTCCTTCATTCTTTTAGAATCTGCAATTCGAATATACAGGCAGTGATCAACAAATTCCTTAAACGGGACCTGTCACCCAGAGCTAAAAAGCTGTATAATAAAAGTCTTTTCAAATTAAACATGAAATCCAAATTATTTTTTTAAAGCATTCATAGTTGTTGTAAACGAATTTAAAAATCTCAGCTGTTAATCAAATATTGCCTGCTCCTCCTCTATGCCTTGGGCAGTTACGTTCGCTTTCCTTAATAACAATGTCCGCAAAATGGCTCCTGTCTGCTCGTTAGAATTATGAATTCCCAGACCAAAGGGAACAAGATTCAAATAATATATATAGTGTAATAACAGTATATTTTGCTTGTTTAACATGATAAAATAGGATTTGGAATAATTTTTTGGGGTGACAGGTTCCCTTTAAAGACTTAACAGATTTTGTGTTCATAAAGTCTAGTGTATTGGAGGCCAGCTTTCAGTGCTAGGAGTCTCTACCTCCCTTATCTGTAATGTTGGGGAAAAATCCAAAGACCAGAGATCACTTGCAAGGTGAAAGGGTTAATCCAAGTTTATTATTTATATAATAAACATACACAAGCTATGTGGATCCTGTACTTGAGAGAGACAGAATACAGAATGACCAGACATTTTATACCCTCTGGTACGAAACGTCATGAGAAGGCAGGTAAGGGAGTGATTTCAGTGTCCAATTAACTCATGTGAAAAAGAAAGGAGTAATTGTGGGTGAGCTTCAAGGATGATTCTCCTAGGCACAGAATACAAAAACAATACAGGATACTGATAAGAACCGACTCAGCAGATGTTACACATAACCAGTTTCTAGAAGTTTCTGCCTCGTGGGCACTTTGAAACTGTTCACTCCACTAAGGGGGGGAGCAAGAATAACTTTTCCTCCACAGTAATGTGTCCTCACTAAATCCACTGGAGATCTCAAAAATCAGTGCAGTGTCAGTGCATCAAGTTTATTACGTTTTCCATAATTCATTTTGTGGAAACTGTTACCAAGACAAGCCTTCATCATCATCCCAAAATCATCCCAAAATCTAATTTATGTGGCAGAAATGGGGACCTAATGAACATGCCCATAATTAACACATATATTTAGAAATTATATATTCAGTTTAATCTTTACTGTTAGGGCTCAGATGCAATTTCATTTGAGTGATATCCATTCCCTCTGTGTGATAGGCATTCCTCTATTTTGGTAAAATGTGTTATTTATGTTGCAAACATGTTTTAATGCAGTAATCAAAAGTGTCCATAAAACCAGTACAGATAAGTATATATACAATTTCAATTGAATGTTTCTCTTTGTAGAGAGGCAGAGGAAACCAGCAAAGTTCAGGCTCCTTCTGGCATAAAAAATTTCCCAGAAAATTGTAAAGTTCACGATTGAGAAGCCAGGTGACAAAATGAAGGAGAATAACAGGAAGAACAAGGGATCCAAAAAAGAATGTAAGTAGGGAAATGCCCTGGCCAGTAGCATAGGATAAACTCAAGTCGAAGAACAGTTTTTTTTACTGTAAACATTATTATTATTACTACTAAGTTTCGAATATCAGTATGACATTAGTCAATGTTAAAGTGGTACTATTTCTTTCAGGAATTTAGGGCAATGGCACATTACCTTAGGGCAGGGAGCCCCAACCTTTTGAACCCGTGAGCAACATTTAGAAGTCAAAGGAGTTGGGGAGCAACACAAGCATGAAAAATGTTCTTGGAATGCCAAATAAGTGCTGTGATTGCCCAAGGTTTTTTTGTTTTTTTGTATGGTAGGGAACTGGAATGCCCAGGTGAAACCCATACAAACTCCTTGCAGACTGGGTGCCCTGGCTGGAGTCAAATATAAGACCCCAATGCAAGGCAGCAATGCTAACCACTGCACCCCCATTAATGCTTGGAAAATGTGTGGTAAAATGCTCCTGGTTAGGAAAAGGAGAAATGCAGGCGGGGTAATGGAAGAATTCACAGGTGGGTAAAAGAAGTGTTTGGGTGAATGAAATGAGTCAATGGTATGTTTTTCTGTTGGCAGCACTACAACTCAGGAGTGGGTTCATTAGTTTTGTGCTGCTTCCAGGGCTGTCCAATATAGAATTAAATGCCATGTAAGTTAATGCATGAACTGCTTGTCAAAGTGTGTTGTGCCTGTGTAAATCTGCATTGCATGAACTTTATAGCATATATGTCCTGTTTTGCAGATGTGTCAGAGGGAAAATGGTCTCCGGCTGAAAGCTGCTATTTGTTTTAGGAAAATGTGATGGGGCTGGCGAATGGAGGGGGTATGTGCAATACAAATGATGTTTCTTGGGTGGGGAAGATATGCCCAACTTATGTACATGGTAGGAAAATGTAGCCTTTACAAGTATTTTAAGATTTATTTCAGAAAGGCCACTCTGTATTGCAAGTGAATCTTAACAAGGCTTTGGCTGATCATTCTATGGCAGATAAGCCACGTCTCATTGATGGCATTATACTCGCCAAGTTTGACACCATTGATGACATGGTAAGGCAACTGACTACTGAAATGAACCTGTGATTTTGCTTATAAGATAAGGAATTTTAACCCTTCAAAATGTTACATTGTAGAAATTGAATATTAATGCAAACCACATTTTATTATTGTCTTTTGAATTATTCTGATTGTTACTTTGCATGGTAGAAGGATTGCTGAGCAATGAAAAAAAACAAACTATTTTCTGGAGCAGATCTGAGCATATCTATTAAGAATACAAGCACTGATCTACCTCTTTCATTTCAGGTTGGTGTACATCACTGGCCAGCCCATTGTGTTTGTGGGAACAGGACAGACCTACTGTGATCTTCGCAGTTAGAAAGCCAAGGCAGTGGTAGCTGCACTGATGAAAGCCTAATAATGTCCAGTCTTTACTCTTGCTGTGTGGTAAACCCACAAATTGCTTCTGAGAACCCACAAGCTGTCTCTGTTTGATCTGTATAAAAGAGACATATGTCCTTGCCTTCCTGTACAATGATAGATACAATTTTCCCAGAAGGCAGAATATGGTTTTGCAATGATCAACCAGACATTTGCTATTGCAGAACAGCTTCCAGTTTCCTGAACTACTTTAAAGGAGAGGGAAAGCTACCGATACACCATTTTTATTCTTTAGAATGCTTTACCGTACCTGAGTTAACATCTGTAGAGACTGTCTCTGTTTGTTTAGGATAGCAGCTGCCATATTACTTAACTTGGTGTGACATCACTTCCTATGAGTCTATGCTCACTCATAGCTCTGGGATCACATTACAGCAGGAGGGAGGAGCAAACTGAGCATGCTCAAGCCCTAGCCCTGGAGATATAAGCTGAAAACAGGAAGTCTGATACAGAAGCCCATGTGTACACAATAGAAGGAAGGGAATGTGCTATTTCTTTTGACAGAGGACTCAGAGCAGCACTACTTTGAAGGTTTACTGGTGTGTTTATATAGACCTTTCTGATAAAGTTTAATTAGTTTTAACCTTTCCTTCTCCTTTAAATCCTTAAAAGTCCTATCTGGACTATTTAGCCTTTCACAAAGATACCACAGTCTTCTGCAATAGATTGCTTCTCAGTTTTATTCTTTTGTGCCTACAATTTCAATGCTGCTTATGACGTCTTATGTAAAATGATGATTCCTTTACCAATCTACAGTCTGCTAAAATGCACAAAGCTCCCCTGTGGTTGTTGATTCACTAACAGATCAGTAGAGCGGAAGCCTGGTGTAATCTGCAGAAAAGACATTATTACACACAATATCGTTTTAGTGCTGTCTCACTAGCAGTGTTAAAGCTGGTCAGCTGATGGCTATGTGCCCTAATAGGAACACATGGTTTTGCTGCTAAATAAAGCTGCCCCTCTTTATTCAGTATATTACAGTTTTATTCTCAACCCAAAGAGCTAAACCTCACTTTACAAACCAAGCCTAGGATGGGAGCAAAAGTACCAGATTCCTAAAAGTCCCTAAACTGTGCTGGGGTGTCCCCTAAACTATGTAATTCCAGGGAGGGGGCCAAAATAAAAAAAGGTTGATGCACAAACTCGGACACATTCCTTTAGATTTTTTGGGACATGTCAGTATTGTTTAAGGAACATACACAGTTCTTAGAAACACACTTCTGCTGTTACACTGTGATGTGAGGGAGGCTTACTCTACAGTACAATGAAGGTGAAGGATCCTCTAATAGTAAATAGGTTTCAGAATTTGTTTTTTTTTATGTAAATTGTTTTGTGGCACCATCCTAAACTCACGTGCAATATATGGATCGCAATCCATTAATGAAAACTTTCAATAATTTACAAGAGAATAAATGTATTAGATAACAAGAAACAATTGGCTTTATGTTATTTTTAAATGAGTGTTCTGGAAATACATTTTTTTTGTAACACATTACAGAGCTAATCTACCACAGACCAAAATGAAGGTGAAAATTGCACAGCCTCACCACTCCTACTCAGAGCACTTGTGCTTGTAGCATCGGCGGGAGAATGCACCTTTTGGTGGATTAAAAACTTGACACAAGGTGGAGAGTGCAGTTCACACATGTGCAAAGGCAGTTTGTACAGGGCTCCCCACTGGAGAGCAAAGAGTTGTGCCTGAGGGCGCAATGTACACATTGCATTAAAGTGCAGAAAATAGCACTTTGTGTTTGTTTGGTTTTTTTCGTACTTTTTTTTAAATAAGCCCTAATGGTTAGATGTAGCTGCACATGTTTAAAAATAACACAACTATGAGGAAACTCTGCATTCTGTGTTTTAATCCACCAAGATAACATTTGGAGAGTGTATCTTTGACTGTTGGGGCAGATTTATCAAAGTGTGAGATTAGAAATCACCACACAAAAACTCACTTTCTATTCATTCCTATGGGATTTTTAGAATCGTATTTATCAGTGGAGTTCACCATTTGATAAATAGAATTAAAAAAAATCGCATAGGAATAAATAGAAAGTGAGCGAGTTTTATTGTGGAGAGTTCTATCTCACACTTTGACAAATCTGCCCCTAAATGCAGATACCTGAAAACACAAAACATTCAAATTTACTTCATTAGATTTTTAGCATGGAGCATCCTACAAAGTATTGGGGTGTTGCATGTGGAAATAACAGAGGTCTGTTTTCTGTCTGAAGTCCCTTATGGAGTTTACGGTGAGTAGGACAGTAGGACTTAAAGGAAAACTTTACCCCCAAAATTAATATTTAAGCTTTTTTTTTTAGTATAAAATAAAAATTTTTAGTGGAAAATTAAACAAACAAATATTTCGGGATTTATTATACCCCGAGGATGGAAAAAGTCAGAATCGGAAAATCCGGCATCTCAGACCACCCGACATTGCATATAAGTCAATAGGAGAAGTCCAAAAGATATTTTGATCTGCGATGGGTTTTGTGCAATAATCTGAAGATTTCGTGGTTTTTGGACAAAAAAATTGAGTTTTCTGTTGGAAAATCCGAAAAATTCATAAGATTCGTTTTTTTTCAAAAATCTTTCAGGTTTTTTCCCCGCAAACAACATTTTCGGGAAAGTGTATTGATAAATAAGGAGAAAAAAAAAACGTATGCTTTAGTTATTGAGAAAACTGTAAAAGAAAGAAGTGTGGAAGCAAAAGACAGAACTCTGTTAATTGGCTCATGTGACCTAACGTGTATGGTTTGTTAGTGTGCACCCTGAATCCTACGATCCCAGGGGGCGGCCCTTATTTGTTAAAATGGCAATATTTTATTTAGGATTACCCAATGGCACATACTACTAGAAAAGTATATTATTATGAAAATGGTTTATTTACATGAAGCACATGAGCTGTTTTATGCAATATCTTTTTATAGAGACCTACATTGTTCAGAGGGTATAGTTTTCCTTTAAGGGCTACATAAACCCAAAAAAGCAATCACACTAAGGCCTTCTGAGATTTTTCTTGCGAAATCGCAAAAAACAATATTCCTGCATGTAACCACTCTCTAGCAATCTCTAAGGAATCCTATGCTGTTCAGCACACATCAGTCTGATGCTAAAGAAGTTGCTGATATCAGTAGCTCTATGTGACTTGTCCCATTCCAATCATTGTGATCATGTTTATGTGCCTGTTTCATCTGCTCACTGCTGAGAAACCAAGATCATTCCTTCCCAGGGAGCTGTATGTCTTCTATTGGGTTAACTGCTAACCTGCTTCAAACAAGTGTTGATCCTGTTCTTAAGGGCTATTCCACACGGGGAGATAGCGACGCGTTTGCGGTCGCGGCGACAAAGCGCCGCGACAGTCGCCGCGACCGGCGCAGGCGACAGTTTTGTATGGGCGCCTATGTAAAAACGCCTGTGCTAACCACACGAGGCGATGCGCTTTTCAACAGTCGCCTGAAAATGCCTCGCCAGGCTTTTTCAGGCGACTGTTGAAAAGCGCATCGCCTCGTGTGGTTAGCACAGGCGTTTTTACATAGGCGCCCATACAAAACTGTCGCCTGCGCCGGTCGCGGCGACTGTCGCGGCGCTTTGTCGCCGCGACCGCAAACGCGTCGCTATCTCCCCGTGTGGACTAGCCCTAAATGTTCTATCTGCAGCATGTAGAATTCACTGTATAAAAGAAAGCTTTTATTCATCAGTCAAAAGAAGCAAAATACATTACAGATCAGATACAATCATTTACAAAAATGATCTGTTATGCTGTATTGTCCTGTTGCACATATGACTTTCCTGTTGGGTCATATAAAATATTCTTTCCACCAAGTAAAAGAAACTCCTCAGTGATCATAAACTCAGTAGCCATAGATAGTACTTGCATTATGCTTCTGAACAGCCTTAAATGGCCCATAGTCACATACAGTATATCGGCATAAAGCTGAATAACCAGGCTTTTCTTAAACTCATTCCTTCAAATTGTATTTTTCTGTTTTCTTTCAGGTTTTGCTTGCCATTTTAAAGCATTTGAGATCATTTTATCTGAGCAGGCTATCATTTACACTTCTCTTGCCCTCTCCAATTAATCTTTTAATCAAAGTACACTGTTCTTCTGAACAATGTCTGTCTGGAACAACCTAGAATGATTTTCATAGAGAAATGCACTATAACCAGTAACTAACACCTGTTTATTTACAGAATGAATGACTTCACTGGTTGGATTCCACCCTGCTATTATTATTTTGAACAAGCCTCAATTAATAATTCAATTACACAGAATCAGCAGCATGCTTGTCGTGACTGTTGGTTTTCTATAACTCTACTACACATACTAGTAAATGATTTGCCATGTAGAAATATAATTTCTACCAAAAACAGTAATATCTTCCAGGGAGCTGTTATCTTGTTACATTCCCACTTTTCTGTTGATGGGGGAAAGGGGCGGGGGTCATATCACTCCAACTTGCAGCGCAGGAGTAAAGTGCGACTGAAGTTTATCAGAGCTCAAGTCCCATGACTGGGTGCATCTGGAACACTGACAATATGTCTAGCTCTATGTCAAATTTCAAAATTAAATATGAAAAAAATCTGTTTGCTATCTTGAATTTTTATGCGATTTCAGTGCAGAATTCTGCTGGAGCAGCTATATTAACTGATGGCTTTTCTGTGAAAGAATCCCTTTATTGTTCAATAAAATAACCTTACTTGCCCACATTACAGCGATAAAACAGAAAGCCTTGTAAGAGTCAAGAAAGGAGCATATTTATTAAGGGTCGACGTGAAAATTCGAATTCTCAAATTTGTTTTTTTTTGGTCAAACTCTCTAATTCGAATTGGGAATTATCCAAACTTGATTCCAAATTTTAATTCGAATTGCAAGATTTATCATACTCTGGCCCTTTAAGAACTCAAGTTAGACTATTCGCCACCTAAAATCTGCCGAATTACTGTATAAGTCAATGGGAGGTGTAGCCTTCCTGACACTCAAGTTTTTTTAAATTTGAATCACATTCGATTCAAGTTTTCGGGTCCTTTAAATTTGTCTGAGTTTAAAAAATGTTATCTTATTAACAACAATTTCAAATTCATGGGAGTTTAGGGGAGTTAAAAAAAAAACTAACATGAATTCGAAATTCGACCCATGATAAATGTGTCTCCCTGTGTCCTCACCAGTTTATTTGGTAGGCCTGAGTCTTTTCTATACAGTAAAATTTTTTAATTAAGCTGATCACATTTCAAACCCATAAACCTTCATTTATATTGATGATTTTAAAAATTATGTCTATATTGCCCCTTTTGAAAAGTAAAGCAATTACTAAAAGGGAGAAAAAAATGTTTCTTCCATGCTTAATAACCAAGCAAAAGACTATTAAATTGCCATCATGTTGTCAAATCTCTGCTAAACTGACTAGTGTCAGTGTATATTCCTAAACCTCAAAAGTGCAAAGTTTATTGGCGAGTGAAATGATCACTGCTATTAAAAATGTATAACTGTTTAGATGACCTGCACTGAATGCTCAATGAGAAAGGACAGGTGACTCCATAGTGACTCAATATTTACTCCAAGTTGCTTTGGCACTCTCTAGATCAGTGCTGTCCAATTTCTGTGGTACCGAGGGCCGACATTTTTCTGGCCTACATATTGGAGGCCGATAATGGAAGCCAGTGTTAACCACTCCTTTAAACCACACCCATGTTACCACAAGACCATGTCCACATTAATGGTGGTAACACACCAAAAAACCAAATGGTTGGTGCTCACTACAGGGATATCACTTATCACTCATATGTGAAAAAAGTTGTCATATTAAGACATAACCTTAAATCCATATGCCTCATCTTCCCCTTGGATAACACAGCACCTCCAGCACATGATTAATCACCTTAGGGGCCCCTAGCAATAATTTATTTTCAAATGCGAACAAATACCAGGCTCATGTTCCACAGACAGAGCAGGACACACACAGGCAGAACAGGGCACACGCAGGCAGAGTATGTCACACACAGGAAGAGTATGGCACACAAGGGGAGCATAGGACAGGCAGAATATGGCACACACAGGGAGCATAGGACAGGCAGAATAAGGCACACACAGGGAGCATAGGACAGGCAGAGTAAGACACACAAAGGAAGAGTATGGCACAAACAGGGAGCATAGGACAGGCAGAATAAGGCGCACACACATGGAGCATAGGGCACGCAGAGCAGGGCACACAGGAAGAGCATGTCACACACAGGAAGAGTATGACACACACAGGAAGCATAGTACAGGCAGAATAAGGCACACACAGGGAGCATAGGACAGGCAGAATAAGGCACACACAAAGCATAGGACAGGCAGAGTAAGGCACACACAAGGCAAGGAGCAACGGGCAGGCAGAACAGAGCAAGAGACAGGAAAACATATCAGGACCACTCTAAGATGTGCTACATACAGTGACAGTGCTGGTGCCCCATTAGCATTTTGTATAAAGTGTGAACAGGTGAACAAAGGGGGCAGTTTCAGTCTGGGTCTCAGGTGTGAACAGTATAGGGCTTTAGGGTGTGAACAATAGAGGTGTCACAGGTGTGAACAATACATGGGATTAGTCTGAATTTGGGAGGAACTCCACTATGCGGCTGGACCCGACACGTTGCCGTTGGATGAAACGCATGTGACCTGTCACATGTTCTGAAGATAACAGGAAGTCAAGATTTCATCCGACAGTTGGATAAATGTAGTTCTTACCTGCGATTTTTCATTCACTTTGTTATTTTCAGAACATCTGACGCGTTGCATGCGTTTCATCCAACGGCGACGTGTCGGCTCCAGACGCATCGTGGAGTTCCTCCCTTAGAGGTTTACACAATGCAGGGGCCAATTAAACTCAGTAGTGAAATCATTTAAAGCTTACACATGGTAGGTGAGGGGCCACACAAAGGGGGATTGCATGCCGCAGCCCTGCTCTAGATCATAGTAGCTCTATTATTTCTTCTAGTACAGGTATGGGATCTGTTATCCGGAAACTCGTTATCCAGAAAGCTCCAAATTACATAAGGCTGTCTCCCATAGACTCCATTATAATCAAATAATCCAAGTTTTAAAAAATAATTTCCTTTTTCTCTGTAATAATAAAACAGTAGCTTGTACCAAACTAAGATATAATTAATCCTTATTGGAGGTAAATCAGTCCTATTGGGTTTATTTACATGATTTTCTAGTATGAAGATCCAAATTACGGAAAGACCCGTTATCTGGAAAACCCCAGGTCCCGAACATTCTGGATAACAGGTCCCATACCTGTACCTAGTTAGCAAGGGTCCCTATATCTGCCGCCTGCACAGATTTTATTAAGATGCTTAAATACTTGAATACGTACACAAAAGTAAACTCATTCACACTGTCACCTTTGATTGAAACACAATAGAACAATGCTTCCCTCCAGCAGCTGCTTGTACAACCCACAATTAAAAAAAAAAGTTTCTCAAAATAAATTGTTGGTATCTTTCTTTTAGTAAAATCTATTGCATTGCACTACAACCACTATGAAATATAATGTGCAGCCCTTTTGTGTCATCAGGACCACAGGTGAAGCTGCTAAGTTCTTGTTTGCTGCCAACGAGCTGGTATAATCAGATTCCACATGTTCTGGAGAACAGACATCAGAATTAAAGTGCACAAAGTCAATGATATGACTCATTCAATTATTATAATCATACTAGACTTTTTTTTGATGGATACTCCTTTGATACCAAAGGATGCAGGTTTCCATTCACTGCTGACATACAATGTGAATTCATACTGGAATTATATAAAAAGTAGAGTAAAGGCAATGCTGTAAAAGGCCCACCTTTACATCACTAGTATGCCATTGTTGTAAATCCATTACATTGTTTTTACTAAAGCTGGCCATAGATGTTGAGATTTTTAAAAGATCAGATCCTGATCGTGAGACCACAATCTTCTCGGAACGATCGTACGAATTGACCATCAACTAAAAAGACCAATTTGCCAGGAAAACAAAGGGGAGCTGCCTGCTTGGCCCTGCAAACATAGATAGATTGCACTTTTGACCTGGCCGATCAATTTCCTGACAGATGTCGGCCGGAAAATCGTAAGATGTACGATCGTTCGAATCCCACTAACAGCACGATAATTTTGAAGGATTGGTCGGACTTCCCTAAAATCGGTCGTTCGGCAAGAGAAATCTTTGCGTCTATGGGGACCCTTAGATGCTCAACCATACAAACATAATGAATCAAGTCAAAGTCAAATTAAAACTACTGATAACTGATTACAACAAAACGCCCGATTAAGCCATGGCAAATAAAGCTACATTCAAGCTGGCCAAGATGTCTGCACTACAGAGCAGCTGTCTTCCCCATGGATGTGTTTACGCTGGTTCTTTCTTTGTTGGCCTGTTTATCCTGACTTTATCACAATCTTCGGGAAAGCCCTTCTTAAAGATGAAAAAAACAACTTGTGTTCACTCCACTTCATGTGCAGCTACCTGCAGGAACAAAGAACAGCAGAATTCAGATGAATTGGTTATTTTGAGTGTCAGGTTCTTTTTCAATATTTTTTAAACTAATTTTCTTGTGTTTATTTTCAAGGAGAAGGAAAGCTACCAAGGCAGTTTATTGCCAATAAGCAGCTCTAGACACTATTCCTGTTTGTTTAGGATAGCAGCTGCCATATTAGCTTGCTGTGACATCACTGTCTGGCTGAGTCTTTTTCTGCTTGCTCATAGCTCTGAGCTCAAATTGCAGCAGGGAGGGGAGGAGAAGCGGAGGAGAAGCAAACTGACATGCTCAAGACCAAGCCCTGGAGGTTTAAGCTGAAAACAGGAAGTCTAATACAGAAGCCCATGTGGACACAATAGAAGGAAAGAAATGCTGTGTTTCTTTTGACAGAGGACTCTGAGCAGCATTACTTTGAGAGTTTACTGGTGTATTTATATAGACCTTTCTGATACAGCTTACTTAATTTTAGCCTTTCCTTCTCATTTAAGCTTATGTATATATTGCCCTTTTTATAATGGGAGCAGATTACTAAAAGGTGAATCCAGTCACCAGATGGTGACATGTCATTCCAAATACAAAATACATGCTGGCCAGAAGCCACAGGGTTCAGGCACTGCCTGCTATACTGGTCTAATGTTCGTGTACTGTATACTTATCACAATATCAGTATATTTAAAGAGCTTCAAATCCATTTTGGATTTTGCCACTTTTGCGATATTTAAGCTCTGCTTATATTTGTTTATTTTCTTTTTTTGATGTTCCGAGAAGCCCCTCCTTTGTAGTCTCTGCTATATTTTTATTTGATCACAGTTGCAGTTTTCAATTTTGTTCATCTATCTTGGCTCCAGGAGGGATATTAGTTCCTCCTTACCCAACATGGGGTCTATGTGTTCAGCTTTGGATTAATTACTGTCTCTATAGCATCTGCTGGGACAAAACTAATATATCCCTAAAAGGTAAACTGTAGCAGAGCTAAAACCTTCTTTTGTCAAACAATTATGACTAGTATGTTTTTCTTGTTACTGGGTTGAAGGTTCTTTCCAAATTGAGTCAGTTAGGTTTGGGTATGCAAGTTTTATTTCACACCTGATCAAAGGAGCTTTAACAGTCCCTTTTGGATGGTAAGGATTAATGCCACAAACCTAAATCCCGATATAAAATATTTTTCTCCTACCCTTGTCCAATCTATTACAGCTCAATTTCTGTTGCAAACAATTATTTCACAGGAAGCGCTCAGTACATTTTACTTCAGACCAAATTTACTACATCCATATTATTCAGTACAACACTATTTCTGTACTTTCTTCTATTCCCAAAAAACACTCTATGTTGTAATCATTATAGCTCAATCGAAAACAAAACGTTTTAAAGGAGAAGGAAAGCTACCAAGGCCGTTTATTGCCAATAGATTAGCCACAACAGTGCAAGCTAGAACACCATTTTTATTATTTAGAATGCTTTTACATACTGAGTAAACAGCTCTAGGCCCTGTCTCTAGAGCAGCTGCCATAATAGCTTCCTGCATGAGTCTCTCCCTGCTTGAGCTCTGATTACAGCAGGGAGGGGAGGAGGGAGGACCAAACTGAGCATGCTCAAGCCCAAGCCCTGGAGGTTTAAGATGAAAACAGGAAGTCTGATACAGAAGCCCATGTGTACACAATAAAATGAAAGAAATGTGGTTTCTTTTGACAGAGGACTCTGAGCATCATTACTTTGAGGGTTTACTAGTGTATTCATATAGACCTTTCTGATAACGCTTACTAGTTTTAACCTTTCCTTCTCCTTTAAGCCAAGACAGCAATAAAAAAAAGTTGAGGTGATTGTGGATGTAAATACAGCATGGTTTCAGCACCTATATTTGATAACTGTATTGTCTGTTTAGTGAACATTCCTTCATATTAAAACAAATTCAGATGGTATTATGCCTTTTAAAAGTAATTAATCCAATGATCTTTATATACAGGCATAGGATCAGTTATTTGGAAACAGGTTATCCAGAAATCTCCGTATTATGGGAAGTCATCTCCACTAGACTCCATTGTAATCAAATAATTACAATTTTAAAAAGTATTTCCTTATATTCGGTCCAGACAGTTATATTTAGTCCTTACTAGAGGTAAAAGAATATTATTGGGTTTAATTAATATTGATATTATTTTTTCATACACATGACATGGTGATCCAAATTACAGAAAAATTCCTTATCCAGAAAACTCCAGGTCCTGAGCATTCTGGATAACAGGTCCCATACCTGTCTATGAAATTGTTTCAGCATCATGCAATAAATGTATTTTGCAATTAAAAAGTCAACAATCATAATAAGTGTGCAGTTCTTTAATTAATAATAATGCATACATTATAGCCTTCCATTCAATTCTCTACAGACTTCAGATCATCTCAATGATATCAACAGATGTGACCAACTTAAATTCTTAAGTCTACAGTATTTCTTCAAAGTGTTGACAGTGTGCTGTTTATAACATTTTTACAGGAAGATACTAGTTCTATGAAGCATAAAATTGTTTATAAAGCCCATTTTTACATTTTCTCCACAAATAATACAGAAACTATTACAGCCAGAAGACACATGATATCTACTTAAATAAATATGTTTAGGTAGACCAACATTTTGTTTCCAAATCTCAATGGAACAAATGTGTTTTAAAGAAAACAATTAATGCATGCATATTTAATAGGACAAAAGGTATAACTAGGATAACTATTTTCCAGCACAAGCAAGACTGAAATATAATTAACAAATACATATAAGTGAACACTTCATTTTCTGATTTGCTTTGCAACTTTTGACCTTAGCTCACAGTATTGTGGCAATGAAGAGTGTGTTCTTCTGGACCTTCTATGACATGGAGTGGACTGGGGTGTTATTTTAGCTGTAGTGTAGGAATAAGAGTCTGCAGCAGATTCCGCAGGAAGTGCAGGAGAGTTGCTTTCTATATCAGTTCTTCTCTGTTCTTCCAAAGTTGGGTGCAATGCACTTTGGTTAATGTTCTGTTGAACTGCCATTAGAACACTTTGTGAAAGCTTGCTTATGTTGTCATTCATTTGACAGAGTAAGTGGTTTCGTTTGACCTCCACTTTAAGCATTTTTCCACAAAGAACGCTATTTTTATTCATACTTGTGTTAAGATGGCTGAGGTCCATGTGCATTGTGTTCATCCTATGCACAATTCCCTTTCTCATTGCTACATGTAAAGTTTTTAGGCCCTTTAAGTGTTCTATGAGGCTATCATAAGGCTGCTCTCTTGGCAACAAAGATATATGTTGATGTTTTGATGGGCTTGGTGACATTGCAGATAGCGTTTCACGTTGGTCACTGCAGACACATGTAGACGTTTTAACTGGCCGTTGCTCAACATGTGTGTTATCATCAGAATGTTGTAAAAACTGCATCTTTCCTTCATTAAATGGCTCCTCATCTGTTAACTCTTGTCGATTGTGATAAGATTGTTGGCCTAAAACGAGAAGTTAAAACTTTAGAAATATTTGCTACATTTTCCAATGTTTGTCTTTATCTTAAGGATACATCAAACACAGAGATACATTAAACACAGAGAATAGATGCAAAACTTGCGACTCACCATCAAAGGACATTCCATTTCAGCAACAATATACTTCCCTTGGAAGCCAGATTATGCATTCAGAAAAAGAAAAGCAGATTATTTTTTGAAAGGCTATTTTTTGGGGTTGTTTGAAATATTGGAAGCACAATGTGCCTTTCTCAGAAGGAAAATGTCTGTGATGGCATTATGATGAGAAACCGAATGATTGAATTCTAATTTTATCATCATAAATGAGAATCAAGTAAAGAGCATGACGTGTAAGCAACACATATAGTTTCTAGAGATGCAAGAAGCATTGTTTCTGATGACAAAACAATCACACTGTTTGAACTTTGGCTTTCAGTCTTTTATAAAATCTAATTGGTAGTAAGATTCTTGAGGCAGAATATACTAAAGAAAACTTTTCATAAGTAAGTACATTTTCAATTATGCATTTACTATAAATCATTTCACCCAAACGGTTACTTCAAAAATATCTTATAACCTTTCATAATACTGACGGGCCAAGTGGGCAGTCTGTTTATATCCACTGTAACTCTAATACAGGCATTGGACCCATTATCCCGAATGCTTGGGACCATACGTCATGACATGAACATGAAATAAACACAATAGAATTGTTTTGCCACCAATAAAGATTTATGCAGCTTAGTTAGCATGGAGTACAATGTTCTGTTTTATTACAGAGAATTCTTTTTTAAATGTGAATTATTTGATTCAATTGACTCTATGGGAGATGACCTTCCCTTTAGTCACAGTTTTCCCATACCATACAGTGCTATATTTTGGTGTTTTAAAAGATATTGGGGCCATTATAACCTAAGACTATGCAGTTACATCTTATACGGATGCTTTTATCCAGATATCTGTTATGCAGCTGTATTTTTATATAGGGCCCTAGGAGAAGTACGGCTAAAATTAAGTAAGCTTGATCAGAAAGGTCTGCATAAATACACCAGTAATGTCCTCTATCAAAAGAAACTCAGCATTTCTTTCCTTCTATTGTATACACATGGGCTTCTGTATCAAATTTCCTGTCTTGAGCATAAACCTTCAGGGCTAGGGCTTGAGCATGCTCAGTTTGCTCCTCTCTCCCTATCCCCCTCCCTCCTCCCCTCCTTGCTGTAATCTTAGCCCAGAGCCATGAGTGAGCAGGGAGACTCAGGCAGGAAGTGATGACACAACAAGCTAATATGGCAGCTGCTATCCTAAACAAACAGAGAGAGCTTCTAGAGCTGTTTACTCAGGTATGATAAAACATTCTGCGGAATAAATATAGTGTACTTGCACTATTGTGGCTAATCTATTGGCAATAGATTGCTTTGGTAGCTTTCCTGCTCCTTTAAACAAAGCAGACAGATTTCCTTCTTCTCTGTATTAGACATTATCTTGTACTTGATATATCTTCATATTTAAAGAACCTAACTTCTTTATGAGACAGCATCTGCCTCAAAGTTAGTTGAAGAAACAATCCCCTATAACAGCTAGCTCTTCAAAAGACAATTAGACTTTGAGAATTTTGCAGTTTCCAAGCTGCTGCACAATAGAACATATGTAGCAGGGCAAAAAAAATATGGATATTTTATTGCAAATCTATAATGATGAGCGAAATTTTTCACAGAGTTTCACCACAAAAATGACGCCCATAGACTCGCTTAAAATTGGGTGGATGAGGATTTAATATATATTTTCAGCTGTGCCAGGTCTATCTTCAGCGCAGAGTTTGGACCTACGAACATTGCTTTTATGAAATTAATCTTCAAAAGTGATCAAAGTTAATGCTTAAATAGAGAAATGTAGTTCATGTGATAACAGCCTTCTCTTGTTCTGGCTAGATAGAAAGCAAATAAATATTTCTTACCAGATGCTTAATTATCATTTATCTGACAAGTTAGGACAATGGTATGTGTTTTTTAGCATCCAGTAATCAATCCAGTTGAGCCTTATGCTTTAAAAAGTTGCAAGATTAGAGTGGCAGGTGTGCCTGCAGGAACGCAGTCAGAACTAGCACCTATTCATAACATGTACAGCAACGGTGAGTGGCATGGAGGGGTTACAAGCAAGAAACCCAATGAAAAAGATCAAAAACTGCCAAAAAATAAACAGGGCTCTTAACACAGATAGGGAGATAAAGATTTTTTTGTAATTGTAATTTTCTGTAATTGATTTTAAATACACATATACGTACCAGTTTACTCTTGTCATATCTGCACATTCTAGGGGTCTACAAGAAATAGGCATATCCATCAGTTAAATTTTGTACATATACAGACAGATGGAAGGATAAGAAAGTTTTATTGACTGGTTTTATCTGAATTTAGGTGGTGTACATATGGCCTGCCCCTCTACTCAAAATTATAACACCCAAGATGACACTGGTTATGCACTTTCTATGATTTCCAGCAGATTTGGTGATAAAATCTATTTGCTGCCTGACAGTTTCTCCCAGCAGTACATTCTAATGTTTCACACTGAGTTTGGTAAATGTATTTGTCCTTTAATTTTAGGTAGCATACAGTTTGTCCCTTCTACTTATGATGCACACTTTACTGCTTTAAATTGCACTAATAGTCAAGTTTAGCAGAACTCCCATTTTAGGTTTCTAGGGGGACCAGAAAATTGGTGTAAAATGAGGGAAAACCTAAAATCAGGGTATGTTAAATGGAGGTTTCACAATAATCAGTTTTTATGTAACTTTGCACACATAACAACCATCTAGTTTCACAGTGCTCACTATCTAATTAAATATGTCCAACAAACTAATATAACTCATAAGTTAAACCTTAATATACACAGACATAAATCAGTGACACATTTCTGTCACTGAAAGGTAAATTCCATAAAGATACCGATGCAGCTAAAGAACATATAATGGAATTAATACATTGTCAGTTAGGTTTATGATACGGGCATAAATTTGTCTCTCCCTAAATACAGCTTCAAAAAGGAGAAGAAATATCTAGTTCCCTACCTTTATTCTGAAAATCTGCAATGCTTGATCCATTTTCCAATGGAATATCTCTTGTCATCCCTGTTAGATTAAAAGTTACAAATAACATTATTTCTTAATAAACAAAATACTTCATTAGATCTATTTTATTATCACAAAAACTAGCATGACATCAGTGGCAGAACTACCAGGGGCCACACCCCCTCAGGGCTCCCCTGCAGTCCGCACAGTCCGGCCAGTTTCCGGGTGTACGGAGGGGGGCGGGGGCCCGGCTGTGTGTCCTGCGCCAGTCCCCCTCTAGTTACGCTTCTGCATGACATCATACCAAAGTATAATAGTAGACTACATCTTATATATATGAGAATGTATACTAACACTAATAAAAGTATCTTAGCCTCAGGGAACATGAAATCACCTGCACTAACCAAGATAAGGAGAATAAACTGTTACCCTGACAGAGCAAATACTTTTTATATGAAGAATTAATTCACATTTATAATTATGGCAAGAAAATGAACTTTATGGACTTGTATATACTTATTATACATGAGCACCTTATAGGAGTAGCAAAACGAATTACCTAATTTCCCCTAGGTCTCTCCTGGTAATAGTTGCCCGGTGTTGGCTGGAGGGGTCGGCGCCTCTCCCAGAAATATCTGCAAAGAAGATTAGCCATACAACACAGGCTGGTGTAGCGGGGATCTCCCCTGCACGTTTATTTCGTCAAGTGATGTAACGTTTCGGGGGCGTGCCCCTTCATCAGACATGTCTGATGAAGGGGCACGCCCCCGAAACGTTACATCACTTGACGAAATAAACGTGCAGGGGAGATCCCCGCTACACCAGCCTGTGTTGTTTGGCTAATCTTCTTTGCACCTTATAGGAGTAACATTTACCTTGCAAATTTGATGATTACCTGTTCATCCATACATATAAACTAAAAGGAAGCACATATATACTCTAATACAGTGCAGTATTTCAGTAACAAGTCACCACATTAGTGTATAGGTGCAAAAAATATGTCTTCCTGTGACTGCTCATAAAGTGCACTGTGCAAACCAACAGAAAAAACCTCCATTAAATAATCACCAGACCAAATAATGCAATAAATCAATTAACAGAATTATGTTGCCAAATACAGGCTATTCACAATGTTCCTTAAGGTGACAGCATGCAATCACAATGTAGATCAACCTGTAGCTGAGTGGGTTTTGCGTGATTACCGTCACCTTTCCACAGTAGCAAAAAGAATAAAACATTTCCCCTGACAATAAACATTTATAAACTCATTAAACTCCAAACAATGATGCAGCCTGCGCGCGTGAGTAAAGGCATATGCACAACTGAGTGAAGCTTAAGAAGTGAGGGAGGAATTTGGGTGCATGCACAACTGTTATGTTTGCCCCCATGAGCACATCCAATCATCAGAAATGTGTGCCAAAGTGTGTACACATGCGTATCCACGTGGACAGGGTCCACAGACTATGGGCAGAAATTGGGTGCTCGTTTATACAGGTGACATGTGACTTCCCATGCAATTAAATACAACCTGGAGAATGCTGTATCTAAAAGATTAAATGAGAAGGAAAGCTACCAAGGCAGTTTATTGTCAATAGATTAGCCACAACAGTGCAAGCTAGAACACAATTTTTAATCTTTAGAATGCTTTTCCATACCTGAGAAAACAGCTCTAGACACTGTCTCTGATTGTTTAAGCTAGCAGCTACCATATTAGCTTGCTGTGACATCACTTCCTGCCTGAGTTTCTCCCTGCTTGCTCATAGCCCTGGGCTCAGATTACAGCAGGGTGGGGGAGATGAGCAAACTGAGCATGCTCAAGCTCAAGTCCTGGATGTTTAAGATGAAAACAGGGAGTCTGATACAGAAGTCCATGTGGACACAATAGAAGGAAAGACATGTGGTGCGTCTTTTGACAGAGGACTCTGAGCAGCATTACTTTGAGGGTTTACTGGTGTATTTATATAGACCTTACTGATGAAGCTTAATTGGTATTAAACTCTCCCTTCATTGCAGAGCAGCCCTCTCAGGCACACACAGCCTTCATACATTAACACATTGTACACATATATATTTTTTCTCCACATAAATTATACCTTAAATCAACTACTATATACACAAAGAGTTATAAGATATTTACACATAATGAATCCATTGATAATGCCAATAAAATAATTTCAGACTTTCAAACATTAAAATCTATCTATATCAACTATCTGTATCAAATTATGCATAATAGGGACATTTAAATACTGGAAATCAATTCCTATATACCTATAACCAATCAATTAAAACAAGATTCATACCAAAATAATTGGAAATGAAGGGAATCACTGGCTGGGGAGAAGCTATACCAGAGGCTAAATAGTGGTCAAAGTGGGAACTAATTTGAAAAAATAAAATTAAAGCAGCCAAGTCAATGTCAATGTTAAGACCATATGGCTGCAATGTATTCCGTTTGAATAGCCAGAATGTTGTCTTAACCTGATGAACCAGTCCCTACCCTTTATATTGGATGGGATCTCTTCCAAACCTAAAAGTTAATCCAGTGGGATTGCTCCCATGATGATGATAAAGTTACAGAAAGGCTGAGATCTACCTCTCCTACCTTGATGTTACAAATGTGCTCTGAAATTCTTGTCCCCATTGCCCTAATGGTCATACCCACATTTGCATGGGCAGACAAATAAATACACTACATAAATGGAACGACAACTGGTAAACCATCTATCCTTGACTGACTAGGAGTAGCATTTTGACTACTTTCCACATTTATATATACCTTTTAAACCAAAATTACCAACCATTTTCTTGGCCTGCCCCATACCCTCGATGGTGCCAACAAGTTTATAAGGGTTATTGATTTTAAAAAAAAAATTGACATTTCAATTCATTCAGGACTGGATCAGCACATAATACAGGCCAATGCCTTTGTATGATTTTTTTAACTTTATGAGAGGCACCATTGAACCAGGTGTGAAACTCAATATATCTCTTATAACCTTAGGGTTGGGTCTCTTCATCAGCAATTCCTCCAGTGTTTTATTGCCAAATATACTCGTCCTCCCATTCTGCCACATAGATGTTAGCATATGAGAGAGCAAATCTGCTGTCCCATGTTTATGTTGAACACATTATCATAAACAAAATAATTATGGCTAAGGGTGAAATTTATGCCAACCAACAAAAATTCTCTTAAAGTTTCAGGGTATGAGCTATATGTATCCATCTTTTCCCTAATAGCCCTGAGACCTTTGTCCTGTGGGATGTTGGTGTACCAAGAGGAAACATTGCAGGTAACCCAACAAAAGGTGTACTTCCATATGATGATTTTAAATTTTTTCAACAAATCAGTCGTGTCTTGTAAATAAGACTTTTGTTTGCATACAATATGCTGCAGAAAAAAATCCACAAACTCAGAACTCATGACTGGTGATCAAAATTATACCCAAGTTTATTGGTCTACCAGGGGGTTTTGACTAAGCTCTTATGTACTTTTGGTAAATGATATCCTTTAATTAGTGTTTCCAACCCATAATATATTTGTTTATAGGACCCAATCCTAATTTCTCATAGGGTATCTGTGTCCCACAGAATTGTCCATGCTTATTCCATTTAATCAGCTCTATTCTGTTTCACAACCCCTCCTCCTTTAACAACCTGTTTAATAATAATGAGTGATCACTCATTAATGTACACAAGGCTCTTTGTCTTTTTGTACCTCATGAAACTTTTTATGACAGGGTCAAGGGTATGAACTTCACCTACTTCACCTTTGGTTCTTGTTAATTTATCTCTTAATTGTTACTTTACAAATAAATTTCTGCAGATCAATGTATAATTAAAATGTACTGGGGCCACTGCTTGGGGCAAACTTGAGTCCCCTGTTCAGCACAAACTATTAGTGGTTTTATTACCCAACCTAATATTTGTTCCTAACTGAAGCTGAAGCCTGGAGTGAGAAACACAAGACTCACTATAATGTGAAGGATGGACCCTGTCCTTCCCTTTCTAGCTGGGTGTAACCCTGTAACTTTGTGAAATATTATGGGACCTATGTTGGGGACGTGTTGTTTTGCCCTTCAGTTTTCCTCCTTCATAATCACAATAATCGCTTCATGAGTTTACAATTTTTGGGCAATACTAGATCCTTTTCATAATTATCTTAAAGTGACATAATGGAGTTAAGTTTCTTACATTCCTCATCCTCGCTGTATACCTCCAATTTATTCTGAAAAATCTTCTCTCTCTTTATTAACTCAAGTAAGTCTTTTTTTCTATACCTAATCAAAATACCCATAAGCTTAAGAGAACACTCTTCTAGCATGTTGCCCACTCTGCTAGTAATGCTTCATCCCCGATAATAATGGGTATGATCTTATTGGCTACATAGTGCTGCATATACACCTTATCATACCAATCATTGGCTCCTAGCAAAAATAAACACTCCAACATTTCTACAGGGTCAAATTTGTCTACTATCTCTTATTAAATAAGATCTTTTTATTCCGTGACATGTGATTTAAAATTACAAAACATTTCTATAAATACAATTTATTGAAATATATGTAAAACTGGGGTGAAATCTAAAACTGTAAATTCAGACCAAAAGCTGCTAACCAAAAAATATATTCAAATAATTATACTAAGATCAGTCTGCACTATACATGAGTCCTTTTTAGTGTGAATAAATTATAACTTGCAGCTTGTGTTGCTTGCAGCTTTCTCCAATAGCACCCCTCTGTCCTGGCTCAATGTGCAAAAATAAAAACTAAAAGGAAGTGCATATATAAAGTATTATAGTACCATATTTCTGTAAAGTCACCACATTAGTGTTCAAAAAATCAGTCTCTTCCTGTGAATGCTCAATGTGCAAACATAAAAACTAAAAGGAAGTGCATATATAAAGTATTATAGTACCATATTTCTGTAAAGTCACCACATTACTGTTCAAAAAAATCAGTGTCTTCCTGTGAATGCTCACTGTGCAAATCAATAAATTCTCCACTGGTCACTCATTGCAGCAGCATTTATAAAAGGCACACTACAATAATATATATAAAAATGCTTTATGCTTTTATACTATACCATATCTCATATAGTAAAGTCAGCTTTACCAAGCAACGCCTGCTATTCATTAAAGATCTGTAATAAACAGTGTCAGCCTATGGCACAACAATCCTAGGAAGATGTTTTTACACAAAAATGTTAAAAAGAAAAAAGAGATAAAGTTTTTTTTTTACTAAAAGGGATCTGTGTATTCATGGATGCACGGCAACAGAGTCAGAATATCATATCAACACCAAGAAAAGAAAAAGGCATAACTCTTATGTCCCATGATTAGGGTGAAAAGAAAGGTGTCAGTGGCGTAACTAGAAGTCACAGGGCCCCCCTGCAAAAAAAAAATATGGGCCCCCCCAATTTATCCTAGTCGATATTTAAAGATAAATATATAGGAAGGTCAGTGATCCCAATGTTATTGATAGGGAATAAAGATAAATATATAGAAAGGCCAGTGATATGATCCCAATGTTATTAATAGGGAATAAAGATAAATATATAGGAAGACCGGTATTTTTTTCCAGAAAAGGTGGCACAGGCAAACATATTTGTAGGTGCCCAGCGTTTGCTGTTGCTGGTGATTCTGATGCATGTGAAGACTTACCTGTGACTTTCTGTGTGTCACCCTGGGAAGACTCCCTGTGTGTGTGGGTTGATTGGTGGTTTAGCAGCTGGAACTTTAAGGGAGGCCTAAGCCAGAACAGTAACACTCCTGAAGTCTCACCACCTATTTTATATTAAAAGGGATGGGGGGGGCAGGAGGGAATCTATTTCCTACATTAAATGTTCTGGGTGGTGAAACCTTTACATGTACAGTAGGAAGAAATGGCCATACAGCTACAATCACCCTTCCGTCGAGTCCCTCTACTTACTACCTGTGCCTGTGGGTTAAATCACAACATTAGTCAGACAGGAGCCCTGCATAAAACTCAGTGGTTGGGAGGTGGGGGCAGGGCCATTCCGTGATGTAGTGTCATGCTCTGCCCTCTATCCAATACTGTGTGCTCTGCATTGTGTGGGCGGGTCTTGTGGGCGGAACTTGCGGGCGGGCCCAGTGGAGGGGCGGTTGACAGAGGCGGGCCCAGCCTGGGCCTCTGCTGCCAGTTACAACTGTGTTCTGCTCTCCGCCTCTCCCTCCATTATTCTGTTTGTATGATTATGCGGACATATAGGCGGGGACTGCTGACAGACAGAGGAAGAGCTGGAAAACGTAAGTCACATGCTCCCTGTGGCCTGCCCCTAGAAGTATGTGGAAGCACGAGTGAGGGAGTGGAACTTGCAAGTCTAATAGTAGTTTGTTTGAACACCGGGTGGGCGGTTCCAGCGGGCCCCCTGTCCTCCCGGGCCCCCCCGCACCTGCGGGGTCTGCTTCCTCCCTAGTTACGCCACTGAAAGGTGTACAAGGTCAAGTACATCCCTCAAAGCTTTTGGTCAAATCAATAAGGGGGAGATCAACAGAATGGGGAGACATCAGGCATAGGAGGTAAGACCAGAACAATAGCAAAGCAAAGACAATATTATGGTAGATGTGAAAAAAAAGTTACATTTCTGGTGTCAGTACATCTTTAAAAAGCCTTTTTAAAATAACATATATTACAATTAAGACCTCCGATTGGGGAGAGGGCATTATTGTATTTATAAAAAAAATAGGATCTTGAGAAATGTCTTAATGTGGACCGAAATGTGGGACTTTTGCTCAATGTGGTACAAATAAAAAGATTGGAGTTTTTTAAGGGTGTGCCAGTTTCAAGGTTTTTTTATATGCAAGTTGTAACTGAGCACCCCGGGACATATTGTTTTTAGTATGATAGCACTAAATGCTAAAAAAACAACTGTCTAGTTGTTTAGTGAAAATGATTTGTAAAAATTCTTTTGGCACTGAAAGACAGAAAAATATTAGGGATGCACCGAATCCAGGATTCAGTTCGGGATTCGGCCTTTTTCAGCAGGATTCGGATTCGGCCGAATCCTTCTGCCTAGCCGACTCCTAATTTGCATATGTAAATTAGGGGTGGGGAGGGAAATCACATGACTTTTTGGTCACAAAACAAGGAAGTAAAAAATGTTTTCCCCTTCCCACCCCTAATTTGCATATGCAAATTCGGGTTCGGATTCGGTTCGGTATTCGGCATAATCTTTCGCAAAGGATTCGGGGGTTCTGCCGAATCCAAGAAAGTGGATTCGGTGCATCCCTAAAAAATATCATTGCTATTTAATGCCTCAGTTCTAGACATACCCGTGTGTCCTTTAGTAGAGATTTCATTAGCAAGCCTCTCAAAGTATTCTGACAAATCAGTGTACTCGGTGCCATAGGAAATCACTTTGATGCCCTTATCCAACATATTCTCTCTCAGTTTTTTGAACTCCTCTACATCTTCTCTGCGAACCAGCATGAAATGCTCCAAGTCTGACTTGTGTTTCACTGCCTCCAGAAAGAGCGCCTGAAATGTTGTATCATCCACAGTGCGACCACAGCCAAGGAAAAGGAACGACTTTGTTTCGTACAGCTTTTGGATCTCTCGCTACACGGGGAAATAATTGGGTTAAAATGCAATCTGAGCAAGGATTTCAAATTATTGTATGTGAAGCTTATAGGGGAAAACAATTAAAAATATTCCCAACCCAACTATGCAGTTCATGATTGACTTATAGGTGCAATAATTCAAAATACAGTAAACAAGGCTGCAATAAGATATGCCATAAAAGGAACCTACTATTTATCTAAGTCACATTAAAGTTAGTAAATAAATTACTTGTCCACTCAGCAAATGTTTTACGACTCTCCTTTGAAGGCAAAAAGCAAAACACTGCATCAGCCAGGGCCCAAATTGTCATCTTTCTTCTCTACCCCGTCAACGAAAGAATTTGTCTCCCCTATTAATATGCTCCTGTAACTTAGTATGGGACCTGTTATCCAGAATGCTCGGGACGTGGGGTTTTCAGTATAATGGATCTTTCCGTAATTTGGATCTTCATACCTTAATTCTACTAGAAAGCCCTATAAGTATTAAATAAACCCAATATAAACCCAATAGACTGGTTTTGCTTCCAATAAGGATGAATTATATCTTAGTTTAGAACAGGTACAAGGTAATGTTTTATAACTACAGAGAAAAATATTTGGATTATTTAATAAAATGGAGTCTATGTGAGACAGCATTTCCGTAATTCATATCTTTTTGGATAACGGTTTTCGGATAACAGATCCCATACCTGTAACGTTATTTGTATTAAAGAATATTTTACATTTCTGTTTTTTTCTGGCTTGTTTAATATAGCACAACACTATTCCTTTACAGAAAAAATTCAGACCTTTACTGATTCAACTAAGCCATACGTGCAAACCACATGAATTTTTCAGGGCTGAGGTTGTAAATCACTATAGAATTAAGAAAAAGTATCACCTACAAGTTTTCAATAAGACATGGAAAAACATAACTAGCTCAGACACAGATTAGCAAAAGGCAACTGACACCATTATGCCTAATTCTATGAGTAAAACCAAAACTGATAAACATTATGGTACTAGTAGAAACTCACTACTATTAGAGTTGCTTAACACAATAACATTATAAAAACTTACTGTTTCCTGCACCTGTCACCTATGTGTATCCACAAATGCTCTCTCTTTCTTAATACAAATGCACCATGGGGTGGGGCAAGGCCTGTGTGAAACGTGATTTCGATACGCTGTATAACTATATAGTCTGTATTGACAAATAAAGGAATCTGGAATCTACTAGGAGGAATAGCCCTGCTCTGCCAACTGGGGAATGTGTGGTATCTGGGTCAGATAGCAGTAAAGGCGGACTGGGGGTGTGGATAAAGGTTCTGATTTTTATTTTGGAATTTTTGAAGGTATAGCGAGATGAATTCTTAACAAAACTAGGGTCTATAGTCTTTTGTTGTTTTAAACACATTTATAATCAATTTTGGATGTTATATGTCCCTTACATCAATGTTATGCAAAAGACATGTCTCGTTTTATGTTTACAATATTATTTCAATTATTTATTTTTTCCCTTTTGAAATATATCAATAGCTGTGCAATAATACTGAAGTTGTTCAGATTTACTATAAGCTAATCCTCAATACAATAACAATTGTAGGGTAACCAGATCACTTACAAATTCTAGTAAATGCATATTGCAGGGCTGAATAGAAATCAATGCAACTGAAAACAATCTTACCATGACTTCTGTGTTCCTTAGCACATTCTGGTAGCCAGCTGGGTGGAGAACAATACCACTGGGGTTTGTGTACACTCCATGTATGTGTAAAACACTTAGCTTTTTTTTCTCCTGAGCCCACTCTAAGACCTACAATAAAATAAATGTTAGTTCATTGAACTGTCTCATAAAGTCTCAAAGAATGACACTTGCCCATCCTTCATTATTCCATCAGCTCCCTTTATTTTCACTTTTCTGGTTCCAACTGTTTACATGACCACACTGAGGGAACAGATGCTGCAATTGCAGCAGCTCTTAAGTCTTAAGAAGCTGATGTTTGTTAGGATATTAAACCAACAGGATTACATGCAACCAGATATTGTAGTTAATGTATATGTTGATCACCAAGTTGCATTAATCCAGCCAAGTGGACCACATGTTAAATGTTCACAAGACTATGAAGCGCATCTTAGTTCTGTACCAGTTTGTTTAACCGGGTCATCAACAGTTAAAGGGTTCTGTTTTGGGCAATGGAAGTCATCAGCCAATTAGGTTTCCTGTTTTGAGCGACCGACTCTACTGTGATGTTATCAAAGTGAAATAATGAGCTACTGTTTTAAAAGGGTTAAATTCAATTATGTAAAATGTTTTATCAAAGAGAGCCTTCAGCTGACTAAAATTAAAGGTTTTATTATTATAATAGCAATGATTTTACTGCAGATCCTGGCTCTGCTCCAACTAAATTAGTATTAGCAAAAACTGCTGAAAGTTATTATTTTTCCCATAAGAGGCAATAGCCCATGATGTATTATTTTGTCTTAATAACAAATATGAGAAGGATGAAGCTGCTCATTGCTGATATTTTAAATCTCGGTTATTTAGCATTTTGTTTTGGGTGACACTTTACCCTTCTGTTCAGATAACATTATCAAACATAGGTTATTAAGCTGAAAGTTAAAAGGTACATTTTCATATGCTTTGCCCATATCCTGTACTGGAATGGTAATAACTAGGGATGTAGCGAACGGCGGAAAAAATGTTCGCAAACATATTCGCGAACTTGCGTCAAAAATGCGAACGGTTCGCGAACGTCAAGAACCCCATAGACTTCAATGGGAGGCGAATTTTAAAAGCTAGAAAAGACATTTCTGGCCAGAAAAATGATTTTAAAGTTGTTTAAAGGGTGCAACGACCTGGACAGTGGCATGCCAGAGGGGGATCAAGGGCAAAAATGTATCTGAAAAATACATTGTTGACACAGCGCTGCGTTTTGTGCTGTAAAGGGCAGAAATCACACTACGTCACTCAGGTGATGTTTCTGGACACGGAATGTGAAAAAGCTCACACAGCTAGGTGGCACTTGGTTAAAGACTGGGCAAACAATGCCTGCAAGGGCAACGTATACAGTAGTGGGTACGGAATATATTATTGCTGCTGTAAAAACATCACTCAGTTGATGTTTACGGACACGGAATTATTATTGTTATTTAGACAGAATGTGAAAAAGCTCACACAGCTAGGTGGCAGTTGTTTGAAGAACACACTGGGCAAACAATGCCTGCAAGGTCAACGTATACACTACAGCAGTGGATACGGAATATATTATTGCTGCTTGGAAAACGTCACTCAGGTGGTGTTTCTGGAGACGGTATTATTATTGATATTTAGACAGAATGTGAACAAGCTCAAACAGCTAGGTGGCAGTTGTTTGAAGAACACACTGGGCAAACAATGCCTGCAAGGTCAACGTATACACTACAGCAGTGGATACGGAATATATTATTGCTGCTTGGAAAACGTCACTCAGGTGGTGTTTCTGGAGACGGTATTATTATTGATATTTAGACAGAATGTGAACAAGCTCACACAGCTAGGTGGCAGTTGTTTGAAGAACACACTGGGCAAACAATGCCTGCAAGTGCACTACTATTGGTGCACTACTATGAAGAATAGCAAACAGCACTGGACACGTTAAAGAACAGTAAGATAAGTAAAATAAAAAAAAATATATATATGTATATTAAAAAAAAAATTACTCTGGTTGGTGCTGAACTACTAGGAGCAGCACACCAGTCCCACTCCCCAACACAGCTAGACTAATAGCACTGGGCTCTTATAGTAGCAAAGTAAAAAAACAAAAAAGAAAATAAAAGCAGTCCTTACAAGGACTATTGGGTTATTACAGCAGTCAGCAGATGAGATCAGAAGCAGTGCCCACAGCAGCTACATACAGAGCACTGCAGTAGAAGGTAGATTACTAGTCAGCAAAGCTAACTAACCTAAACTCACTGTCCCTCAAATCCCTGCAGAGTTCTGTCCCTACAATACAGAGCAGGATCAAGTAGATTACTAGCCAGCAAAGTTACTATCAACTGTCCCTCAAATCACTAAACAGCTCTCTCCATACACTAGCTCTTCCAAGCACACACAGGCAGAATGAAAAAACGCTGCAGGGCTTCAGTTTATATATGGAAGGGGAGTGGTCCAGGGGGTGTGGGGGTGGTCCAGGAGGGAGAGCTTCCTGATTGGCTGCCATGTATCTGCTGCTCTGGGGTGAGAGGGCAAAAATAAGCGCCAGCTAAGGCGAACCCAAATTGGCGAACATTCGGCGGACGCGAACGGTCGATGTTCGCGCGAATTAGTTCGCGGGCGAACAGTCCGCGACATCCCTAGTAATAACACATGCTTATCCTAAAGAAATTGTTCACATTGAAGTTTATTTTTAGTATAGTATAGAATGTCCTATTCTTAGCAACAGGGTTATTTGTTACAGTTTCTGAATTATTTCCTCTTTCAAGTTTATAAATGCACAAAGGGGCAAATTCACTAAGATGCGAAGTTGCGCCAGGCGCAACTTCGCCGCACTTCACCAGGCGTAGTTTCGCCAGGGCTCCGCAAATTCACTAAAATCCGAAGTTGCGCACAGGGGTAGCGTAAGGTTGCGGAGTTGCGCTAGCGTTGATTCGCTATATAAAGCGAAGTTACGCTAGCGAAGGCTAATTTGCATACGGCGCGAAATTCAAATTTCAATGGAGGAACACGTATCTGCACTACAAATGCCTAGAAAACCTTCAAATCTGCAAATAAAAATTTTATTTTGCCCTACACATGTGCCCACAGGAAATGTAGGGGGGAGGAAGGGGAGCCCCAAAAATTTTTCGATCTTTTTCAGCCTATCAGCCATCATGTAGAAAACACGCCAGCGTTTTTTGGGACTTAGAAAAAAAATTGACTTTTTTTAAACAATCCCTATCTACTCTATTGCGCTTCGCCAGGTCTGAGGTGGCGAAGGAAGTCTAGCGTAAAAGGTAGCGTTCAGTACACTGCGCAAGTTAGTGAATTTGCGTAGTTTCGTCGCTAGCGAAGATTCACCTGGCGTACGGTTGCGAAGTAACATTAGCGAAACGACGCCAGCGTTCGTTAGTGAATTTGCGCAGTAGCGAAAATGCCTAACGCTAGCGTTCGGCGCTTCGCGGCTTAGTGAATTTGCCCCAAAATGTCTGACCGTATCTGAACTGCCTTTCTGATTTTGTAGTATACATGCTTTTACCTTTATCTATGTGTATAAGACAACATGCCCACTCAAATAAAATATTAGGAAACATATGTATATGGGAAGACCAAGGACGATATTGGGCCAGTAATTTTTTTATCAAGCAGTAACAACGATAATATCGTTTACAGTGGGGTTCAATAACTCTTGCCTTATTCTGGATTATGTTAAAGGGGAACAGTCAGCCAGACACAAAAAAGCCTCATAATAAAAGTACTTTTTCAAATTAAACATGAAACAAATCAATTTTTTTTGTTAAAACATCCACAAAATTATTTTAAAATCTTCAACTTTCTATTCTTGCTAATAGATGTCACTGCACTCCTCACATTGCCCCTTTCTTCGCAAGTCCATCGGCATATGATATCCCATAAAAAAGTTTTGGCATGATGCAAAGCTTGATTTAATAACAGTGTCCACAAGATGGCACTTATCTGCTTCCTGTCATAGTGAATTCCAAGACTGAAAGAAACAGGATTTAAATATTTGATATAGTATAGGTTTATTTTGCTTAACCAACATGATAGAAAATTATTTGTAAAAATTTTGTAAGGTGAAAGAATTTAGACGAACAGTAACACCAAAAAATGAAAGTGTTTTAAATTAATGAAAATATCATGCCCTGCACTAGTAAAACTGATGTGTTTGCTTCAGAAACACTACTATAGTTCATATAAACAAGCTGCTGTGTAGCAATGGTGGAAAATGGAAAAAAGCTATATGGCACATGTTAAATAGTGGATATCAGATAACATCATTATGTTCTACAGAGCTTATCTGCTATCTGCTGTATAACCTGAGCCCTTTCTCTTTTGAATAGCTGCCCCCATTGCTACACAGCAGCTTATTTAAATAAACAATATTAGTTTTTCTGAAGCAAACACACCAGTATTACCAGTGCAGGGCAACACTGCATTATATTTTTATTTCTTTAAAACACTTTTATTTTTTGATGTTACTGTTACTTGAAAAAATTTAGGACCAGAAGAGGCAATTAGAAATATTCTAAAAAATAATCTTCAAACATTCTCATCAAAAAAATTCTTACCTGTTTTTCATCTGTCAAGTCTAATGATTCGAGTTGCTTTCCTTGATGAATGGCATATATTTCAAGCAAGTTGTCAAAATTAGTAGTTAAAACAAGGGCTCCGTGCTCCATTAGTTGTAACACTGACTGTAACAGCTGTTTTCCAGAGTCCTCCATCTTTGACTCAAGATCATCAAACACCTCATACAAGCAGTCTTTAAAGAAGGTGGACCGCACGTTGCTAGTACGCTGTGGAGTAATGTATACGAAAAAATATTAGAAAACTTTTTAAAGTCATGAATAGTACTTATGTAAATAAGTATCAGAATAAGCTGAAACACTGTACAGAAAAGGTGTTATTTGTGAAGGGTGCCATGGATTGCAAACATCTTAAAATGAATGAAAAGCACATTTGGATAACTACTTCATTGCTGCTTAGAGATAACAATTGGAAATGATTTGAACATTTTACCACCTTGTGGAAGTTGATGAAATAGAGCAGCTGATGCTTTACAGAAAAAAAAATCTTATTGTGTGGAGCATTTTGCAGTCTTTAGTAATTAAAGAGCTACTGACACTGGAAAAAAAAACTTTTTTTTTATCTAAAAATCTATCATAACATTATCTTTGCATGCAATTTATAATTTTACCATAAGGCTTGTGACACACACAGGCAGATTCAGGGAGATGTAGTCGCCTGGCGACTAATCGTCTCTTCTTCTGGATAACAATCTCCCCGAAATGCCTTTGTGTCTTTCCGTCCGATATAATGAAAAGTCGCCTGCACTAAATCTCCCCGAATCTGCCCGTGTGTCACAAGCCTAAAAGTATCTGCCTGATGCTTTTACATTACCTTTCTTACCCCCTTTTTTCCCTATGAGGGAGCTGCCATATCTGTGCAGCAGTAGTCTTAGAATTAGAAACTCCAACTGACAGCGAAAAACGATCAACATGACATATAGGTAACTTTTCATATTTTGAAAAAACATTTTTAGTATCAGTATCACTTTAATACAGGTATGTGATCTGTTATCCAGACTGCTTGGGAACTAGAGTTTTCCACATAAGAATTCCACAAGGGATTATGTCATTATTTTTATGGTGTAGTTTTTATTTCTAAATTACATTGTTTGCATTGAAAATAATTCACTCTACCATATAAAATGTTATTACTGTACCAACAAGTGAATTTTTTTAGTTGTAAATATTGATGTGTAGGCAGTCATCTCATCCCATTTTGCCTGATCCTGTGCTTTCAGAAAGAGCCAGTACTTCAGTATGGAACTGCTTTCTGGCAGGTTATTGTTTCTACTACTTAATGTAACTCCCTGGTCACGGCTCTGCTTCCGCCTGTAGCAGCCACCTTTGGCCTCGGGAGGAGCCCTCAGCTACTCAGATGCCGCCAGGTCTTAATAAGAGAGGAGCCAAGCAAGAGTTCTGGACAAGCAAAGGGCCACAATCGTTATCAAGGATTTAGGACGGAAGGCAACACTAACTTTACAAGGATCAAAACAGGATATCGTGGTCAGACAGGCCGGCGTCGGTACAGGCAGAGTTCAAGCAAGGTCAGACAGGCAATGTTTGGTATCAGTAGAGTGCAGAAAAGTCAGGCAGGCAAGGGTCTGGATTGGCAGAGTTCAGAGTAGTCAGGTATGCAAGGGTCTGGATTGGCAGCGTTCAGAGTAGTCAGGCAAGCAAGGGTCAATAGCAGGATCAAATACACTGACAAAACGCACCGAGGAACTAATGAAATAGACCTAACAATGGGCAATCACTTCCAGCCAGAAGCCCCTTTAAATTTAAATGCGTTCAAATTTCGCACCACAACACAATGTCGGGCACTAGACCACCAGGGTGCGCGTACATAACATTAAGTAAACCCAATAAGACTTGTTTTACGCTATGGGTTGCTTATGGTTTCGATCAAGCACAAGATTTTGTTTTATTATTACATAGACAAAAAGTAGGAAAAAAATTGAATGATTTGAATAAGATGGAGTTTACGAGATGGCCTTCCTGTAATATGGAGCTTTCTAGATAATGGATCCTATCACTATTAGAATTCAGAGCTCTATTGCAATGAGTACAACATTGAGATGTGGGGGATTTTAAGGAAGGCACAAAATAAGAATGCCTCTCAATTGTTTGCCTTACGGTAACCATGTGTTATGTAATGTAATGTACATTGTTGTGAATAGCACTAAAAAAATATTTTTACCAATCAAACATGACTCTGGATAACACTGACCGGTGACAGCTTCTGAATTAAGTCATGAGCCACATGAATAAGGTTCTTGTCCTCATGAAGGCATTTCTGGAACTTTTTGCTTTCCTCCTCTTCCAATAAGTCAAAGTCATTAGCAGCATCAAGAAGGGCCTGGATTAGTCCCTTCCAAGATTTTAGAGCCGGAACCTGAGGTGCAACAGCAGCACTTATACCTGTTCCAATAACCAAAACAAGCTCCTGAGGTTTCTTTGTCTTCAAACTTGGCAAGAGCTTTCTGAAATGAAAAACATTTTGTGTAACAAATATATTAAAGATTTTGAAATGATGTTTAGAATCTACTCCACTGCTTTCCTTGGTCCTTAAAATGTGACTATGTACTATTTTTACTACTTTTTTCATATAGTCTTATAAAAATGTATACGCCTTTCAAAATACCGGGTAAAGTATTTTGCAAACATTTTGTATTATGTATAAAACATTATGATTCGTCAAATAGGCTCTATTGGAAATTTCTCTAGAAGCACAACAAATGTAAACAATCACATGCAGCAACAACCAAGGAAATGGTATAAGCCTGCCTAAATATAGCATTTTAGGAAAAATATGCTTGTTACTGATCAGTGGCTTAAGTAACTGCATCTGGGACTTACAGGGCTCGGAAAATAATGACCTTATATTTTACAGGAAAAAGACCTGTGGATAATATGTTTAAAGGAGAAGGAAAGCTACCAAATCAGTTCATTGCCAATAGAATAGCCACAATAGTGCAAGTTACAACACCATTTTTATTCTTTCGAATGCTTTACCATACCTGAGCAAACCTCTCTAGACACTGTCTCTGTTTGTTTAGGATAGCAGCTGCCATTTTAACTTGGTGTGACATCACTTCCTACCTGAGTCTCTGCTCACTCATAGCTTTGGGCTCACATTACAGCAGGGAGGGGAGGAGGGAGGAGCAAACTGAGCATGCTCAAGCCCTAGCCCTGGAGGTTGAAGCTGAAAACAGGAAGTCAGATACAGAAGCCCATGTGTACACAATAGAAGGGAATGTGGTGTTTCTTTAGAGCAGCTTACTTTCAGGGTTTACTGGTGTATTTATACAGACCTTTCTCATAAAACGTTAATTAGTTTTAACCTTTCCTTCTCCTTTAACTCTGCACGAGCCCTTCATATTAGAAAAGCATTCTGAATCCTTATCTTATGAAGAGCCTATACATTTCTATTCAGCCCAAACATACCTCAAGAAGGTCTTGGGATTGTCACTTGTATTTGCAGCAATGAGAGTTAACAATAATTATTTGCTCTGAAGTGATTTCCATTTAAAAAAATGTATTTGCCTGCCTCTTATGTTTTGCCACTTGCAGCCCTATAACTAGAGAGCTTGCTCTTTAAGCTGATATAAATCAACATTGGTTGGTTCCTACTGAACACTGTTAATTCATAAATTAGTTACTGCCATTTCTCTAAAGCTGCTATGAGTAATGTAAATTATGAACAATCTCATTGCTACATAAAAAGCAGTAAATTACGTCATATCTTTTTAAATGTTCAAATCTTAATACCTTCAGTGATATTAAAGAACATTGTTACAATTAACTAAGAAACATATTGTGTATTATACAGATATGGGATCCGTTATCCGGAAACCCCATTATCCAGAAAGCTCCGAGTTACGGAAAGGGCATTTCCCATAGACTCCAATATAATCAAATCATCCAAATTTTTTAAATGTTTTCTTTTTTCTCTTTAATAATAAAACAGTACCTTGTACTTGATTCCAAACTAAGATATACGGTAATTAATCCTTATTGAAAACAAAACCAGTCTATTGGGTTTATTTAAAGTGGACCTGTCACCCAGACACAAAAATCTGTATAATAAAAGTCCTTTTCAAATTAAACATGAAATCCAATTTCTATTTTTTATTAAAGCATTCATGGCCGTTGTAAGCTCATTTAAAAATATCAGCTGTCAATCAAATATTGTCTGCCCCTCCTCTATGCCATGGGCATAGAGGCGGGGCAGGCAATTACTTTCACTTTCCATTCAGCACTTACTAGATTTCACTGCTCTCCCCACATTCCCCCGTTCTCTTTAACATTTAATTGTGTAGCCAGTGCATAGAAATGGACATCGGGTCCCCCATTCTGGTGCACAAACAAGATTCTGAGATGATGCAAGGCTTGTCTTAATAACAGTGTCCACAAAATGGCTGCTGCCTGTTTGCTATCATTTTGAATTACCAGACTGAAGAAAACAAGATTCAAATAATTTCTACAGTGTAATTAAAGTTCATTTTGCTTGACTAATGTGATAAAATAGGATTTTGAATAATTTTTTTGGGTGACGGGTCCCCTTTAATGTTTACATGATGTTCTGGTAGACTTAAGGTATGAAGATCCAAATTATGGAAACATCCGTTATCTGGAAAACCCCAGGTCCCAAGCATTCTGGATAACAGGGTCATACCTGTACTTCGGTTCAGTTCTTTGATGGAGTGTTGATTCATGCTTTAAATAAAATAAAATGCTTTTTTTTAGCATATTGCAGGCCAAGAACACATTATATGGCAACAGAGGACTGCAGGATCAAACAGTTTATGGATTGTAGTTGGCTAAAATCCAATTTGATTCTTTTTTTTGTTTTAACATAAATGATGTTGGCTTCAAAATGTGGCATTTTCTCAACCCCATAGTATGTTCTTTTTCTTACTGTATGTATTATATCTTAGTTTAGATCAAGTACAAGGTACTGTCTTATTACAGAGAAAGGGGAAATAATTTTTTAAACATTAGATTATTTGGATAAAATGGAGTCTATGGGAGATGGCCTTTCCGTAATTCGGAGATTCTGGATAATGGTTTTCTGGATAACAGATCCCATACCTGTAATATGTTACAAATCCCTTTGACATATCTTCTAGTGAAAAAGTACCACTGATCACATGTACAGTATATAACAAGGATATCATATTTACATTGCTTAAAGAAAGTCTACAAATGAATATAGCTAGAAATGTTTATTTCATATATTGACCTTATGGAACCAGCTGATTCAGCAGTCCTATACAAGTAAAGTTTCAGGCTTTTAAATATCACCCTGCATATGTTCAGTATGCTTCAGGCTGCTGATGAGAAGCTTAGATTAGGGGTCACCAGGAATCAACAAGCAAAACACACAGAGCTGAGGCTACACAACACACTATTGTTCACAAAAACAATGTAATCTTAAATAATTATATAAATATATAATCTTACCTGGGTTTCTTGGCAGGTGGGATGCCATCATCTATAAGCATTTGGCTCTCACACTTCACAGTTAGTGCAGAAGCCATCCAATAAACAGACTAAGCAGCAGACTACTAGGAATTTTAAATTTCACAAATGCATTACGAGACAATTCAGCAAATTCTTCCTAGAAAAAAAAACGATTTCACATATTTTGACACAATAATTAATGATAAATTTAAGCTATACTGTTTAGGCTGTATTATTTTTTGGTTATGCATCTCATCCCGTGGAGGTTAAGTTGCTAGTAGTGTTTTTAACCTGGTTTGTGGATCTTCTTTTAACACAATGTTTGTCTACTTATAATACATATACTGTATGTTAAGAATGAATGACATAAAAGACACAGTGGGGAGTTCCAAACAGAGCATTAGCAGTGTTCCACCTTTGCTGTGTCATGTATATTTTTAATACCTGCATTTATACAAGCATATTTATAGAAGTATTTCAGTTCACATGTTCTAACCAAACTATTAGGTTATATTTAAGGCAATAATGGGTGGGACCACAAAGCTGAAAGATATTTGCCCCCAAAAGAGCAAATTAATATACATACTATAAAACAGACAATATTAAGTATAAACTCTGCTAAAAAAATACTTAATTATTAAATAAAGCCAATATGATTGTTTTGTCACCAATATAGATTCATGCAGCTTAGTTACCATCAAGTACCATTTTATTATTACAGAGAAAAGAGAAATAAGCTTTCTGTATAAGGTAGCAAATACATGAAAATACCAAAAAAGGAACAATATTAACCAGTATATCTCATAAAAACTCAGACATCTTACAAGAATTATCCTGGAATAAAAGAATCTCATTGGCAATAGTGAGTGTAGCTATCAATGTACATACCTTGGTACAAATGACAGACTGATGCCAGTGCATGGTAATGTTACGGAAGGCTAAAAAAAAAAAAAAAAGGCCTGTCCTTGAACTCCTCCCTTCCTCGTGTGCATTGTTAAATCAAAGCAGGAAGTGACTAATGCAAAAGGCAGTTCTTTCTCTCCTCTTACTAAAAAAACAACCAGCAAATGTCACAGTACTACACATTTTCTAGTGCAGGAATGCCCATAATTTACTAATGCGAGGTCTAGTTTTAGTGATGTTGTCCCATTATGATCTACATCCATAAAAGCAATTAGTATTCTGTTCCATGGAAAATATTACTGAAATATTATATTGATTTATGAAAGAATATATATTGCTATGTTTAACAAACAACTATTTCTTATGTAACCTTAACATGATAAATATCTGAATGAAAAGCATGAAATAAGAGGGTGATTTAGACAAGCTATTTGTTGACATGTTTTGAGATCTACCGATCACCAGCTAAAGTTCTACTGGTAAATCTGATCTACCTTTTGGGCACCCCTGTTTTAGTGTATACACTTTTAGATTAGAAAATAAAATTTATTAACATTAATGCAACTGAAAAAATATGTGCCATCACAACATTTTATAGTTAGGTTAGTCAATCTGAAATTTACAATGAAATACACGTCTGGCTCTGGATGAGAGGCAAAAGAGAAATATTTAGCATAATATTGTCTATTTATATATAAATACTGCATCTTAGATTCTTTGGTGAATGACATGAAAAAAAAAACACAACAAAAGAACAGAATACACATTACACCTCTACAAAATTATGTCCTAGTGCCCATACATTCCAGTTATATTTCCCAACAAGTTATTAAAGTTAATTACATTTAACAATTGTATTATTAACAAAAGTTACAGAGGAACTGAAGTATACCTTTCTGATTAGCCGTTATATCTTCTGTGTCTTTGCCAGCTGTACTCAGAAAGGAAAACCTAAAGGAAGTGAAACTAGCTGAAAATAGCTGTGATTCAGTTACACAAATGTTACTTTTCTATTGTTTAGGAAAATACACGGTCTCACAAAAAAATCACTGGGAAAGTTGCTAAAATAATGCCAATCTACACCATACTAAGGAGCAGATTTATTAAGGGTCAAGTGAACATTCGAATTTTCGATTCTTTTTTTTGGCCAAAGCTCTCGAATTCGAATTGTGAATTATCCAAACTCGATTCGAGTTTAAATTCAAATCGAAATTCCAATTTTGAGATTTATAATACTCTGGCCCTTTAAGAACTCAAATTCGACTATTCGCTACCTGAAACCTGCCGAATTAATGTATAAGTCAATGGTAGAGGTCCAGGGACCAATTTGACGATGTTTGTAGCCTTCCTGCCAATCAAGTTTTTTTTTGGAGGAAAAAACTTGAATTGAGTTTTTTAAATTCAAATCGAGTTTTTATAATTCAAATTGGATTCGATTTTGTCAATAAATTTCGACTAGTCGAATTTCGAATTTATGGGAAAACTCACATGAATTCGGAATTCGACCCTTGATAAATGTGACTCCCTGAGTTAACTTAAAGGTGAATTTCCCCTTTATGGTAGCCCAGAGATCTCTTATTTATATGCAAGTACGGTTGGAATGAGAGATAACATGTAAAATGGGATCCAACTGCTCACAAGGTCAATCAGCAATGTACTACCAAAACTTGAAGGATACAATAATAATATGGTGTGATAATACAAGGTAAAAAGTATACTATTTTATCTTACTTGAACACCATTACGATCTTAAAAAACACTTTTCTAGTGACAACAGATTATACTTGATAAACCACAGGGCAGCTCCGCTTTACACTCTTCAATATAAATAGACATGGACAGTTATGCAAACACAATATTCTAATATATCACTTTAGCTACCCTATAATAATTGCATGACAGTTAATTGCATCTCACATATATGGACTACAGCCTGTACCCTAATTTCTTCTCTCTGTTTCTATTTTCCTTACTCGCCAGTGGCCACTATTATCCCTAATGTTCACATACTGATGGCTGCCATATTCAAATCCCCTTCTTTTTGAAAAATGAAAAATAAAAGAAACATTGAACTGAAAAAAAGAAAAGATTCATGTTCATAATAAAAGTAAGGTACATTTTTTGTGTGAAAAGTATTTTGGGAACAGAGTAAAATTAGAAAAAAAAAAAAGAACCAAATAAGAAGGTACAATTCATACAACAAAGGAAATTACAATTAACAGCACCTTACAGATCTGTCGCCTCTTGCAAAGTTCTAAAAAAAGGACAGCTTGGGAGACACCCAGCCCTTTCCAGCTCTAATTGCTCACTGCAGAGTTATATGTTTGAAGGGAATGTAAACAAAGCTGAAGCCTTATCGCACAGCTATCTGCTGTTTAAGACATGACAAAGGATATTTTCAAGAATGTGCATGTTCCTTGCAGATGTTCAACCTGTTCTGCTTGTGATGTTTTAAAAGCACAACTACTTTGGCCTCCTGTATTAGATCTTCCACTTAGTAAAGGCAGTCATGGAATATTTAAATTCAAAAAAATGGGGGAAAAATATATAGTTACGTCTGCAAAAATGAATATCAATTTCACTGACCGTGAGCCTGAAAAACATCATGTTTCAAAACAAAAAGACTTCATTGCAGGGAAACTGTCTGATAAGTAAAGAAAACTGTGATTAATTTAGGGGTTGTCTCTCTGTGTTCTACAACGGACAGCTAATGAAGCAAAACACTCCTTCTTTCCTGTCTTTCATTTTGCCTTTAGTTAATACAGGTATGGGACCTGTTATCCAGAATGCTCGGGACCTGGAGTTCATACCTAACATCTATTATAAAATCACGTAAGCATTAAATAAACCCAATAGACTGGTTTTGCTTCCATTAAGGACTAATTATATCTTAGTTTTGCTCAAGTACAAGGTACTGTTTAATTAATACAGAGAAAAAGGAAATCATTTGGATTATTTGCATAAAGTAGAGTCTATGGGAGACGGCCTTTCTGTAATTCGGAGCTTTCCGGATAAATGGTTTTCAGCTAACGGATCCCATACTTGACATCACTGAAAATACCATTGGCATGTATTATTATAGGTATCATTCTATTAAATGACAAGTGATACACACTTGGCATGATTTTCATGCCCGTAATCATTTATGCCCATTCAAATGTTAATTCTACCTCCTAGTTTAAAAATCATGTTTGTATTAATTGACAATAAACCTAAAATACAATGCTGATTCAATGTAAAAAAATCTTTGTTAATCTTTAAATTAACTTTTATTATAATGTAGTGTGTACTATTCTGAGACTATTCTACTGTATATGTACTATTCTGAGACCTTTATCTCAAAAGTTTGGAATTTCACCAGCTATCTTATTGCTAGGATCCAAATTACCTTAGCAACCAGGCAGTGACTTGCATTAAAGACTGGAATATTAAAGGAGAAGCAAATCCTAAAGTTAAAAAAAACCCAATCCCCTACCCTACATAGACCCCTCCCTCCCCCCCCCCCAGCCTAGCTGCTACCCTGGGCAAATGCCCTTAAAGGGGAAGGAAACCTCGTCGGCGCTAACCCCCCTCCCGTGTATTGCCCCCCCTCCCTCCTCCCCCCTGGCCTACCCCTCCCGCTGGGCAAATGCCCCTAACTTGTTACTTACCCTTCTGCGCAGGTCCAGTCCAGGGAGTTCACAGCCGACATCTTCTTCCACGCGATCTTCTTCCTCCTTTGACCGGCGCATGCGCAGTAGGATCATTTCGCCGGTACGATCTACTGCGCATGTGCGTGACTTTTGGCGCATGCGCAGTAGATCCGTACCGGCGAAATGCTCCTACTGCGCATGCGCCAAAACGCCGGTCAAAGGAGGAAGAAGATCGCGTGGAAGAAGATGTCGGCTGTGAACTCCCTGGACTGGACCTGCGCAGAAGGGTAAGTAACAAGTAAGGGGCATTTGCCCAGCGGGAGGGGTAGGCCAGGGGGGAGGAGGGAGGGGGGGGCAATACACGGGAGGGGGGAGGGGGGTTAGCGCCGACGAGGTTTCCTTCCCCTTTAAGTCTTTACTTACCCATCAGTGCAGATTCTGTCCAGCGAAGTTCACTGAGTTTTGGTGCATGCGCAGTTGTTGCGAAACAGAAAATTGCTGTAACTGCGCATGCGACAATACGACACTTACTTCCCGCAGATTCCCAAACAGAAGAAGATGGCGCCCGTGCACTCCGCTGGACAGAATCTGCACCGAGGGGTAGTCAAGATTAACAGCTAGGCTGGGGGAGAGGCGGGGGTCAATGTAGGGTAGGGGGTAGGGTTTTTTTAACTTTAGGGTTTGCTTCTCCGTTAATAATAAAGGGTCTAAAGAGAAATAATAACAATAAAATTGTAGTTTCACAGATCAAAAGTCTTTTTGGCTGCCTGGGTCAATGACCCCCATTTGAAGTAGTGGTTAAATAATTAAAAAATTATAAGAAATTATGCTTAAAATGGACTATTCTATGATATACTAAAAGTTAAATCAAAGATCAATTTGCTCTTTAAGCTTGATATAGATTGTTTGATTTTGAAAATCATTGCAAACATTGTTATCTGTTAGGGTCAGAATGGCTGAACGCAGTTATCTTGACAAGTTAAAGCTGGTCAAACAAAGATCAATATGGCAAGCCAATATTGCAGGGTTGTTTCACAGTCAGACCACACATTTACAATGCATCAGATTGCACTTTGCCTTTTAGTACTGAAAAATAGGTTTTGCAGATGGCACTTTAAACAAGCACACAAGGGAGGTCAGCAGCCAACCTGATCAAGTACCACATCTAGTTCCTTCATCCTCTGAAATCCAGTTGCTTATTCAACAGAACAAAAACAACCTCTTTGATCTAATTGTACAGCAATTAATGGCATGAATGTAATTCCTGTGATTCACCAGCAGGATGATTAGATTAGATAATGATTCATCAGCATTAGGGATGGGCGAATTTTTTCGCCTCGTTTCGCCGAAAATTATTACAAAATAATTTCGCCGCGCCACAAATTTTTTTTGACGCCCACAGACTTTAATGGGCGTCTGCGACATTTCGCCGGCGGCAAATTTTTGGCGAAGCGAAACGGGTCAAATTCAGCATGACATTAAGGGGCCGATTCACTTCGAGTGAAGGATTCGAAGTAAAAAAACTTCGAATTTCGAGTAGTTTTTTGTGCTCCTCGATTATCGAATTGGCGTAAATTCGCCTGAGTAGAATGAATCGAATAGATCGAGCACAAAAACGCTGCGACTATTCACCATTCGATAGTCGAAGTACTGTCTCTTTTAAAAATACTTTGACTGCCTACTTCGCCACCTAAAACCTACCGAATTGCTTTAAAAGCCTATGGGAAAGTCCCATAGGCTTGTTTTCCAAGGTTTTGATCGAATAAAAAGGCATTCGATCGATTGAAAATCCTTCGAGCGAATATTCGTTCAAACGCCTATTCGCCTGGCAAATATTCGCCAATTCGACTATTCGCCAGCGTGTAAATTCGCCCGAATTGCCTATTCGATTCTATTCGATTCTATTCCCCAGTCGAATTTCGAGGGATTTAACCCCTCGAAATTCGACCCTTGATGAATTTCCCCCTAACAGTACAAAGCTGCACCAGCCCTGAAGATTCATAATTATTTATAATAGTTACAGCTTATTTATGTTAATTTATCAAAGTAAAAATGGTGAAGATGTTTTAGCTTTTGAGAAATCCTTTTATAAATGATCATCTAGTTACAGGCATTTGTGGTTAAAGTGGTGATCTAGCCAGTGTGTTTTATGGGAGGGCTACATATACTCTATATACAGAGGAGACCTCCCAACTGTCCCGTTTTTTGCAGGACAGTCTGGATTTTAATAGCTCAGCCTGCAGTCAAGGATTTCTTACTGAGTTTCTGAAACTTAATTAAAATAAGAGGCTTTTGGCAGAGAGCCCAGAACACTCAGCACTTGTATTTTGATACAATTGTAATTATTTAAGATAAGCAAAGAAACAATTGTAACTATGTAAGATAAGCAGGTCTCTTGGGAGAACTGAGATTTGCAGTTTAAAGGGCAATTTCATCTTCATTATCAAAACTTTAACACATAAAACCTGACCCTAAAACTCTCAGAAATGTGTTCAGACTTTCCATAAAATGGAAATGGACATGGTATTTAGAAACAAAAGTTATCTTTCGGTCTCGTCTGTTCAGAGAAGACTTTTTCAACAGACTTCTGCCACATGATCTGTAGATGGCCAGTTTGCTAAAGAGTGACGGGAACCCGGAAGCAAGCAAGAGAAATCACACATTCAGGGGGACGGCACCAAAGGGACTGATGCGTCGGGCGTCCCTGTTGTACCCCCACTAGACCACCAGGCAAGTGTCTCACATAACAGCTCCCTGGTAAATTTTAGAACAACACTCAATAGTAAAAATCCATGTCCCACTGCGACACTTTTAATTACATTGAGTACGAGAAATAACAGCCTGCCAGAAAGCAGTTCCATCCTGAAGTGCTGGCTCTTTCTGAAAGCACATGACCAGGCAAAATGACCTGAGATGCACCTACACACCAATATTACAACTAAAAAAATACAATTGTTAGTTAATGAATTAAGTTTTATATTGTAGAGTGAATTATTTTCAGTGTAAACAGTGTATTTTAGAAGAAGAGAAGCCCTTTAAGACAGGACGTTCCACACGAACAGCTAATTATGATGATATTGATTGAAACACTTGACTCTTCCCCCTTAAATAAAATGGTAATCCTAGGAGTTCACATATTTTTGAAACATATAAATATGTAAATTTGGATCATATTCCTCAATAAATAAATGAACAAGTATAATGTTTTTATTCGATTTTATTAATTTATCTAATTTTAGGACTTGCATAAAAAACAGATCACGTGTTAGGTCATATTTATGTACACATGCTGTAAATACAAAAGGGTTGAATATATGTGTTTAATACTGTATAAATATTTGTGAGTCAGACATAGCATTGGTATTGAACATATCTGAATAGATTAGGGCTGAAAAAGAATGACTACAAAACTTGACTGTTCCTGAACTTTACAATGTTGTTTTTCGAAAGCTATCTTTTCAGTGTATGTTTTTGTTAGAAAGGGCACAGATAGGATTCATTAGAAAATTAGGGGCGTAACTACAGAGGAAGCAGACCCTGCAGCTGTAGGGCGGAGCCCAGGAGGTATAGGGGCCCAAATTCATATAGAAGTTAAATAAATATAGGTAAAACTGGTAAACCTCTAGACATTTTGAAGGCCTGAAAAATAATTTGCTGTGGGCCCCATTAATATCTAGTTATGCCACTGCAGAAAACATTGACACATTTAATGTCTTTCATTATGTGAAGTAGTCCCAAAAATGCAAAAAGTGTTCTTTGTTCTTACAAAACAAATAAAGTTAAGAATTCTGAAGATAACTCAATAGGGGGAGGGGGATCAAAGGGTAATATTGTTAAGATATACCAAACAAAAATTTTTTATTGCCTACACCCAAGCCCAGAAGAACAACACTCCTTTCTGTTGGCTAAGCAGTGTTGATGCAATCCATGAAGCAATATGATAAATAATTGTATGCTCCATAGATTAGCAACTGTTGTTATTTGTTGCAATTCTTTTCAGCAATTACACTCTAGTCCCATCGGTTGTTTTATCTGATTTGCAGACAGAACAATGGCAAAATATGAATGAGGTTAGAATTTTAAACCTTTTTTGGGAACACCAGAGCAAAATTTGTTTTGGTGTAAGATCCAGGAAAACATGGGAATCAGGGAAAAGCACCCATTAAAATACATTATAAATTGATGTTAACTCAGAGTATGTAAATTCAGACTTCACTGCACACTGGGCAATTATTCTTTTATTGATGTCAAATGTATGTAGAAGTCCATTAAGAATTGAAAGCAGGAAAAAACCAAGGGAACACACAGACTTAACTGAGTCAGCACACTCAATGCAAGTGTAAAATGATACTGGCACACTTTCCTTCCAGTTAGCACATAGAACCCATGCTACATCTCTGACTGGCCCTGATATTTCCAGGCTGAGGCCTTAGAAAGCTGTGCTAAACTGGAAAGAAGCGGTTTCCTGCAGCTGTCATTACAGTTTTAAAGGAGCAGTATACTTCTTATTTTACACGAATTCAATAAATAGGGCATGTACTGAACATACTTTGTGCATAATGTTTTAGCTAAAAACAAATTATGACATTTGTCATGCCTTGAGCTAAACAGGGCATACTCAGAAACCAAAACTATTTTCAGTTTTCAACTTCTTTGAAGTAGATTACCAGTGAACAGGCAAACCCTCTAAATAATATACTTTTGTAAGTGTATGCTGCAACAAGGGGGGAGGAAGAGCTCATCATCTAACTCAATTAACCAATTACATGAAGACGGAAATCACACACATTTTTCATTAGACCTTTATTAGATTGTAAACTCTATGGGGCAGGGACCTCCATCAGCTTCTCTTCTTGACACAAAGCTCTTTATCTTAATTATAACTATACTATGTATTTATTTGTATTGTATTTATTATTGTAACAACGCAGTTACTTATTGCTTTGCTGTATAGTGCTTCATTCTCAAGCAGCACTATATAAATACAATATACATACTTATACAATAAAGAAATGCAGCTTTTTTTGCCTGCAAACTGTGGAAAAACATTATCATAAATTGGGGGAATGCGTAAGAGTAACAGGAGACTGGGGACACGGCACAAAATTTGGTAACTCCCAAAACAATTTGGGGGGGGGGTTGACAGCTCTGCTGCCTAACTTTATTGGCACCCAAACCAAAAAGGTCATGGTTGTACTATTATGATAACGAGGCCTTCAATGTAGTTGTAGAGCCATATTTACCAAAATTGTAAGTTTGGGTTGTAAATTTGGAAAAAATTTAAAAAAAGAAAAGTTGGAAGGGCAAAAATCTTAAATGTATGTTTATTTATTAAAAAAATAATCTCAATTGCCTGATTGCATAAAAACGTGTATAAAAACATATGCATTGACTGATCACTATATGATTCGGCTTATTTAGATATTTTGATAAATTTGTACAAAAAGAAATATTCATTTACGTTTTTCTTAATTTGGCAGGAAGTGAGCTCTAACGACATGGAATCCTATTTTGAAATTCTTGTTTTCTTGAATATTTATTTCAATAAAATCTTGATGCTATATTCTTTTGAGCGTAGCTTAGAAGGGAGCCATGGGGGAATGATTCAAGCTTGTGGCTTTAGAGATTGATCCTCATCCACATGCTTTTTATCCCTAATCAATGGGGAAGATTTGTCCATATTAATTTTGCTTTATAACTGTTTGGATGACTGAAAAGGAAAAAAAAGAGGTATAGCTCATCCGTCACAACTTCAGCCCGAGAGTCTCAGACCTTGCTTACTATTGTTATGGCTACACTAGTTATCTAGGACCCAACTCTCAACCTGATACCAATGCTGCTAATGACAGTGAGGTATTGAAGAAATTTAAAATACGCAGCAGAGCAGCGGCTAAGATAATGTCACAATTGAATGAGGTAGGCCAATGCACAGACATTAAAGCGGACCTGTCCCCTACACATAAAAACCTGCATAATAATAAAATCCTTTGCAAGTGAAACATGGACCACAATTTATTTTTGTGTTAAAACATATATACCTGTTATAAAGGTGTTTAAATAAATGAGCTGTCAATCGGATATTATTTTCCACACCTCTATGCCTGAGGCATAGAGGTGGGGCAGTCAATCACTTTCACTTTACATTTAGCAATTTCTACAGTATATGTCACTTTGCTCCTTACATTACCCCTTCCCTTCTCAGCTGCCTGCTTGTTGTGATTGTGTAGTTTCAAGACTGAAGGAAACAAAATGTAAATAATTTTATATATATAGTATTGCAGAATCTGCTTACTTTGTTGGGTGGTGCTCTATCTGGGATCCTTGCTGCAATTCTTGGTATCCTTAGTCCATATATTCATAGAAAATCAGTTGGCACACGCTAAAGCATTCGTGCTAAATAGTTGTGGTTTTATTGAGATCCCCACAACGAGCACCTGAGAAAGGAGGCTGTGCCTCCGAAACGTTGTGGGGATCTCAATAAAACTACAACTATTTAGCACGAATGCTTTAGTGTGTGCCATCTGATTTTCGAGGAAAAATGTAAATAATAAATATAGTGTAAGAAAAGTTTGTTTTGCTCGACTAACATGATAGGAAAGAATTTGGAATTATTTCTTAGGGTGACAGGTCCCCTTTAAAGAAACAAAATGGATGATTTAATCACAGTTCTTGACATAATCATCATTTATTTATATAATGCCAGAAAGCTACTCAGCATTTACAGTAATTTATAATAAACAGGGGTCTTACAATAATTTAATAAACAAAGGTTACGGAATAAAAAATAGGATCATAGGGCCCACCGAAACTTCTATAAATCTTGATGTGTACAAAAAAGATGCACAATTACAATTGCAGCTGAAAAATGCTCAAGAACGGATTGAGTCTGCAGATCACAGGGAAATCCCTCTAATAATCCAGAATCTACAACCGACTAACAAGCGACTGTACAATCTATGCTACTTCCAAAATTATTCGTGGACCAACTGAAATGCAACAGTTTGATTATGAAGGTCATGGATTCCAAATGTACGCATATATTTCTTCTACTACTCTGCAAGATAGCAAATCTTTGCACTGGCTCTATAACACCATAAGATCAGGTTTTGCTGGCCTTTCCCAGTCCGCCTGCTGTTCATAGTTGGAGCTAAACTACAATGCACTGACCTCATACAAGTCCAGTCACAATCCTCTACAGACTTTCAGATTTCCCACATATGACAAAAAGTGAGTAAATCTGTTAACAGCAGTACAAGTATCTATCACCAACAGGTCACACCTTTCTGATCACTGCTGGGTTTCCCTTATACAACTTTTATTGACTGCTCCCTTTCCACAAGTGCAAGCCGCATAGTTAACAAAAATTATTTTCTATTCAGATTCAACAACTAGGGGGTAAATAGAAACAGTGTGTTTTCAAGTCATCAATACAACTGCTTTACGAATAAGCCATAAATCCAGGCACATAGGGGAACCCTATGGACTGTCTTAAGAAATAATGAGATATGGGTCACTGAGAACACTAAAGTGTATTTACCCAGGTGTGTTTGTATTCTTGTCTGTGTCTACCCAACTCCCATTGTGTGATTACACAGACAGATTCTCGGTATCAATGCAGTAACAACTTGTACTTGCATCACACCTAGTAACATGAAAAGTGCTCCTCTCTATTTCCAAATATTCATTCAGTACAATGGTTGCTTCTTTTCAGGTTGATCAAATAACTTAATTTATTACATTTGTGCTGATTGTTTGTACATGTTAACTGTACTGTAAGTGTGTTTGCCTGCCATACTCAACACTCCTATATAAACAATAACTCCTATATAAACAATAACAATAATTCCACAAGGGAAACTATTGCCTTTGCTATTCTGTAGGTACTTTAGGTAACCTGCATAAATAGGCAGGGGGACAGTGGCCTAATTACAGCCCCCTGGGGTGGGAGAGATGCTGGCAAGAGGTATGGGGAAACCTAATATTATTATTATTATTATTATTATTATTATTAATATAGATTATTAGATTACATTCCTTTGAAATACAAATCCCACTACCCTCTGACAGCCTTCAAGTAATATGTTGGAAGAGTTTAACCAAACAATTTGTTGGGTTGGTTGTCATCAACATACCTGACATTTTATACAAAATACTTTTGAAAAGCATTAGTATGCCCCACCTTATACCTCATTACCATTAACTGTAAACTTGTTTAGGCACGGCCTTTCTCAGTCTGTATTTAAATGTATGTGTTTTTTTAGCAAGCTCTCATTCTTTGTATGTTAACTGTTATGTGTTGTGTTTGTCCTCCCTACTCTGTAAAGAGACAGCAGTACAGGTATGGGACCAGTTATCCAGAATGCTTGGGGGTTTACGGATAATGGATCTTTCCGTAATTTAGATCTTCATACCTTAAGTCTGCTAGAGAATCATGTAAACATGAAATAAACCCAATAGGCTGGGTTTGCTTCCAATAAGGATTAATTATATCTTAGTTGAGATCAAGTACAAGGCACTGTTTTATTGTTGAAGAGAAAAAGGAAATCAATTTTAAAAATGCGGATAATTTATTTACAATGGAGTCTACGGGAGACAGCCTTTCCGTAATTTGGAACTTTCTGGATAATGGGTTTCCCATACCTGTACTATATAAACAATACTAATAATTCGGCAGGGAAAACTGTTGTCAGTGCTATTGTGTAGCTACATTATTTAATAGGTAACCTACATTGATAGGCAGGAGGACAGAGGAGTAATAACTGAGCCCCGTGTGGTGGGAGAGACCAGCTAGTAGGTAGTAGGGGTCCCAAAAGTCCTTATGGGCCCTATTATTAAGTTATTTCCTTCCCTTCCTTCCATTTTTGCCCACAAGCATTCCTTTGAGTGTTCAGGTGTCTGATGTAGCTTCTGGGGAATATACTTTAGTTAAGAACCAACCTGAAGCTTTAAGAGTTACTAAGGCCACTGTACAAATTAGCACTAGTTCAGGAATCCATGGCAACCAAACAACACTTTGCATAAATGACTCCATCAGCTGTCTGAGCTAAGAACTGATTGGCTACTGCCCAGATGTACATTTGTCCAGTGGTAGCAAAGGAGCCGGCTGTGTGTGTAGCAACACCATTTAGAGCCCGTACTTACTTTTACTTCCCGTCCATTGCTAAGGTATTTACCTGCCGTTTCCCGTACGAACGCAAAGCTGGGCACTCATTAGCAGCCTCGTGTTGCTCTATAATCCTCACTGCATAGCGCTGCCAAATACTTTCCCTTGGTATCCGCCGGCTCCCACTCAGCCCTTTGACTGTTGTTGGCTACTGCATAAGGTACGGGCTGCTGTTGGGGTCAGTCTACCTTGTAAAAATGCAAGTGCGACTGATCGACTTGCAGCGTTCCTCTGACGCCTGCTGGACACTTTTATTCACTACAAAAAATGTAGACTGCAGTTTGGCTTCTACATACGCACAGCTCTTACAATTCTAAGATACCTTGCTCAGGCAGAAACGATTGTTTATAGCTAGAAGATTAATAAAAGTGATATGTGCCAACATGTCTGTCTGTGTGCTATCTTCCAAACAACAGGAAAAGCAACCCATACGCCATCTTGATTGATGCGTTCACTATAAATGTTATCCCATGTTATTTTCTTCAGGAACTTCCTGCCCATATTTTCATCAACTTTCCAGAATCTCTGTGACAAACATTGGGCACCTGCCTTCCTGCAAGGACCACATCAACATGCCTAGTCACAAGCATTTATAGGTCTATGTATGAGCACCTTTATCCAGTCAGCCACCTGTGTGACAGTAGCAGCGAAGAATAGATCACTAGGCTGAAAAAGTATTTTGTGACATGTGTGACTGAAAGGCTATGAGACAAGATTGTCTGTGTCTCATAAATGATTTACAAGGTGCAAAAACAAGTGCAAGTTGAAGTTCTGCTGTCCTAGCTCTAATGGCATCCGCTGTTGTGTCAAAAGATCAAATAAAGGTGCTTGGTCAGCAGTACCGGGCGATGCCAGCTGTGCACCAAAGGCAAAGCAGCTGTGCCCAGGGTTACAAGGTCTAATTTTCAAAACCAGCCAAAGTCAGTAAGAAAACCAGCCCCAAACTAGCCAAGGGGCACTTCAACAGTGGCCCAAAAATAGCACAATTTGTGCAGTGAAAAAAATTCTATAAAATAAATGAATTATGTTAAAATACACCTTTTTAAAAATTGTCACTGTTTCACAAATTTCACATGAAGCAAAATTGGACAGATTTGCGTGTCACCAGGGTCGTAACTACAGAGGGGGGGGCCAGGTGGTATAGGGGCCCCATAAGGCCCTAATACATATACGATTTCAAAAAATATTGGTAAAACAGGTCAACCTCTATATATTTTGGTGGCCAGCAGATTTTTGTCACAAAATTGCTTGAAAATTATGAAAGTCACTGGAAAATGCAAGAATACTTAAGAGGGACGGGAGACCATGCACCTGTGTCATAATTCCATCACTTATATACAGCTGGTGACATATGCAAACATGAGGTGTATTCCACTAGTGTATGCCTTAATTACAACTTGGATGCATTACAAGTGTATGCTGAGAAAGTACAGCATTCAAATCCTTGTAACACTACAAAAGAGGCTCAGTGATGAAGCCCATGGACCCTGTCACCGGAAAGGAAGGAAGGAAAATTGCCTATACAGGGACCACGTTTAGATAGAAAGAGCCAAGGCTCATTTGGCAATGTAAGTTATGTGCTCCCTAGAAAGTATGAGATGGAATTTGGGATTGTGGAAAGATCATCAAGCCAGCTTATTACTCCTTACCCTTCTTATATTATCTTCTCTAATTTTTAAACCATTAAGTAGGGGAGCAATGAGGCCGTGACCACAAAATTCATATAGACAAATACAAGAGGTCCTCTGCACTCAACCCATTATAAATATATTAAGGACAACTCAGATATTTTGTCCATATATTGCAATATATTTAAAGCGGTGGTTCACCTTTAAGTTAAATTTTAATATGTTATAGAATAGCTAATTCTAAGCAACTTTTCAAGTGGTCTTAATTGATTATTTTTTTATAGTTTTTTTAATTATTTGCCTTCTTTTTTTTTTTTTAACAATTTGCAGCTTTCTAATGGGGGTCACTCACCCCATCTAAAAACAAATGCTCTGTAAGGCTACAAATATATTGTTATTGCTACTTTTTTTTACTCATCTTTCTATCCAGGCCCTCTCTTATTCATATTCCAGGCCCTTATTTAAAACCTGCTTATTTTTGTCTTTATGGGCATGCTCTGCATGGTTGCTAGGGTAGTTTGGACCGTATCAAACAGATTGCTGAAATTGTAAACTGGAGAGCTGCTGAATAAAAAGCTTAATAACTCAGAAACCACAGATAATGAATTAATTACCAATTACAAATTGTCTCAGAATATCACTCTCTACATCATACTTAAAGTTAATTTAAAGGTGAACAACTCCTTTAAGCTTTCCAACTATGTCAAAGTCATTCCTGGTCAGTCCTACACTCACTTTCATCTGATTCATTGAGAATTCTATTGCTTCATATACATTTAACACAGGGGCTACTGTTACCTGGAACTTGCTTGCTTTCAAGGGTAAAACTCCCAAAATTGGTTGCTCAAATTAAAGCTCATATGATTTATATTATATTATAGTGCCTTAAAGGAAAACTATACCCCCCAAACAATGTAGGTCTCTATAAAAAGATAGTGCATACAACAGCTCATGTGTAAAACCCTGCTTCATGTAAATAAACCATTTTCATAATAATATACTTTTATAGTAGTATGTGCCATTGGGTAGATCATAAATAGAAAATGGCCATTTTAAAAAATAAGGGCCATCCCCTGGGATCGTATGAATCACTGTGCACAAACAAACCAACAAACCATACTTGTTAGGTCACATGAGCCAATTAACAGACAGAGTTCTGTCTTTTGCTTCTAAACTTCTTCTGTTACAGTTAGAGTTGTAGTATTTCTGGTCAGTATTTTGTATTTTTAGGTGTTTTTGGCTTCGTTACCAATGAAGAAAGAACGAGTGTCTGTAAAAGTTATCAGGAAGACACCCACAGAACATTAGAAGGGCATGCTCCAGAAGGAGACCAGAATCCTGAAAGTTACTTCTGGCAGTCCATTCTTGTGCCATGGCTAGGCAGCCTTACAAGCCAACGTATGTTATATTTAATGCTGCCATACAGTTTGTTTTACTAGTTGCCTGTCTCCAAATCTCTCTAACGCAGTTCCTAAATGTTTCCATTTATATCCCGTTTCAGCCTCCACCATATTGGTACAGTTTTTATGCTCTAGGGATTCATCTGTATTTGGCTGCTGTATGTAATGTTGTTGCGTCCATTCCTGTGATGTTAAGGGGCCAATTCATTAACTTCGACTGAAGGAATAGAAGAAAAAAAACTTCAAATTTCGAAGTGTTTTTTTGGCTACTTCGACCATCGAATGGGCTACTTCGACCTTCGACTACGACTTCGACTTTGAATCGAAGGATTCGAACTAAAAATCGTTCGACTATTCGATAGTCGAAGTACTGTCTCTCTAAGAAAAAACTTCGACCCCCTAGTTCGCCGCCTAAAAGCTAGCGAACCCCATGTTAGCCTATGGGGAAGGTCCTCATAGGCTTGCCTAACTTTTTTTGGTCGAAGGATAATCCTTCGATCGTTGGATTAAAATCCTTCGAATCGTTCGATTCAAAGGATTTAATCGTTCGATCGAACGATTATTCCTTTGATCGTTCGATCGAAGTATTTGCGCAAAATCCTTCGACTTCGATATTCGAAGTCAAAGGATTTTCATTCCCCAGTCGAATATTGAGGGTTAATTAACCCTCAATATTCGACCCTTGATGAATTTGCCCCTAAATGTTCATTTTAATATGCATTAGCAGCTTAGCACTGGGTGGAATAATGAGAAAGGTTATGGACACAAGAAGGGGAAGTGAAGGGGGAGGAGTGAACAGTGTGGAGACAGCAGCCAGTAATACATCTGACTTCTAATCTGCAGTCTGGCATCTCTGTGTGCATTCTTCCAGTTCCGCTACACCCAGCACTGGGTTATCACACACTGTGCATGGGAAGTTTACAACAGCTTAGTGTACTTAGAGAAGACTTTGAAACTGCAGCTTTAAGTCAAAACAGAGACTATCGCTAAGACAAGGTGGATGTAAATAAATAAATATATAAACGGAGTTAGGAATACAGCATGTAAGGCGCATAAGGATGCACCATATCCAGAATTGTAGCTGAGGTAACACTGTCAAAACTAAAAAATAAAGGGCATACAATGTTGTAAAAGTGTGACATGCATGATAATTCAGTGGACTTCAAGGAATGTATAGTTAAGACACAGAGAGGTATGAAACATTTATCAGACGCTGGGCCTCATTTACAGTGCAGAGCAGGGTGCAAAGTACAAAGAAACAGGTGCATGTTTTTCTCATGTATGCACTATGTAGTCTGCCATTTGCACCACAGAATCAGGTGTTTATGAAATTGACTGTAATCATAAAGGGCAGGCTGGAAGAGGCACATAGGCACATTTTCTTTCTAATTAGATGTAGTGTAAAATTAGCTTTTTATAGTAAGGATACAATATGAGTATTTATTAATTATTATTATTATTAATTTGATATGCATCAGTATCTTCATTTTCTAGGCATCATCCATCGGTAAGTATACGGTTGGGTCACTTGTTTACACAAATTTTTATTGTTCAGTTAATATTTAAGGTAATGATGCAGATTTAATGTTTTGGCATTTCTCTGGTTGAAACCCACCACTTTTTGGCCCTATATTCCTGTGGCTTTCATCCTTAGAGGTGGGCAGCTGTCTTGTGTGGGCTGGAGTCAGAATGAAGAAAGGACAATAGGGAGGGTCAAATTATATTTGTAGGTGCGACCACAGATTACTGGTACTTCTACCAAGGAGTTCAATACATGCAAATTGGCAATGATTCTCACTTCATATGGTGAATTAAGGAGACGGAAGATGCTGAGTTTAGAGGAAAGCAGGGGCGTAACTATAGAGGAAGCAGACCCTGCGGCTGCAGGGGGGCCCAGGAGGTATAGGGGCCTCATGAGGCCCTGATTCATATACAATTTCAATAAATATTGGAGAAACAAGTCAACCTCTAAACATTTTGGGGGCCTGAAAAATAATTTGCTGTGGGGCCCAGTAATATCTAGTTACGCCACTGGAGGAAAGGCTTTTTCGGAAGCAGAAAGGCTCAATGAGGGGTATATGAATTAAGGGAAGGGGTACTGAGCAATTAGGGTAGGAGAAGGGGAATTAGTGGGTATGAGGCAAGGAAAGTGGGGCTGAATAGTTCTAAAATGAGGAAGGGTAGGATGAAGGATTGTATCAGACAGGAATTATGGACTGGAAAAACACTATAAGGCTATGGAAGAATGATTATCAGTGCATGATATGGTGACTTAGCAGTTAGCCCCAGTTACGGGGTAAAATAGTCCCAGTTAGGTTAGGTCCTACCCTTATGGGACTATGGTAGAAGGGCTGTAGTTTATCATTTACTAATAGCCACAAAACAAATTCATTGTCTCTCTTGCAGTGATTTAAAGCCTGAAAACATCCTGCTTACCTGTCAAGGACATGTGAAGACTGCTGATTTTGGAGTTGCAGCAGAAGGAGTGTTTAACCACAAAACCATGAAAAGCAGGAACATGCTGGTACATGGCCCCAGAGGTAGGAAACTGTTCAATATGTTTAAAACTTCTATTCACTTCAGAGGCAAACCATGAGATTGCTGAAAGTTATAAGCAAATGGAAAAAAAATATGACTCCAGATGATTAAATTATCAGAAAATCCCCCTGCATAATGGACTTTAAGCTTTGCACTGATAGTCTACTTATCTACGTCACAAGGAGCAAACATGGAATAGCTTCAATCTAACTCAAGAAATAACAAAAACAAGTGTTATTTATGCTTAAAACAATAGGCTACAAGTATTAATTTAATTTCAGTTACCCACAGAGTAGCATGTATTACACTTATTGTTCACAATAGCAGGGCACAGACTCACCTACACTCCCCTCCCAAAGTGCTCTGGAGGGACTGATGAGGACCAGGTGTGCCCAAAATCATGCAGGGCTTCTCAACTGCAGCAATTCAAAACTTGAAAAAATTAAGTGGCACACCACCTCTTAAAGTAAAAAATATTCTTTATTAGATCATTTAAAAAGTTAGGTAGCTGGAGTGCATAGAACTCCTAACACGTTTCAGAAACACTCCTTAATCATAGCCCTTAGGGTCAGAGCACACAGGCAGATTTGGAGAGATTAGTCACAAATCTCCTCTTCTTCGGGACGACTAATATCGCTGAACTGCCTTCCCTTCCTTCCCGTCGGCTAAAATGTAAATCGCCGGCAGGGTGGCACTCGGAGCAATTTGTTTTCCGAAGTCGCCTGAAGTTTCCTCGGGCAACTTCAGAAAACAAATCGATCCGAGTGCCATCCCACCGTCAATTTACAATTTAGCCGGTGGGAAGGCAGTTCTGGGAGATTAGTCGCCCCAAAGAAGAGGAGATTTGTCGTTGTTTCAGTTGAGTTCAATGAATGAAGAAGTTATGATTTGAATTTATTTTACGATTTGATAACATCTTTTCTTTACATTTCAGATGCTTGCTAACAAGAAATACAATGCAGCAATAGACTGGTGGACATTTGGGATAATAGTGAAATGGCCATCGGAATATCCACGTTTGATGATGACAGCTATCAACAGGATGTGAGAAGTTCCATGCTCACTGAGAAGCCAGTGTTTCCTGAATGAATGGCCAGTGACAACCCAATAGATTCCTGTCCTTGGTGTGTGCCCATTATTGGGGCATTTTTTATAGTACATGTTTTTGATTGAGCAGTTAATTTGTGACCCCTGTAACACATATCACCAAATACATATTAATGTGAATAAGTTGACAGCTACACGTTAGAGATTATTTACAATGTCCTAAATAGTGTGCAATGTGTAAGATAAGGCTACAATCAACCAATTTTCTGCAATGGGTGGGTTAGTATGGGAATAGCTGCAGGCCTCTGCACAGGGCCAGGCACCTGGTCGGCTACCCCCTCCCATGTACGTGTGGGATGTAATAGAGGGGAATGGCAGAGGAGGTAGGGGAGAGTGATAAAGGGGAGGGGGGAAAGAGGAGGGAGGTAAGACCAACAGGGGAGAGAGCCACCCGGACTAGGAGTAGGCAGAAGACTTTTGAACAGGTACCTGCCCAGCGCCCCCACTTCTTTGCACCTTAGGCAGGTGCCTGCCTCGTCATTCTACAAGCCTCTGTGTAGCCCTCTGCCCCTGACCAAAGGCAGTGGTAAGGTAAAGACTGGGGGTAACTGGAAGTTCTGTTAAATGAGCACTAAGGGGTGTTACTGACTGGATAATTATAATTATTAAAGAAGAAAGGTAAATTAATTAAATATAAAATGGTCTACTAAAATAACATTGGCATGTTTTGAGCTTTCTGGATAATTTCATCTTTTATAATAGACTGTTTTGGTAACTAAGGGGTGATGTGATGCTGGGATTAATTTATAGTTTAGGAATAGTTGATAGTTTAGGAATAACAATAATTGGAGTAATTGTATACTGTACACTGCTGATGGGGTAACTGATACACTGTACTTTTTTTACTATAAAATCTGTATGTTTTAAACTTAAATGTATTAAACCCAAAGGTGTTAAAAGTCAAAATAAAAAGTACTCAGACCTGCCGAGTTGGGTTTTGCTGGGTTTCGTGCAACAATCCAAAGATTTTGTGGGTTTCGAAAAAGTTGGAGTTTTTGAGTGTCAAATCTAAAAAATTAGTACAATTCGTATTTTTTTCATGATTTAATCAATTTTTTTTCCGGGACTGGAAAGTTTCGGGAAAATGTATTGATAAAAAAAGGGGGGAAAAATCAGTGCGGATTTGGTCGGACTATTTTACTGAAAGTTATCAGAAATTTTCGGATTTTGATAACTCATACCTACCTACTAAAATTAAAAATTGGGCATTTGGAGTCACAGACTTAATCTACTCTGACCACAACTAATCACGGGACAGTCGAGTTGTATACTATGTAAACAACTGTGCAACAACTATTCTTTTCTTTCTTAGCTTCTGAAGAAAAGACCACACAAACTACTTGGGAAGATGTTGAAAGTCAAAGGATTCCACCACCAATCCGAAGATGTGAGCTAATGATTATGGGATGCACTTCTTTCTGTTTAGACTCTATTAGCTCTTCCTCGGCTCTGATAGATATTAACCCCCACCAGTTTGTATCAGACAAGTAGCCTCAGTGACTGATATAAAAATGTATGCATAGGCAAGCTATTTAAGTACATTTATACAATGAGATGCACCCTCAGAATATAACAGTGCATGTTAGGTACCCAAAGAAGCCATACTGAATATGTCACCAAATATGTTACCAGAGGGATGATAGCTCTCTTTCAACATTTTTATAATCTCTGTATATTCATAATTTGGAGAATGGATCATGCAGCCCTAGAAGCACTAATGCTTAATATTCATATCTTAAATACTCAATTCATTATTTTCTGAGGCATTTGAGATTTGAGGTTGTGCGAACCCAGCACTTATATATGTATATACCATATTCTCCTTGGTATTTAACAGCCTTGTCATAACTGGTAAAGAAAGGTGTGGGGTTTCCTAGGAAATATTGATGCAAAGCAGTTTGTGCCTGCAGTGTGTTCTGTATAGCAACAATTGCACTAACAATTTACTTTTGTTTTTCAGAATCACCCTGAATTTACAAATGTCGACCTTCCATTCCTCCAATGCAACACCACTTCAGATTCAGATAACACCATCCTTGAACGCTTTACATATTTGAATACCAGCTGGTAAGAGTTTGTAAGTTTGTGCTGCCATGGCTTAGCCATTAACACCGTATGCCAACTTTTTATCTACTCATTCCTATACCTACCTGTAAGTCATCCATTGGTATAAATAGCTGCACATACAACCATTTCATCTTCCCTCACCACCATTTGTGTTGTCCACCAGCTTGCCACAAATCTACCAACACCTACTCAGACCTGTATTTGGCACTGCCTGTTTCCAAATGCAGCTAATCAGCAAATGCTTTTTATTATGTGTGACCACCATTGCTACTTCACATGGCTTAAACCGGGGGGCAAATTTACTTAAGGTCGAATATCGAGGGTTAATTAACCCTCGATATTCGACTGTCAAAGTTAAATCCTTCGACTTCGAATATCGAAGTCAAAGGATTTAGCGCTATTCGTTCGATCGATTCGATTCAAAGGATTTTAATCCATTGATCGAATGATTTTTCTTCAACCAAAAAAAGATAGCAAAGCCTATGAGGACCTTCCCCATAGGCTAACATTGACTTCGGTAGCTTATAGGTGGCGAACTAGTGGGTCGAAGTTTTTTCTTAAAGAGACAGAACTTCGACTATCGAATGATTTTTAGTTCGAATCGTTTGATTCGAAGTCGAAGGTCGAAGTCGATGGTCGAAGTAGCCCATTCGATGGTTGAAGTAGCCAAAAAAAACATTTGAAGTTTTTTTCCTCTATTCCTTCACTCGAGCTTAGTAAATGGGCCCTGTGGTGTTTAAAAAAATTACTATGTTTGCTAACACTTAAAAGTTGTGCAGTTGTCCACACTTCTGACAAAGTGGCCATGTCCTTGGTAACGGCAGTGGTCGACGGTCTGTGATTATTTATGCACAACTGCGATTGAAAACTCTCCTGAAAATTTGTCTCTATTGGAGATAACTGAAATCGCTGGCAGTAAAACTAACATATCTTGAAGTCGCCCGAAGCTGACCCTGGAGGAAACTTTCAGTGACTTTGCAATATGTTGGTTTTACCACTAGTGATTTCAGTTATTTCCAATAGAGACACATTTTCAGGAGATGTGACGCCCACAGTTGCACATAAATAATCGCGGGTGACAAATTTCCCTGTCGGCCACTACCCTAAGCCTATGGGATCAGGGGTAATTTTAAGCAGTTTGCGCAAGAATCCTAACTCCATCTAAATGGGGTAGATCAAGTTCTTGACCACTTTTCTCTAACCTGTCTGCATATGGGGAGGTTGGGAGTTAATGCCTTGAAATGCCTCATACTTAGGAATTAGGACAACATATATGGAAGCTTTTATTGTAAAATTACCCCTTATACCATTGGCCATAGGGTAGGGAATGGGTGGGCCAAGGACATGGCCACTTATCAGAATTGGGTTATGAAATCCTGTGCAAAGTTTTAAAATGTTAGCACAATTAGCATAAATATAAAGAATCCATTGTCCAGGAAAGTAAAGGCTTTCAGGCAATGGTATATTTATTGATCAAAGTTTTTAGGTGCAGATGGTGACATGTCCAGGTAGGTAGACATAGGGTCAAATGGAGCAAGCAGGGATATATCATGTTGCAGACAGTGGGCCAGGTGGTAACAGCTATGGTACTACAAGTTGAAGCTGGTATATTATGGTAAGCTTTTTCACACCATCTGCTGTGCTACCTCCTAATTCATCTGGCCATGCCACATTCTGTTTTACCTGGTATGGGATCTGCATTTACCTGATCATCTTACCACCCACTCCATCATGCAGCCCTAACACCTGTTTTAGTTTCCTGCTCTCTGTGGGTGTATTACCACTTGCTCTAAAACAACTCTATCAACAACTATTACAGCTGGTTTTAATAGTTGCTACTATCCAATACTTTTGGATATACCACTGCATATTATACTTCTCTGTACCACTGTCTTAGCCATGAGTATTACATCTGAATAGACACTGATATAACATATATTGTGCAGTGGTTAAGGAGATCTGCCTCATGGCTACACAAACTCTTCACATGGCCATACTACTGCCTGCTCCTCTATACCATACTGCCACCAGTTCCAACTGATAGGACCACTACCTGTGCCATCTGACCTTACTAATACCTACTCCATCTGCATCTTAAAATTGTCCTACCCATTCCGCCTAACAATATCACTGCCTCTATTATTAGACCATACCTGTTCCAACTGGGTCTACCATCACTGGCCTAACTACCGCCAACAGTTGTCTCCGCTTATGACGGGGACCATGTCTTTGGTAAGCCTATGGGATCAGGGGCAATTTTATTTTGTTTGCATAAGAATCCTAAGACACCATCTAAATGGGGTTATGCAAGTTCTTGACCCACTTTCCCCTAAAGTAACATCATATGGGGAGGTAGGGAAAGGGAGTCAAGGACCTGAAATTCCTCACACTTAGGAATTAAGACAACCTCTATTCAAGCCTTTATTGTAAAATTACCCCTTATACTATTGGCCATAGGGTATGGTTTGGGTGGGCCAAGGACATGGCCACTCGATCATATTGTGGTATGATCAACTTAGCACCCAATCCATCAAGCAGCACCACCACCACCAGTTTTAGTTTCCTGCTCCATGTGGGAGCACAAAGGCTGTTTGTATTGTACAGCTACCTGTTTCCACAGCGCTATCAACATCTATTACATCTGGCTTTAACACTGGCTACTGCCTAATAGTTTTTATTCTTGTCTCCAAACCACTCTAGCCATAGACATTATATCTGAATAGACATTGATATTACTTTAAATAGCCTTGCTCAGTTAGCCCACTGGCCAAATGGATTGATAGCATGCATATGATCATACGTATCTTCAGACTGCAAGTAAATTGGGGCTTCCGGTCCTTGCAGGATAATCATGACCCCCTGACTTATCCTGATATTCTCCTGACAAAGAGAGTAGTGGCTTGGTGCTTTGAATTAATACGAGCTGCTCATTTGTATGCAAGTGGTGATGCTGTTTAGTGACGCAATGGGTGCATGTGGCTTCAGATCAGAGTTTTTGAGTAGAATGTACAGTGTGGCGTATGTAGGACCTGTGAAAGGTTTTTACAGGATGCAAATATACATCCTACAGAGGATGAGGACCCGTTTTTACTCTTCATTTGGAGCGAGAGAAGAAAGAATTAGAAGATACAGAGAACAGTCAGTGAGCAATTTGGAGGACCTTCAGTATCAGCAGCAAATAGGAGACACACATCCAGCAGGACCATCAAGACAAGCAAAAAACAACTCTAGATGATCAGATTTGAAAATGTTTTTGTGGTCATTATAATACCAAGTTAGAAAGAATTGATTGTAGGCTTTTTGCGCCTAATCCTGGGAAAATGGAAATATGGCTTGCCTGATTAATTCATTTTAATTCATTTTAAAGCTATAAAAATATTTTCCCTTTTAAAAAACAGATTTTAGTACACACAGACACATTTTATTTGTGCATCACAGACTCAAATGGATAGCAGTGTATGCATGTGCTGAGAGAGACTTTAATAAATAAACCAGGGACCCTAAGATGTAAACTCCACTGAGCCTGGGAATTATGTTATTGATGGAATAATTATAATAATAATAATAATAATATAATAAAGGTATAGTCTATAGCAGCATTTAAAGTTGAACTTCCCCTTTGATCTATAACCTTTGCTGGATTATCTGCAACATTTAACACCTTATTGGTTACTGAATCTGGGAAAATTGTGTGCTTTTTTATTATATGTAGTTGCTTCTGTAGATAGGGTGTACTAGGTGTTTCAAATTATTTCTCAGGATCTTCCATTTCAGTAAACTTTTCATAGGTGTCCATCAACAAGTTGATTAAATATAAACCAATGAAATTTAGTGGGTGAAATCTGACTGACTGTGGCTCTACCTACTTTTAATAACCTTTAACCTTAGCCCCCCAGTGACTGTGAAAAGATTTGGGACAGTGGCATTAAACGTGCGAGAATGACAGTAGTTTGAATTTCCCCATTAAAATCAATTTAAATTCATTACATTTAAATTAATGAAATCCAATAGGTGAAATTTAATGGGATAACCAGTCTAGATAAACATCTGCTCTTCTGATGTCCTGGCCAAGAGGGCACATATTGCTATGTATGGGCAGCTGTACTTCTTTCCGAGTCTGTTCAGCACAGAGTGCACTGCTTAGTCTATACATATTGCTATTGCCACCTGCCTGGTATTTCACTGGCCTACCAAGTAAAGACAATGTACTTGCCCATAAATTATTAGTAGAAGCCCAGAATCTGGTTTAGAGGTGGTGGTAGCCCCAGGGTTCCCTATGATGAAACTTAAATAACTTAATTTATGGGATTTTTTCCCACACAAATTCACTTGCAATCAATGACTCCTACAGTGATGTTGTTGCAGCAGGAGATTTGTATCACAAAGTTACACAGGGGATGTTGAAGATCACAATTTGATGAAGTATAACCTTTTGTCTAAGTCAAACCTACCTAAACTTCTAGGCAAAGAAAAGCTAATAAACTCCATCCAAAACGGTGTCCAATTTGCATGGGGGGGGGGATTCTTTCCTGACTCCAAAAAGGACAACTGGAACAGTCCCTGAATCAGTTTGTACAAAGGGTTCATTTCAGTAACCTTGGATGTTCAAACCTTTGATATCAAATGTAATGCAGCACTCACCTTTTAGCTGAAAAAGAAGGAACAAAATCGACATATGGGGGATTATTTATCAAAGTCCGATTTTATATCAACATTTTATGCTACATACCAATATCCTCTGACACAACACTGGACACTTGGAAATGCTACGGCTAAAATGTCCAAAATCTCAACTCACACTTTTTTTTATTACAATATAATCCAATAATTTTACTCTACTGTACATGTGCAGAGCAATATGGGAATAAAGTGTCAGAAATATAATGTCAAAAATGATTTTTTTTAAGTGAATTTACACCACTTTTGTGAATTCCTCCCTGGCAATGGAAAGTTCCACAGCAGCACGTGGGAACAAATACATTAATTCATTTCATTACAAGCTTCGCTTCTCTCTGAGATTTCTCAATTAACATTTAAATACAGGTATGGGACCTGGGGCTTTCCGGATAATTTATCTTTCCGTACTTTGGATCTCCATAGCTCGTCTACTAGAAAATCATGTAAGCATGAAATAAACCCAATAGGCTGGCTTTGCTTCCAATAAGGATTAATTATAGCTTGGTTGAGATTAAGTACAAGGTACTGTTTTATTATTACAGTGAAAAGGGTAATCGCTTTTACAAATTTGGATTATTTGAATAAAATGGAGTCTATGGGAGACGGCCTTTTCTGTGACCTTTTCAGTGCTGGAGGGGGTCGGGGGCGGTGCACGTTGCTAGTGCAGCGAGCGCAATTGCACTCTCTGCACTAGAAGAGCCGAATTTTCCGGTGCTTCATTTTCCAAAGTCGCCCGATAGGCGCAATTTTAACCAGAGTCTCATCTAAAAATGTGCTTGAGCACACTGAAGTTGATAGGGACCACACAAAAAATGTACCTTTGTCTTTGTCCTTCAAGTAAGCAGGTAGGAATATAATCAGTTCTGCTTCAATCGTCACACAGATATGATCAGTGAACTCTGTTTGCCGTCATCTATAGTAAGCAAAATCAATGTAACACAATAAAATATGTAAACAAGCAGTCATTTTTTGTGACTGACTTTTTATCTGTAAGTAAGTAGGAATAAATCCATGGTGATGGCAACTCTTTTATAAATGTTTTTTAATGACATTAATCAATGCACAGTACTCCTAATTACAGAAAGTCCTCTTCTACAGAAAACCACAAAACCCAGGCATATCTGATAATATGCTAGTAAACACGAATATGTATTGCAGAAGACATGAATCCCGCTTAAAGGGGAATAAAAGTCTAAAATAGAACAAGGCTAGAAATGCTGTATTTTGTATTCTAAACATAAACATGAACTTACTGCACCACAAGCCTAATCAAACAAATGATTTATGCTTTCAAAGTTGGCCACAGGGGGTCACTATCTTGTAACTTTGTTAAATATCATTGCAAGACCAAGACTGTGCACATGCTCAGTGTGGTCTGTGCTGCTTAGGGATCATCATAAATTATCAAAACAGCACAAGTCAAATAATATCTGCCAGAAGTCGATACAGCAAGACTGATTAATAATCAGAATAGGCAGACTGCACTGGGTCCTGTGTTGTCATGTAATCTAATGTGGATTTTATAGTTTTTGTATTGTTTAATACAAACTTTCTAAAACTCTGCAGAACTCTGCAGTGGCTGCAGCAAAAAAATCCTTAAAATAGAATCCCAGTTTATCTGTTTAAATCTGGCTCCATGATCTTTGTCCCTGCAGCTGGAGCTGGAAACAGTAAAAGGGTTGTAAAGCCAAAATAAAATCCAATACAAATCTCTACACAGTCGCTGACTGTTCTACACGGGAAACAAACAAAGTTGCTTGAATTCTGCATAGCTGGGAAGTAAGGTGGGGGCTCCCCCTGCTGTTCATAAGTATGATTGTTTCCCTGCTCAGCAGTTAGGGACCGTCTGACAATTCCTATCCACAGCAGTAAATGAAGGGAGAATTTTACTGCATACAGTCAGGTTTCTTATAAAAACGGTACACGTTTTTCAACTAAAGTATATTGGAGATAGGTTTCTTTTTCATGAAAGAAAAAAAGGGATTTTATTTTTTTGCCTTTGCATACCCTTTAATGTAACAGAGAAAGCATGATACTAGCTCTTAATAGTGGATGCTGAAAGGAAATAAAAATGTAACTATTTTTACCATGTGAGATATGAGCTCCACGATCTTATCCAAAAATCTCCCCTAATTCATCCACGGCTGATGTCACAGGGCCTCTTTAAATGCAACCACCTCTAGTTGAAAATAATAGCAAACACTGCTCTCCACTGTTTATAACATATAGCTGTGGCCAGGGGCGTAACTACCGGGGGAGAAGGGGGTGCAACTGGGCCAGGGCCCGCACCCCCGCAGGGCCCCCCGGCAGATCGCGCGCGCTGCAGCTGGATGGAGTTGGCTGCAGCCGCAGAGAAAAATCACACGGATGAGGGTGGGGGCGGGCCCGGCCGCACGGCCCGCAGCAGGGCCCGTCCCCACCTAGTTCCGTTACTGGCTATGGCACGTAAGACTCACTGAGTGAATGCCCCTGTGTGATAAAAGACTTAAAAAAGCTGGTTACTGTCTTTGTGACAGACATAACACATCAGTACATCAAAAATGGGATGGGGGGAGGAGTATGATTTAACCTATTTGGATAAAAGGATTTGGGTGCCAGAGATTCTACATTCTCAAGCCATTCCACATGGCTGGGCACAATGGATTTTAAAGCTAAGGATGAACTTCTATATATATATCTGCCAATGCACACACAAACTTTTCCTTTTTTTTGCCCTAATAATTGTCAGGTGTAAAAGATGGTCACACTCTGTATTTACTTTATTTTATTTCAGCAATTTAATTGTTTCTTCATCTTGTTATGGGTGAAGTTGAAAAACAAATTTCATGGATCTATTAAGTTCAACCTTTTGTCAAACTTGTTCAAATACTAGTTGATCCAGAGGAAGGTGAAAAAAAATACTTGGTATGAAGCCTCTCTGGCATACTCTAGATGGGACTTTTCTATTTTTTGGCAAAGGGGAAGAACTGCCCTCTACTCCTATCACCTTAAACCCTTTTTAATACAGAGCAATAGCATGTTGGTACTTGCTGCAGCTAAATTATGATCTACAATTACCTGTGGGTACTTATGAAAGAAGAATTACCTTAGCCCCATTTAAGCTGGACATAGATGTAAAGATTTTTAAAAGAGTGAGACCACGATTATCTCGAAATGATCATACGATCATACGATTGTCCATCAACTAAAAAGACCATTTCAGGCGATATTGCCAGAAAACAAAGGGTAGCTAGCTGCCTGCTTGTCCCTGCAAACATAGCTAGATTGCACTGGGGCCGATAAAGATTTTTTAACCTGCCCGATCAATTTTCTGACAGATGTCGGCCGAAAAATCGTAAGATGTACGATCGTTTGAATCCCACTAACCGCACGATAATTTTGAAGGATTGGTCGGATTTCACTAAAATCGGTCGTTCGGCAAGAAAAATCTTTGCGTCTATGGGGACCTTTAGGGACTAAGTTGATTGTATATTTGTAAATACACATTGAGGTAAGTTTATGTTCAGGGGTCCTTTTGGTCTTAAAATGTGGGCGATTGTATGCAAGCTTCACTTGACAAAGGTGTCCCATTAGAGCTTACAAACTGCTATCAGATTCACACACACTATGGTCCATTTTATAAGGAGCCAAATAAACTGCTTGTGCTTTTTTGGATTGTGAGAGGACCATGGCACCCACAGAGAGAGAAAACACAAAGTCATTGCAGTTAGTGCCGATTAACAAACTCAGGACCCCAGCACTATAACAAAGCATTCCATTCAGTACCATGCATTTTTACAACAGATCCTTTCAGTAACATAAATAACAGTATGGTAGGTACCCTTTAGGGGAAAGATGAACAACAAAAACCAAATGAGGGCTGCAATGAAATATAAAACTGTATATAAGGGTAGGAAATCCACATTATATTTCGTCATTTTAGGTTTTTGTCTTAGATATAAGCATTTTCATTTCAGAATAATCTGTATACCATTTCAACACTAAGGGGCATATTTATCAAGGGTCGAAATTCGAATTGAAAAAGCTTCAAAATTCGAATTCAAAAAGACCAACTAAAATTAAGCCAAAGTTTTTTTCTTGGGTTGAATTGGTCCGTTTTCGTATTTGGCCGTATTAGAATCTTCAAATTGAAGAATTAGTGCACTCGATCCAATTTGATTGATTTTCCCAAAAAAACTTTGATTTTTCAAAGTCCACCAATTGATCCCAAATTGGTTCTAGGAAGTGCCCCAAAGGCTAAAACAATTCGACAGGATTTAGATGCGAATGGTCAAAGTCGAATTCTAAATTTGTTTTACAGGTATGGGATCTGTTATCTGGAAACCTGTAATCCAGAAAGCTCTGAATGTTAAGAAGGCTTTCTCCCATAGACTCCATTTTATTCAAATTATCCAAAATTTTAAAAACAGTATACTTTTTTCTCTGTAATAATTAAACAGTACATTGTACTTGATCCAAAATAAGCCTATTGGGTTTATTTATTGTTTAAATGAATTTCTAGTAGACTAAAGGTATGAGGATCCAAATTACGGAAAGGTTTGTTACCAGAAAACCCTGAGCATTCTGGATAACAGGTCCCATACCTGTACTGGAGATTTTTACCAGTTGGGGAGCTAGGATTTGCCTGGATGCTAATCTGGATAAATAGGATAATGATTTTTTGTTCTTTAAGAAAGCAATTTGGAATTTGGCCCAATAAAGCAATTACTTTTGAGACCTCATTTTGTGTGATTATTTGCAGAGGGTTGGGATTATTATCTTTGGAGCGGCTGGGAGGATTATCTTCAGATCGGCTTGGTGGATTATGTTCAGAACGGCTGGGAGGATTATCTTCAAAGCAGCTGGATTATCTTCAGAGTGGCTGGGAGGATTGTTTTCAGAGTGGCTTGATTATCTTCTGAGAGGTTGGATTATCTTCAGGTCGGATGGGAGGATTATATTCAGGTCGGATGGGAGGATTTTCTTCATTGGGACTGAGAGGAATATCTTCATATGGACTGAGTGAATTATCCGCAGTGCAGATGGGAGGATCATCTTCAGAGCGATTGAGAGGAAACTGAGAGGATTAACTTCAAAGCTTCTGGGAGGATTATGTTCAGGTTGGATGGGAGGATTTTCTTTATTTTGATTGAGCGGATGATCTTCATATGGATTGAGTGAATTATCTGCAGTGCAGATGGGAGGATTATTTCCAGAGCGGTTGTGCGGATTATCTTCATAGCGGCTGGGAGGATTATCTGCAAAGTGTCTAGAACGATTCATTTAGGAGCGGCTGGGAGGATTATCTTCAGAGTGGCTGTAGAGGTAGGCAATTTTGTTGCTTTTTTTTAAATTGGCACTTCCGAGGGGCCCAGCGCACAACCCAGCCTCCCTTTAAAGGGGTGGTTCACCTTTAAACAACTAGTTGTTTTCCGATAGATCACCAGAAATAATGACTTTTTCCAATGACTTTCTATTTTCTATGTGTCACAGTTTTTTTAATATTGAAGTGTAAAGTGTCATTTTTCACCTTCTGAAGCAGCCCTGGGGGTCGCTGACCCTGTAAACTGTTCTAAATGGATACATTTAGTTGATACATTTCTTATCTTTGTCCCTGCTGAGCAGAATCTCTGGGTTTCATTACAGGCAGCTGTTAGAATTGATACAATAGTTGCTAATACTCCAGAGATGCTGCTGAGAAATGTATCAACTTAATGTTCCAAAATTGTAACAGTTCAGAGTCTGCACCTGATTTACTGAGCTGCTAGAATCAAACACCAGAGACAGGAACATTCAACTTTCAACATTCAACAGTAAGAAATAAATAATGGAAAGTAATTGAAAAAAGTTTTCAATCTGAAAACAACTGAATTGAAAAAAGTCTTTGGAAGGTGAACAACCCCTTTACAGAGGGTCCAGTATATCCATTTAGCTGTAAATTTAGTGACATATTCAGGGGCTGTAGCTGAGATTTCCTCAGAATGGTATAATTTACTCATTTTGTTTATCCAGTCCTGGATTATTGGGGGCTGCAGCGATTTCTATCATGTGGGGATCAGCAGTTTTGCCACATTGAATAGATGAGGTGCTATAGTAGAGAGGGACGGTGAAACATTTCTGGGACCATATAAAGGAACAAGGATACAGGCTGAGTTATACAGGGAACACTGAGTATATTTTGTGTATTATAATGCATAATGTACCCCTACTGTAAATTATAAGGATTTTAGGGGCAAATTCACTAAGGCGCGAAGCGCCGAACGCTAGCGTTAATTCGCTAGCGTTTGGCATTTTCGCTACTGCGCAAATTCACTAACGAACGCTGGCGTAGTTTCGCTAGTGTTACTTCGCAACCTTACGCCAGGCGAATCTTCGCTAGCGACGAAACTACGCAAATTCACTAACTTGCGCAGTGTACTGAACGCTACCTTTTACGCTAGACTTCCTTCACCACCTCAGACCTGGTGAAGCGCAATAGAGTAGATAGGGATTGTTTAAAAAAATGACAAAATTTTTTCTAAGTCCCAAAAAACGCTGCCGTGTTTTCTACATGATGGCTGATAGGCTGAAAAAGATCAAAACATTTTTGGGGCTCCACTTCCTCCCCCCTACATTTCCTAACTCATGGCAACTTACCTAGACAGTGGGCACATGTGTAGGGCAAAATAAAATTTTTATTTGCAGATTTGAAGGTTTTCTAGGCATTTGTAGTGCAGATACGTGTTCCTCCATTGAAATTTGAATTTCGCGCCGTATGCAAATTAGCCTTCGCTAGCACAACTTCGCTTTATATAGCGAAACAACGCTAGCGCAACTCCGCAACCTTACGCTACCCCTGTGCGCAACTTCGGATTTTAGTGAATTTGCGAAGCGCTGGCGAAACTACGCCTGGCGAAGTGCGGCAAAGTTGCGCCTGGCGCAACTTCGCATCTTAGTGAATTTGCCCCTTAGAATCCATATAAAGGCACATTGCTGTGGGTGAGTTATACAGGGAACTATCACTGTATAACTTATGTATTATGTTTTATAACAGAGACTGTGCACCCTATACTGTCATTCATAAGGATATTAGAAGTCACTTAGGGGTTATTTGACAATTTAAAGGCACAAGGCTGCAGGCTGAGTTATACAGGGAACTATCTCTTATGTATTATAACAGATTCAGAAAGTATAATATCCCAAAAACGCTCTGCCCGCTTGGTTCAGGAAAAGGGTGCAATTTTCCTCGATCAGGTCACCGGTATCCTGATATCTGTAACTCGATTCGTAAAGAAATGAGGAGAGCACTCTGCAAGCAATTAATGCTGTGGTTATCTTTTTATTACTTGACTACTTAGTCAAGTAATAAAAAGATAACCACAGCATTAATTGCTTGCAGAGTGCTCTCCTCATTTCTTTACAAATCGTATTATAACAGATTCTGTGCCCTATACTGGACATTAGAAGTCACTGAGGCATTCTTTGATCATATAAAGGTACAAGGTTGCAAGTTGACTTATACAGGGAACTCGGAGCATTAGTCATGTATTATAAGGGATAATGTACCCCCTACATTGAATAATAAGCAGATTAGAAGTCACTGAGGGATTCTGTGACAATATAAATGCACAAGACTGCAGGTTGAGTTACACTGGGGACTGTTACAAATGTATTATAGGGGGTAATAAACCCCCATTGTAAATTATAAGGCTATAGACATCACATATAAATGCACAAGGCTACAGGCTGAGTTATACAGGGAACTCTGAGTATTGTGTATTATAAGGAATATTGTACCCCCACTGTAGATGATAAGGATATTTGTAGTAGGGCCCCTTGCCACAATTGTTTTTAGCTCTTTATGCCCCAGGTCACCAATGTTTTTAATTTTTAGGGCCCCTTTGTCACCATTGTTTTTAACTCTTGGGGCCCCTTGCCGCCAATGTTTTGAACTCTTAGGGCCCCTTGCCACCTATGTTTTTAACTCTTGGGGCCCCATTGCCACCAATGTTTTTACCTCTTAGGGCCCCAGGCGACCAATGTCTTCAACTCTTATGGTCCCAAGCTATCAAAGTTTTTACCTCTTAGGGCCCCTTGCAACCAATGTTTTAACTCTTATGACCCCGGGTCACCAATGTTTTTAACTCTTAGGGTGCTAGGCCACCAATGTTTTTAGCTCTTAGGGCCACATGCCACCAATGTTTTTAACTCTTAGTGCCCCGGGCCACCAATGTTTTAACTCTTATGACCCCGGGTCACCAATGTTTTTAACTCTTAGGGCGCTAGGCCACCAATGTTTTCAGCTCTTAGGGCCACATGCCACCAATGTTTTTAACTCTTAGGGCCCCGGGCCACCAATGTTTTAACTCTTATGACCCCAGGTCACCAATGTTTTTAACTCTTAGGGCGCTAGGCCACCAATGTTTTCAGCTCTTAGGGCCACATGCCACCAATGTTTTTAACTCTTAGGGCCCCGGGCCACCAATGTTTTTAACTCTTAAGGCCCTATGCCACCAATGTTTTTTTAAGATTTAAATGAGGAGAAGGTATTTTCATGAGAATTGTCACCTGACAGTAGCACAGATTTTCCATAGGCAACACATTTCCTCGTTTACCATTGCCTTTATTCGGACCGTAGAGTGTTTGACCAAAGTATTTAACCTACTGCCTCATATTTACCGAAATCAGAAATGCAGGAACGTTCTACTAATAAATTTGATTTAGGTTGAGTTAGGTAACTGTTTAAAGAGTCTACCTTGACCAAAAGTTACTGTTCAAGGTTCATGTCCATGTGAACTTTGGTACTGAGTGGGGGGGGTTCGTGGATCATGGGGCAGGATTGGCCCAACTTGCCCCTATCTTCCTTATTACCCCTCAAAGGGCTTCCTCGCCTAGCAAACAATGGAGTGTGTCATTGTGGGGGCAGGAAGAAATATAATACTCCTCCATCGCTTTAGCAGGAATCCCCCACCCCAAAAGGATGTCTCATAACCTGAAGAGAGTGGTAACCAAAAAACAAATCCAGCACAGGCATTCCCCAATATCAAGCACCTTCATATACTAAATGTCTGGTATAGTATAAATAGGCTGGTGGGAAGTGGATGGAATTCCAATATTAAGAGGGCAATGGACTTGAATGGAAATGCTTACATTGTGGCCTATGGAGTAAAGAAATTTTGTAGTTCCTTACAATCATTGGAGATCAATATGTGTCCCTATGTCTTTCATCCCCATCAATGTACATATTAAGCAAATAATCCTGCAGAGATATTAACCCATTCCCTTCTTCAAATAAACCTCTGTATCAGCACCACAACCCAGTTTTACCCTTACACTGCCATTTTGAGCAGCTCCCAGCAGTATTAATTGCCCCGTCACACAACCGGTCAGTCATCTTTAGAAGAATGAGGCACAGGAGCCCCTTCCCTCAATATTCACCATAGGGATTAAAGAAAAACACAGACTTTTTTATGGGGAAACCTGTCGGAGAGCACAGGATTTATTAAAATTAACAGCTAATTTATATTTGGGCATCCCTAACAACCAATGATCCAGAGGAAGGCGAAAAACCCTAGAGTACTATGGGGACCAATCTGCACTGTAGGTAAAAATTCCTTCCTGACTCCTAGAAACGGCAGTCGGTTTTACACCCTGGATTATTTAGAATTTCTTTGGATTCAGGCCATGGTGTTGGGTCGGCGGCAGCAGCAGCAGCAGGTGAGTCTTTGGGTGGAATGCTGAAAAGAAAAGATATAGAAAGTGTTGACATAAGAATAAAGACATACTTGTTTCCTTATGATATTAAAGGCTATAGGTCTTGATTTAAGAACACACTATTCGTTGGGCCTGTGGGGACTGTTTGGGTCTCTCTACACATGGAATGCCTTGGCCTATTATGAATCTCAGTCTGAGCCTGCGCCATTTTTTCTTTTATATGCTTTGATCACCTGGTGCCAGTCCATTATCCAGTAGCAACCCATTTCCAAAGGTGGATATCTAAGCCAGATGTCCATCAGCCCTATAAGCGTTACCTACCTCCCCTGTTATTGGCCTACTATAGAATCGACACTTTTCTGCAGACTTTTATCTCTGTCAGCAACCTCTTACAACCTAAAGGCAGCCAAACATTGGTCTATGGGGTGCCCTCAAAGTAATCAGCCTGCGGGTTCAACAGTGTGTGATTTCCTTTTATTGTTCTGATTGAAAATACTCAGAACAGCAGGAAGTAAAGTGGAGCTGCATGAGGCATCTCTAGATAATGGGTAATTGTCAGTAAATTGATACATTACCCAAACTCTCCGGAGCCTCTTCATGATGGCCTTCCTGAACTGTTTTCGGAGGGTCGGTCTCTCTAACGCTGGAGGATCTTTGATGATCTCTTTTACCTCAGGAGCTTCTTCCTTTCCATCCACTCCCTCTTCTTTTTCCTCCACTGCAGGAGATTGCTCCTCCGTCGTCTTCTCCTCCACTGCAGGGGCTTGATGTTCTCCTGCTAAACCTCCTACTTCCACTCCCTCTTTCTCCTTCTCTTCAGTAACTTTCTGTTCTTCAGCAGGAGCGCTTTCCACAAATTCTTTGTCACTCTTCACTGGAGGAGCTGTTTCTTCATTTGTTGGAGCATCATCTTCTTCTTTCTCTTCAGCTCCTTCTTCTTTTACAAGAGCTTCTTCTTCTGCTGCTTCAGGAGCTTCTTCTTTCTTGTCTTCCTCTGCAGGAGCTTGCTCCTCCGTCATCTTCTCCACTGCAGGGTCTTCAGCTGGAGCTCCTTCCGCTTCCTCATCCTTCTCTTGTGTATCAAGTGCTTCCTCTTCTGCTGCTGCAGGGGCTCCATCCTCCATTTCTTCATCTGCAGGACTGTGTGCTTGTTTCTTACTAGGTTTGAAGGGAAGAAAATGTAAAAAAATGGGTCATTATTGTAATTTGTTTCCAAAGTATTGCAACTACAATTCTGATCACTGGAGGATTAAAATAGCCAGATAGCCTTGTACCTAAGAAATATCATTATACCTGCTACACACCTGTCCCTACTGTAACACATTGGGCAGTTACTGAGCTGAGTAAGTTCCATGCTAGACATCACCCAGTGATACATGCTGAGATACATGCTATGGTTGTAGGGACCTAAAAAAGTTTAACAAGTTTCTGTGCTATCAGTATGGCCAAAAGCACCCGGAGGTACGAGAAAACATCTATTTTTTTTGAATATGTTATGTGCCAGTAAGTATAATTGAAAGTGTTAATTGAAAAATACATACCCAGCAGCTTTCTTTAGCTTCAGCTCCCTCAAGAACTCATGGTGAAGCTGGGTCAGATGTTGGTTGATAGTCTGTGAGCGCAGGGGAGGCACAAGGATAGGAGCAAAGGGGAAAGAAAGGAGACAATTAGGATTATGCCTGTATATGTGCTGCTAATAGTACCTTTAAATGCTGAGGGCAGTGAGGGTGTGGGATTCCCTGCCGGCAGCTGATGTTGTGATATTGTAATTATGAGCATCAGCCTTTTCTCATCATAGGGAGAAAAAAAAAACAAATTACCCCATGTGCCGTTGTCCCGATTGCAAAAGACCAATCAAAGTTCATTATCTAGCAGTTAAACACCCAAGAAAAGCATCAGGGACAGTGATCCCAGGTGAACTTACATTCTCCAGCCGCAGATACTCAAGCTGCTTCCTCCGGTTTCGCACTCGAGTTGGATGATCCTGTGGAAAAAGAGAGTCAATGTTAAGCACTTCTTTGTACCAATGCCATTATTGTGGCCATGTGAACAATTGTGATAAAACCATTTTTGTTTCTGGTGAAAATGGCACTTGGATGGGAGACTTTAGATGCCCCCAGGGGAGCAGGAGATACAATGAATAATAATGTTCTAGATTATTATAGAGACACACAGTGAATAATAACCTCTCCTATAATAATAATTATACTAGTGACACTTACAGGAGGCAGCTTGGCAGATTTCCTGAGGGCGGCATATTCCCTCTTGATCACTTCCTGTAACATAAAGAAAGATGCAGCGTGAGATAAGAGCTAGCAATCTAATATCATTTGTTCCCTATTCATCTAAACATCTATTCTGCATTACATACCAGAGAGTGGAGCATTTTCCAGTAATGGATAATGTTCTCTTTGGCCCTCATCCTCGGGTCCACGTCGCATGTTAGAAGGAAGTGCTTTCTGAAAAAGAAAGATCACTGAATGTTAATAAAACATTTTCCAGCCGTATTGCCCTTGCAGTTACCCCTGGGGCAATAGCAAATGATTCCCAACATGTAACAAGTCCATTTATGTTTTACTTACAGGACGATGTTCTCGCCGAATTCGACCCGGTAGTGATGTTCTGCGGGAAAAACACAATTCAGTTAAATACTGAGCTAAAGGGTGAAAGGAATTCACAAATAATAAAACAATGGCACAACCTTAGGAACTGATAAATAATAGAGGATTTTACCATAATAAGAAGCGAGGGCCTCAAAGTCCGTATATTCCGCCCTGAAGTCCTTCAGGACGGAGTACAGCGTCTGTAAGTAAAAAGAAAAAGCATTAGGGACAGAATACTAAGTGGCTCTGGCTCTGAGGAGAATAGAGACAGAAAGAGGTTTGGGTTTTTATGGGGCAAACATGCCAGGAATAAGGGCATTTTATTCTGAAAATTTAATAAACGTAGTGATTGGATTCCCTGGATGTCAGTTCTACCTGTACAGAGGCAAATTGTAGCTGGGAAGGGTGGGAGCTACAACATGGAGCTGGTCACTGCTCCTGTATAACTATAACAAACAAGGGAAAGTTGTGCTTTTAAAAAATAGTGGTGAGCACAACTTTCCCTTGTTTGTTATAGTTATACAGGAGCAGTGACCAGCTCCATGTTGTAGCTCCCACCCTTCCCAGCTATAGTCAGGTGATCCCACTGGTGTCTAATAAAAGGGCAGCCAAGTATGGAGGTTTACTTTGAAAGCAGCTAGTAAGTTTCAGGTAAAACCTAGTCCCTTTTGTAAAATGTATAGTGAAGCAATAGAATTCTTAATGAATCAGATGAAAATTAAGCGTAGGACTGGCCAGATATGAGATGACTTTGATGTAGTTGGCCAGCTTAAATATATTGCAATATAGGGACAAACAATCCCTGTGTTGTTTAAAGGGTAGGGCATTTTTTAGTAGCAGTATGCACAAAATGTCTCTGTCTTAAATATATTGATAATGGGTTGAGTGCAGAGGACTCTTGTAGTTGACTATATATATATATATATATATATATATATATATATATATATATATATATATATATATATATATATATATATATACAGTGAACAAACAAGCTGCACTCCAAGGACTTCATTTTGAAAAATAAAGGTGAAGTTTTATTTCAACGTTTTGGCTCCTTAACTGGGGCCGTCTTCAGTAGAGTCTCCTGAGCCCCACTTAAGGAGCCGAAATGTTGAGAATAAAACTTTACCTTTATTTTTCAAAATGAAGACCTTGGAGTGTGGCTTGTTTGTTCACTGCATACTAATGTGTTGACCAGCACCCAGGCAGCTGTGGATTGTTAAGAGTGCAATATATATATATATATATATATATATATATATATATATATATATATAATATATATATATATATATATATATATATATATATATATAAATAAATAAAAGGAAACAGACAGACAGCTGCTTAAGGAGAGCTTATATAGAAGAGTGAAAGGGAAACACCAGTTCAGATGAGAGAGGATTGTTTTACACTGAGGCATTACCAGAAGAGATGGATTTCTCTGCTTCTTGTCCATCGTTGAAACCTACAGGGACAAATAGACATAATCAGCCAAAATGAAGTCAAGAGTTGGTCCCCTTTAATTGAACTCTTAGTATGATGCAGAGAATGATATTCTAAGACAATTTGCACTTGGTTTGCCTTTTTTTATTATTTGTGGGTTTTGAGTTATTGAGCTTTTTCTTCAGCAGCTCTCCAGTTTGCAATTAAAGCCATCTGGTTGCTAGGGTCCAAATTACTTTAGCAACCATGTGCTGATTTGAAGAAAAGTAGCAATAACAATAAATGTGTAGCCTTACAGACCATTTGTTTTTTGATGGGGTCAGTGACCCCCATTGGAAAGCTGGAAAGAGTCAGAAAACTATCAAAAACATTTAATGAAGACCAGTGGAAAAGTTGCTTAGAAGTAGCCATCCTATAATATACTAAAATATACATTAAAGGTGAACCACCCATTTAATTATTTCCTTATCTATATTCTCCCATTTGTATGAAACATTGTTCCAGTCAATGATTAAAGCCCATTATTAATGCTGTTGATGGATCGGCTTCTTATAAATACAATATAAGTATGGGCTCATATGCACAAAGCCACGTGGGACCCCCCAAGTGAATTTATGACAGACTCTCTGAAGAAGAAATCATGTGCTGAATCAGTTGAATTTGCAAGATTACCTTTTAAAGAAGATTCTCCGATGGGGAAAAAAAATAGGGGGCGGCACAAGGCCGGGGCACCCCAAGGGGGGTCTCCCTAAGGAACCCCTGGCTCTCTTACACTGTTCAGATAAAGATGTAATTATATGAACAATGGAGAAGCCAAAAAAAACTCCCAGGTGTTAATGGGCAGGTGTGAATCACCGAAGTCGCGGTCCAAAAATGCAGGAAAGGCACTGTAGCAATCTGTATAGAAAAGAGAATATAAAGGCAAGTTAAGGAATTTAGCGCTTAATATTTCCTATTTAATACAGAGGAAAGCAGAAATGTATTTTCCCCTAAACTTTGAGCTTTGTATCAGTTCCAGCAGGTACTGAGCCTCGGTCTCTAGAATGCTGGAAGTTTCCTCACACAGTCAATTAGCAGAGAGCCCTAAATAACTGCCAAAGTCTGTGTCTCCCAACCAGCACTAACATTAAAGGCTTCTCCCAAGCACATTTTAGGGGAAAAATCTCCAAATTCACTAAAATCAGGGAGAGGAGCAAAATCTGCTAGTCTGAGGGGGCGTCACCCAACCGTTTCCCCTCTTGTTTTTACTGTAGTAAAGGTTATTTGGCAAAATATCTCTCAGAGGGAATATACACTTAACCAACCAACGGACTAAACCAACTGTCAAACCCTAGGTGTAAAGTGTCCTCTCTTCTATGGGACCTGCTGTATGTCCCCCACTCATCACCCCCCAACTGTCCCCATGGCACGTGCCTCTGCTTCCCACCCCTAGTTCCAGACTTGGATAAAGGGAACATGTATTTAGCTACAATGTTGGTACATAAGAACAGGGCACATACCCAGGCGGCAAAGGGACAAATCTCTAAGGAGCCTGTCGGTACTGGGCACATACATTAAGCATCTTATGGTGTGCTACAGGGTCCCCAAAAGTTACCTTCTGTAGATAATGTGAATATTTGCTGGAAGCTCTGCATAACTGCCAAATCCACAAAAAGTCTGTGTCTCCCAACCAGCACTAAGATTAAAGGCATCTCCCAAGCACATTTTAGGGGAAAAATATCCAAATTCACTAAAATCAGGGAGACGCACAACACCTGCTCATCTCTGTGGGACATTGCCCAAATTCCCTCCTCTTTTTCCACTAAAATAAAGGTTTTTTGGCAAAAAATCTCCCAGAGGGAAAGTACTCTTACCTCTCACCACAGGGCCAACCAACGGACTGAACCAACTGTCACACTCCCAGGTGGAAGTCACCTCTGTCCCCTGCTCTTAAAGGGGAAGTGTCCCCTGTTGAGTGAGGTTTATATGGCATTTATTTCTAATTAGATGTGCAGCACATACACAGACTATTAAGTACACAGAGCATTGCTTTGTATGTGTGGCCTATTGAGTCAGTGCAGTTAGTGCGCTGCCATATCTGTTGGGTCCATTCATTCATCAGCCATGGTTCCAATCAGTGCTGCTGCTGTTGCTCAGTCTGGTAGAACCGCGGGGCCCTTGGCTTGTAGGGGGTCCCTTCCTTAGCCTAAATAGTGGGTAGAGATGGTGGATCTCATTGTTCTTGGTATTTATTGCTTATTGAGCATTTTGTGATTATTTGGAATATGTCCAGCCAATCTTGCTCAGGGATTGAGGTTAAAGTCTGTTTCCCAAGACTTAGTATAGTCCGGTAAATTGGGGTGTTTGTGTTCCAGCATGACCTTGTACGTTAGAGAGAGTCCGTGTCGGTGTATTTATAGAGCTGTATGTTTCAAAGCTGGTTAGTGGTCTACACACAGTATTTCCTATTGATATAGACGTCATGTAATGTTTCAGCTGTCTGTACCTCCACTTCTCCCCAACTCACCGCTTTTCTTTGTTTTTTTTAGGAACATGGGAATCTGGTCTTTTTCCATGCCTAGAAGGTGCCTCGATTGAAGATTCTGGATCCCAAAAGCAGTTTCGTATCCCTTATGTTCAATCCCAGGTAAGTAGTCAGTGTTGTTTCTTATTGGGGTCAGTGGTGATGGATATGGAGCCAGTGAACAGTTTTTGTTTAGCTGGTGCCATATACTTAGAGGTTTTTTACCTTCCAAATTTTCAGTTCAATTGTTTTCAGATTGTTCCCCAGAAATAAAGACTTTTTTCAATTACTTTCCGCATTATATGAAGAGCATATGTCAGATTAAAAGCCATCTACTTGTTCTTCTCTTCAGCTACCACCTAGCATCTGCAGTGGTCTCTGCAAATATTGGGGTCCTTGCAACACATTTGGGAAGGGAGTGTGGCTTTGGGATAGCAGCAATAGTAGGTAGAGATGGTGCCATAGTTTTATGGGATCTCTCTGTACAGGCTATGAGCAAACATAGGGGCTGTTACTGCTGAATTTTGCTAAGTACAGTGGAATACCTTTGCTGCCATTGTTTTATGGGATCTTACTGTACAGGCTTTGAGCAAACTTTGGGGACTGTTCCTGCTGAATTGTGCTTAGTACAGGGGATATATTAGTACATAGTTATAGTTTTATGTGAACTCTCTGTACAGCCTATGAGCAAACTACCAAACTTAGGGACTGTTCTTGCTGAATTGTACTTAGTACAGGGGAATACCTATAATTTGTGGGTCAATGTTTGTGAATTACATCCAATAAAACTATTAATTTGCAAACCTCTGTGCTTTTTTAGTTGAGGTAGGTCTAAGCTCTGTGGATTTCAGCCAGCTGATTGGGTCAGTTTCTTAGGAGGATATCAGTCTGTCTCCATTTCATTAGGATGAGGGCCTTTGCAGTATCAACAGGAAGGAATCATTTTCTGTACAGGCTAGCAGACAGGGAGGAATAATTTAAGACAACTGTGATTGAAGTGTGAGGGATATCTGTATCAGTAATTGTCTTGATGTTCCACAATAGTTTCAGGATAGGACAGTTCCCAGGGTTTGGCCGGGCCCAGACCCGTTTCCTGCACTCCTTCTCCTTACTTCCCACCAGTCTCGTTGGTGTGCAGCAAAAATGTACAGGTGGTAGTGAATTCCGGACCTGCCTGAAACCCGCGGGTTGGGTGGGTTCTGGCCGACTCCTGCACCAAATCCTCGGGTCGCTGGCGGGTTCCAGGTCAAACCCTTCTCCAGCACTTTACTTAGGATTATCGGCCTGGCCGGTAAAAATGATGGTTGATCCCAATGGTAACAGGGAAAAAAGATAGATATATAGGAATTCCAGAATTTTTTTTTCAGCAAAGGTGGCCTCCCTAACTCCACACCCTCGACCTAGTACTTCCGGCTCCTAAATTTATATACTCAAGCCCACCCTGCCCCTTTTGTGATGTCACTGCATGGGCGGGGTGGCATGAGTCTTTAAATAGAGGGGCAACAGTGGGCTGGGACGGGTGCAGATTGGGTGGGGATCGAGAATTTCTTGTGCCGCACATGACGAAAAATGTAAAATGGGGGTTCTACTGTATTTATAGTTAGGCTCTTGTATGTAAGCACATGGGGAAGAGGTTGTGTAAATTGCATAATTTTTGTCCATTGGTCCTTGTCTAAGTTTTGAGCCCTTGGATCTGCTTATAGAATAGGTAAACAACTTTGTTAGGGGCATCTTTTTGGGCCTATATTTGTTTGAGATGTATAAATATAGGTTCAGGTCTAGCCTTATGTGGAGGGAATTGTGTGTGGATAGAGTATTGGATTTGTCGGTATTTAATCCTAACTCACTAGGTGTTCTGCCTCCTAGAAGTTCTTTTATTTTATAATGGTTGCCTTTGATGAAAAAGCTGGTGCCAGAATGTGACCCAAAGACTGGGATATGGAGAGCGGGTACGTTAATCCACTTCCCAGTTTTAGAAAGGGTGTCCAATATTTCTTATGTAGTTTTAGAGCTTTGAGTCTGTTTTTATTTCTAAAGATTCCTTGGGGAAAGCCAAGGGGCAGCCCAACATGTCAGTCTGAGTAGTTTTCGGAATGCCTGGATTTTCATATGTGGTATAATGGAGCATCCTGAGGAGGAGTCAATATCTGGTTCAAGGGCCATGTTTATGTGATTGATGACCTTGCCTAGGGTCAGGGGTTATAAAGCCTTCCCTTTGGGTGTGATAGATAATTGGGCTGAAGTGTAGATGAAGTTTAATAGTATATGTGGTGAGATTGGGGCATGGGGTAATTCCACAGAAGATTTTATCTTGTCTGTAATATCTTTTCAGAATCTGGACAGTTTACAACAGAACCAGGGTCGGACTGAGCAGGCAGAACACCGGGAGCAGGCCCAGACCTGCTCCCTGCAACTCCCTCTCCTTATCTCCCTTACGCTGATGCAAGCTAGAAAGAAGTGCATTCTAGAGAGAGAGAGAGCTTTATGCTGGTAATGTAACATGGGCGATATGATGCTGGAAAGTTGAAGCTTTGAGGCAATTTTCAGGTATTTCACCAAAACCACCAATTTTGGGAAAGCCTTGCGAGCTTTGAGTAGAAAGGCGTGGGTACCCATTTTAGATATGGTAGAATGTGTACTTTTCAAAAATATATGTTTTTGGCGGAGAAACATATATTTCTGTGTTTTTCCCCACAAAAAAATGCAGTCAATACGTTGATTTTCCATTAGCTTGTAAAAGGGTGAAGATGTTGTGATGTGGAAAAGTGCAGTGTATGACAATGTAAAACCCTGGGCCGGTGCTCCTATCAGCAGAAAACTGCACCGGCCCGGGGTTATACCAGTGAGCACCACGGAGCGATCCTCTTTCTTTGCGCGGCTGCGCATGTGCAGTAGAACAGAAAAACAAACTTTAACTAAAAAGACTGCACATGCGTTTGCCCCGGGAAATTTATAGAAAGAAGAAGCTGGAAGTGGATTGCTCCGTGGTGCTCACTAGTATAACCCCGGGCCGGTGCAGTTTTCTGCTGATAGGAGCACCGGCCTGGGGTTTCAGATAAGTAAATACAATCACTTGGGGTGCCTAACATTTGGGACACCCAAGTGCATGATGACTTTCCTTTTCCTTTAAAAAGTTCAGAGCGAGTGTGACTGGCTATTTGGCAGCACCATGTGGACTGGCAGCCTGCAGGAGGCTCTGTTTGGTAGGGCACATGGTATTTCTGAAGGAATTCAATAATGAGCACTAGCTTTAAAGGAACAGTAACATCAATGTTGCTCATGAGCCACTGGTTGGGGATAAGTGATCTAAGGCAAACAGGCAGCGACCCTTCCAACACTTTCTCATTGTCTCTTCTTCTTCATGCTCAACTTTAGCAGTGGCTAACTTTGTTGGTCAGGGCCCTGCACAGAAAGGATTTTTCTGCTGCCTTACTCAACTATATAACATGCAAATAACAATGCAGAGCAGTGTGACAGTAGATGGCTAGGGTTTGATCTGACTCTTTAGTGCATTCATTAATTGAACTATCTACATAATAAAGTGTAACAACTGTTTACATTGAGACCTATATACGTAATTATCTGAACTTCTCCTACATGTTTATTTTCAGCAGTGGAATGACTGGTTATTGCCCCCACAGCAACAACATTGGGTCCCTAAACAAGGACAAGACATTTTCCATGGAAATATATTGCAGCTGCTTAGCCATCTCACGTGGCCCCTATAGTTCCTGGGAGCCCAGCAGTTGCAGGGTCTGTTTCTTTTATGTTATATTCCTTTTTTTCAGTAAAATGATTGGGGAGTTTGTATCATAGTAGCTGTGATTTAATTAAAAAAGTCAAAAATGAGACCTTCTGTCCCAGCAAAACCTACCTGTGAGTTAATTATTTGTGCATAAGGACATAGCCATAGTCCTGTGCACTTGTGTTCATGAGGGCCCCCATATAAATAACATGAATGGGGCACCAAAGTTTCCGATAGTGTCCCTGATGAAAGTGACAGCTGTATATTTATAAGACAGGTATGGGATCAGTTTTTCGAAAACCCGTTATCCAGAAAGCGCTGAATTGCAGAATGGCTCCTAGAGACTGAATTATAATAAAATAATCCAAATTTTTAAAAATGATTTCTTTTTTCTCTGTAATAATAAATCAGTACCTGGTACGTGATGCAAATTAAGATATGATTAATCCTTATTGGATGCAAAACCAAGTTATTGGGTTTATTTATATGATTTTCTAGTAGACTTAAGGTATAAAGATCCCAATTACTAAAAGATCCGTTTGTCAATCTGAATCTGGTAGTCTATTTGAGCAAAAACATAATTGGCGCTTTTGATAAATTAGCATATTTTTGAATTTTCAGTGGTATAATTACAATTGAAGTCCAGTAATGATTCCCTTTGGAAACACAACAGCTGGGACCCTTAGTAGAGAAGGTGGTTTATTGTTTCGAGGCACCAAGCTCAGAATGTTGACATGCCATTCAGCAACTTCAGACAAAAATTGCCTCTCGTTTACATCATACCTTATACTTTTATACCCTTACACAAACACCATCAACATATTTTAATTACTTTCATTAGCTGAAGATTCTTTTTTTCGCATAGTTTTTTATTTATTGGTTCCATCTTCAACATACAGAGATAACTTTACAATGTTGTTCAATGCATACATCAATTATTCTCATAAGTTGAGCGACTCTCCCCAGAGTGAGAGGCAGATCTGAGTGGTTACATATTAGATCTGAGTGGTTACATATTAGAAGATCAAACACATTTTTTTTTAAAAAACACAAACCGGGGTACAAGAGGGGGGTTCTGGTTGGACCATGTGTATGTAGATAGTTTTGCTAAGTAGTAACCTGGGGTATGTTTGTATCAATCAAATCTGCTCATGCACCCCAGACTTTTGTCAAATGAATGTTAACTTGTAAAGGGGAAGTGCTTATGATAGATTTCCATCATTTTTGGGTGAGTGGGGTAGATAGTTTCCAAGTCTAAATAATGGTTTTCCTGGCATAGTAATAGAGGAGTCGCAGAAGGGAACGCCGGTATTTGTCCTGGACAATATTCTCCACTAGGCCCAATAGACATGCTTCTGGGGACCGCACATTTGGCATGTCTAGTGTTTCCACTTTACCCCAAAATTTGTCAACCGGTGGGCAGGTCCAGAACACATGTAGAAATATTCCCGGGTTTGTCCCGCATTTGAAACATAATTAGCTAAAGATTTAATTGAATCCTGATTAAGATATGCACGTACTGTTTATATAATCAGTTACTACATGTGAAATTAAAAGTTGCAAGGTTAAATACACGATTAAGGAGATTCTGACACCAGAAAATAACCTTTTTTTATATCCATCATAACATTATCTTTGAATGCTATTTATAATTTTGCCATAAAAGTATTTGCCTGATGCTTTTACATGACCTTTCTTACACCCGTGTTCCTCTAGGAGGGGGCTGCCATATTTGTGCAGCAGGAGTCCATTAGCATTAGAAACTCTAATTGACAGACTGAAATGGGACAGTCAGGTTGGCAAAACAATCAGGTTTAAGAACTTCAGGTAATAATTACTTAGAAAACCACAACTATCAGCAAAAAACCATCAATGTGACCTATATGTAACTTTTAATGTAGATTCATATTTTGAAAAGAAAATGTTTAGTTTCAGTATCACTTTGAGGGGGTTAGTATCCAACACTTCCCTTTTTCAGACGGGAATACTTATCAGATTACATCCATTTTAACTCTATGCTAACAATTAGTGGAAATATCATGTTGACCTTGTGCTCATTTGCAACTTTGCTGCTATCCCCTATACTTATAGGCACATCTCTCTCTACTATACCTGCTTATTCCATAGCCCCTTCCCAGACGCTATTATCCCAACTGCTACTATAGGCACCTACCTACCTACCTATTTACTATTCCTGCTATCCCACAGCCACAGTCCCTTCCCAGAGGCTATTATCTTCACTAATGATGGGTGAAATATTTCACCAGGTTTCTCCACTAAATAATGTCTATAGATTCCAATGTATTGTGTCCAATGGATTTTGTGAATTTTCTATGTTTGATGGGCAGACAGATCTGCCCATCACAAATCCCCATTGCTACTTTAGGCACCATCTACCATCTCTCTTTCCACAAGAGATGTTCCTATTAGCACATAAGCCAGTAACTCCAGCTTCAGCCATGCTTTTTCTCTCCAAACTTACACGCCCTGTCCACAACAAGCTAGCTTCAACCCTCATTCACTAGTTCCCGAACTAGTTGCTCTGGTGCCCAAGAAAAGCCTACCATGGTGCAACCCCCACCGCCTTATACCTATTGCCAGGAAAAATGTTGCCTTATCTCTGTGATGACAACTGTCCCAACACTTATCTGAAATTTAGCCATATTTAAATTGTTGTTCTTTACTCCATCTCTCTTCCTTTCCACTCTTCCCTGGTTTGCCATCAACTCCACCTTTCTTACTTGCTAGGATAATATCTCTGCATGTATTGCCGATCTGACGATACCAGTGGTAGACTGTCACCAGCTTTTGTCGGACCTATCTACGATTGCTGTCAGGGGCAGAGCATCGTCTGATCTGTTCTTTTACTACTTTATTTAATCTGAATGGTTAGTGGCAGGTCAGGAGATGGCACCGAACCATCGTCCAACGTGAAGGTAAATCTGCATGTCTATGGCCAGTGTAAGTCTTGTGCCTGTTCAGTTATTTGTCTTTTAAATCTGAGCATGCAGGTCAGGATCAAAAGCAAGCTCATTTAAAGGGATACTTTCAAAATGCATAAGTTAAAAGTGTGGCTCCAGCATAATTCTGCAGTGAAATCAATTTCTCAAAACAGCAAACAGATTTTTTTTTTACATTTAAATCTGACATGGGGCTAGATATATTGTCTATTTTCCAGCTGCCATGTGACTTGTGCTCTGATAAACTAGTCACTCTTTTTTTTTTTTTAACAATTCTTTATTTATCCATCAATGCATGAAAGCAATTACATATCTGGTAGCAGAAACATTACCATGTAATTACAATAAAGATGTTACACTTTCAAGCAGTAATGTGAATAAAGCAGTACAAGAAAAAAGTATGAAAGTTTTACGTAAAGCGTCACCATGCAATTACAATAAGAACATTTCACTTTCAAGCATTAATGTGAATAAAGCAATACAAAAGGAAACAAAAAAAGGGAAACAAGGAAAAAAAAAAACCTTTAAACATAATAAAAGGATAGCAGTCTTGGTGTTTGTTGTCCACTTTCTATAAGCCTTTGATTTGTTTTTTATTTTTGTTATTTAGTTTCAATCAAATTTTATTTATTAACTGGTAAGAAATGCTCGCAATCTTATTTATTTATTGATCTTCGTATGTGTATCACGGTGAATTTACCACTGGTTCCCACTCAACCCACATATCCCACACTTTATGAAATTTCTCTGGACATCCTCGTCTCATGTAAGTAAGTTTATATAAGGGTATGGATCTCTCAACCAGACGTTCCCAATCAGCAAGTGTTGGGCCACATTGAGATTTCCACTTCATGGCTATTGCCTTCTTGGCATACACACACAATATAGATAGCAGAGTCCTATGTGCTCTTATAGGAACCTGTTCTTCCAGCCTATGCAGTAGCAATACCTGGGGATCCCTCAAGAGAGGAATACCAGTCCTACCTTGTATCTGACGTAGAATTGTCTCCCAATATTGTTGTATTCTGGGGCAGTCCCATACCATATGAAAGAAACCCGCTGGTGAATAGGAACACCTGGGACACCCCGGGTATACATTTGGGTTCAACCTATGTAACCTCTGGGGGGTAAGATAAACACGATGTAAGTAATTTAACTGTGTCATTCTATCTTTAGTGCTTATTACACCCTCAAACAGCCCCTCTAAAACCTCTTCCCACGTCTCAGTGGTTAAGTCGGGGATATCCTGTTGCCATTTAACTATCAATTTGGTCAGGGTCGAGCTGCACTTCTGTATCAGTTGTTTATAAAAGCAGGATAAAGGTTTGTTCAACTCTTCGCTATGTACCCCCTGTTCTATAATGTTTGGAGTGGTCTCAATAAATTGGCCCCTAAATTGGGTGGCCACTGCATGTCGGATCTGTAGAAACCTAAAAAACATGTTATTGGGTAAGGAGAATTTGTCCTTTAGTTCCTGAAAAGTTTACAGTTTGCCTTCAACTATTACGTCTGCTATATACTTGATATTATGCCGGGCCCATATCTGTGGGTCTGGGATCTGCTTAAGCTGGGCCAATTGAGGATTACACCATAGAGGGGCATAATTTGAGCAATGATGGTCTGCCATTGGGTAATATTGTAGCACTGATTTCCAAACTGTAACCGTGGTTCTCATCAGTGGAGTTATCTTATTGGAGTAACTAGTGCCCCTATAGAGTAAATTCCTAAGTTCTTCATAGGATCCAACAACCTGAGCTTCCAAAGTCACCGCTGCATTCGTTAGGGGAGTAATGGCCCATTGTCTCGCCACCGCCAACTGAGCTGCCACATAGTATAAAAAGGGATTCGGAGCCGCCAGTCCCCCCCGAGTAGTAGGGAGTTGCAGTGTTGTAAAAGCTAGTCTTGGGGAGGCCTTGTTCCAAAAAATGGAAATCAGTAAGGATTTTAGCTTAGTAAAAATAGGTTTCTGTATCAGTACGGGCGTTTGTCTGAAAATATATGTTAATTTAGGAAGTATCACCATTTTAACCAAATTAACTCTACCTATCAAAGATAGTGGTAGCTTTTCCCACAGGTCTCTTTTTTTCTCCACAAGTTTTAGGAGTGGTTGCATATTCAGCTCACAATATTGCGTTAAATTCGCACTGATCCACACCCCTAAGTATTTAAATTTGTCAACCCACTTAAGTCCCAGTGTCTGTGTTGCAGAATTGGCTGGACGCATGTCTATGGGAAACAGAACTGATTTTGCCCAATTAATTTTTAGACCCGAATAAGCAGTGTGTTTGTCAATAATCTGCAAAGCGTAGGTGAGGGCCTGGTGAGAATTTGGTAAGTATAATAATGTATCATCGGCATACATGGAGATAGTCTCCCTCAGGGCCCCCAGTTTTAAACCTTCTACCTCTGGTGAATCTCTGACCCGGCACGCCAATGGTTCCATTGCGAGAGCGAATAGCAAGGGTGAGAGGGGGCAACCCTGCCTAGTGCCCCTGTTTATTGGGAGTGAGTTGGATATGTTAATATTAGTTCTAATTCTAGCCACTGGATTAAAGTATAATGCCCGTACCCAGTCAACGTAGGCACGGCGTATCCCAACTCTTCCAAGAGTGGCTCACAGGTATTCCCACTCCACCGAGTCGAACGCCTTCTCGTTATCCAGGGAAGCTATCACTCTGGTACCCGAGTTTTCATGCTGAATTGCAATATTTGTAAACAACCGTCTGATATTTATGTCGGTAGAGCGACCGGGCATAAATCCAGTTTGGTCCGGAGAGATAACTTCCGAAAGGTGAGGTGCCAATCTCATTGCCAACACTTTTGCCAATATTTTGGCATCAGTGTTGATCAATGATATAGGTCTATAGGATGAGCATTCTAAGGGGTCCTTGCCGGGCTTGGGGATCAAGACCATTAATGTTTCCCTCATGGAGTCAGGGAGGGCTTCTCCTCGTTTTACAGCATTATACAGCTGCATCAAAAAGGGGGCTATGGATTTGACATGTTGTTTATACCAGTCTATTGGTAGGCCATCTGTCCCAGGTGTTTTGCCAGCAGGAAAGGCTGCAATGGCCTCTTCAACCTCCGATTGCGTAATGTCAGCTTCCAAAGCTGAGGCCCTTTGGTCATCAAGCATTGGTAGATCTGTTTCACTTAGATATTGTTTAATCTCCTCCGGAGAGGCTCCCAGTTTTGAAGTATATAGTTCAGTATAATAGCCTAGGAATCTACTATTTATCTCCTCTGGGGAAGACACTATCCCTCCCTGTTGCAATTTTATTGCCGGAATAGCTATAGAGGTTGTATCGTCTCGCGACAGAATCGCCAACAATTTCCCATTTTTGTCCCCAGATTCAAAAATGCTAGCTCTTTGGTAAAGCATGCGTTTTTTCGTAAGTTCCACCTGTGCTAGCGTGAGAGCACTTTGGCTATCCTGCCATTGTTTATGGGTTAGGTCATTAGGTTGGGCAACAAAAGCAGCTTCCTTTTCCAGGGCCTGTTGGGTTTTTTGGTCTATATCAGCCTGCGCTATAGTCGTTATTGCTTTAATATTACTGATGAACTCACCTCTGATATATGCCTTGAAGGCATCCCAGGTTGTGGCTAGAGGGGTACCCTCAGTGTTCAGGGCTAAAAAGGCCTGAATACTGTTATGTATTGTTACATTGAGTTGTTCGTGTTTGGCCCAGTACGGACTCAGTCTCCAGAGCCTATCTGCCGGGGTAAGTGATGTCGACAGGGACAGCAGAATTGGAGAATGATCCGATATACCTCTAGTAAGTATATCTATGTTCGTTACCCATTTATTCACCTCTACCGAACCCAAGGCCACATCAATGCGGGACATATTATTGTACCCTGGGGAGTAACAGGTATACTGTTTACTAGTAGGATTCCGGACTCTCCATAAATCAACCAAATTAAGTACAGAAACCCATTTTTTAAAGGCTGGGGAACTAGTCCTGGGGGGGTGGAGTTTGTCCAACTCCAAATTGGCTATTGCGTTAAAATCTCCCAACAGAAGAAGGGGCACGTCTGGTAATGCCAAGATCTTTCCCGTCAGCTCTGCAAAAAACTCGTCAGTGGGAGGGGGTGGAGCATATATATTGGCTAACAAGATATACTTCCCCTGCAGGGCCCCATGGACAAATATGTATCTCCCATATCTATCTGTAATCAGCTTTTCTATGGTGAAGGAACAGCTCTTATTCACTAAAATGGATACTCCTCTGGAGTAGTTGGAGTAATGGGAGTGGTACATGGCACCTATCCAGGGTTTCTTTAATGACAGCACCCTATCTCTCAATAAATGAGTCTCCTGTAGGAGAATGATCTGGGGTTTGTACTTTCGAATAAAATCAAACACTAGTCTCCTTTTGATTGGATCCCCCAAACCCCGTACGTTCCACGACATAATTTTAACCCGCGCCATAGTTATCCCTTTCTAGATAGTGTGTGATAATATTGAACCTCGTATTGGAAAGGACATGATACACCTTTACCCCGTTAACTAGTCACTCTTTACTGCTGTACTGCAAGTTGGATTGATATCACCCCCCTCCCTTCCCCCCCCCCCCCCAGCAGCCTAACAACAGAACAATGGGAAGGTAACCAGATAGCAGCTCCCTAACACAAGATAACGGCTAGGCACCTATTCTCCAGCATTTTATATTTTCAAATTCTTTGTAAAGACAAACTCCATTTCCACTTTAAGTTTGATTTATTTATTGGGTTACAGAACAGTATTTCTGTGTTTACTATGGAATGTGCAGATCTTCTATGCAAATTAACAGGGCTTCAGGAGAACATGTTCCATCTCCCTCTTCCCCAAATTGTCTGTGCTCCCAGAACCCCCCCCCCCTCAATAAACCACCCAATTCCTCTTCAAATAAATGGCAGGGAAGGTTTAATGATGACTAAGGCAGAGAAATTGGACTAATCCAAAACAAAACTGGACACAATGTTAACAGGACCTCAGATATATAAATTATCATTGTTTGCAATATTCACATCCCATAATAATGGGATGGGTTGTAGGAGGGAGGAAAAAAACAAATCTTTGTTGAAATAACGAGGATGCAAATCACTATACCTCTTACAACAAAGAGATTAATATACTGAAACAGAACAGGAAAATAAATCTGTGGGTTTTACTCTCTCTCTCAAAAGGCTGGAGTGGACAAAATCTGCAGAAAAAATATACATTTATTTTCTGCACGACTGTATGTTTCAGGGCAGAAAGAAATCCTTCAGATGCTTCTTTTCCAACTTGCACAGAAAGACAAAATTGCTGTGGTCGACTCTTCACTCTGTTACAGAATTTCATATTTATCCACCAGGAAGGATGTTTCAGTAGAATATCTTACTGGACTGTTTCCATCCACCTGGTTTACTTTGGTCACCTGTAAAAAAAGATCGGAAGGTCATTTCAGTGGTCTGCAATAATGTATTACAATATAATATATTGTGTGTATTTACCGTAATGCATTAAGCAAAAGCTTATTATGTAAAAAGCAATAGGTTCACTTTACAATAAACAATATTAATAAAATATATTAGAGCAGACATTTGCATTGAATACATTAAAAGGCATGGAGCAAGTAGAGAGACAACAACTTTTCTGCACTAACATGTAGGCTACAGTAGTTCTTTTTGGACACAAAAGAGACGGTGACAGGGAAGCAGTCATTTGGGTGTCCAGCGATGCTGAACTCCAGGCTCCCAGTCTTGTTCTTGGAATCTATAACTGGCAGTGTCCACTCAAGTGTATTTCGCCTACTGTCATGGTGATAATCTCCATCTATATCTCCTATTACTGGAGATCCTACTCCAGCCCTGATGGAAATAAAATAAAATGACAGCGGTGTTAACAAAAAAAAATTGCACCCAAAGTACAAGTATCAATTTACAATAAAGGCAGCTCAAAACACTTAAATAAGTGCCAAACTTATATGCAGTAGGTCACTCAACTGCATTCAAATTTTAGTCTCGTTCGCACTCGTAGAGGCACATTTATCAAAGGTCGAATTTTACAAACTCCCATAAATTCGACCAATCGAAATTTATTTTAAAAAAAATCAAATTTTTCAAACTCGGATGAATTAAATTGACCAAAAAACTCAAATCGAATTCAATTTGAATCTAAAAAAAAAACCCTTCAATTTTCTCCAAATTGTTCCCTGGACGTCTTAACCAGAAATGCAGCAGGTTTTAGGTGGTGAATTGTCAAATTCAAGTTTTTAAAATGCCATAGTATGATAAATCTCAAAAATTGAATTCAATTTTTTTTTAAAAAACTCAAATCGAATTTGAATAACTCCCTAGATGAATGACAGTTTTGACCATAAAAAAAAATTGGCAAATTTGAATTCTCAATTCAAGCCTTGAGAAATCTCCCCCTTACTATCATAGCCCCTAGAGAAAGAATGCTACTCCCTTGGGAACTATATATGCAGATCTTTACCTTCATTTCTACAATATTGATAAAGCTGATACAACAAATATAATGGAAATTCGAATTAACAATTCGAACCGTAATAAATCAGCCCCTAAGCATACAACAAAAAATACAAAACCAATAAAAAAGGTTTGGGGGCCCTGCCCAAAATAGTTTACAATCTTCTATTTACAACATCATCTAGAAGTGGAAAGGTTTTAGAAAAAAACTGCCAACTTGCCTTGCCAGGCAGTACCAGAAGGACCAGACCAAAAGCAGAACACAAGCTCAAAGTCTCTAAGATCTCCAGAATTTTATCAAAGGACCTACAGGTAGCTCTCATCAATACCGTTATCAAAGTGAATGAATCTACAATTACAAAGAGGCTCCAAAAACCATGCTCCATGTTTACATTGATAGTGGGCAATACAGTTAGGTCCATAAATCTTTGGACAGACAACTTTTTTTCTAATTTTGGTTCTGTACATTACCACAATGAATTTTAAATGAAACAACTCAGATGCAGTTGAACTACTGACTTTCAGCTTTAATTGAATGGTTGAACAAAAGGATTGCATAAAAAGTGTGAGGAACTAGTCTTTTTTTTAACACAATTACTTCATTTCAGGGGCTCAAAAGTAATTGGACAAATTAAAAAACTGAAAATTAAATGTTCATTTCTAATACTTGGTTGAAAACCCTTTTCTGGCAATGACTGGCCGATGTCTTGAATCATGGACATCACCAGATTCTGGGTTTGCTCCTTTTTAATGCTCTGCCAGGCCTTTACTGTAGCAGCTTTCAGTTGTTTTTTAGATGTTTTTTTTAGCAAAGTCCAATCTAGCCTTTCTATTCTTGATGCTTAGGAGTGGCTTGCACCTTGCAGTGCACCCTCTGTATTTACTTTCACGCAGTCTTCTCTTTATGGTTGACTTGGATATTGATACACCTACCTCCTGGAGAGTGTTGTTCACTTGTTTGGCTGTTGTGAATCGGTTTCTCTTCACCATGGAAATGATTCTGCGATCATCCACCACTGTTGTCTTCTGTGGACGTCCAGGTCTTTTTGCATTCCTGAGCTCACCAGTGATTTCTTTGTTTCTCGGGATGAACCAAACTGATTTTGCCACTCCTAATATTGTAGCAATTTCTCGGATGGGTTTTTTCTGTTTTTGCAGCTTAAAGGACCAGTAACATCAAAAAAAATTTTTCAAAAATTCGTTAGTATACAACGAAAAAATAACACCAAGACAAATTAAAGTTTAAGTTTTCTTTATTAAGAAATAAATTACATAAACTCCACTTCCTGTCCTCTTCAGAAAAGGCGACCATCCATTCTGCAGCGCTTGACTTCTCCTCCCTGGCTATTCACTGACAGCGTGTCCTCTGCAGCCATCTCATTCTCCAGCTCTTCTTCATCCTCCCAGGAGCAGCAGTAGGAATGCAATGCCGGCGGGCTCCATTGGATTCACGAGGGGTGCAGGAAAGTAGAGGAGGGCAGTGTGTCCATTCCTGCCTTGAAGAACCGGTGCCGATACCGCAGGGTGTGTGTTCAGTGTGGTATATTAGCATGGAGTCCAGAAGCAGCCAGGAGAGGGGCCACATGAAGGGGCATGGAGCACTGAGCAGCTAACTCCGGGTTCGTCGCAACAGAGCCACCTGGTCGGTTATGTGCAGATCTGGAAAGAAAGGGAGGTTCCTGGCCCACAGCGCTGAACAGTAACCGGCCGGCAGCTCGCAGATGTCCACAGCGCTGAACAGTAACTGGTTCTTCAAGGCAGGAATGGACGCACTGCCCTCCTCTACTTTCCTGCACCCCTTGTGAATCCAATGGGGAGCCTGCCGTCATTGCATTCCTACTGCTGCTCCTGGGAGGCTTTGCTATTTTAAACTTTAATTTGTCTTGGTGTTATTTTTTCATTGTATACTAACGAATTTTTTGATGTTACTGGTCCTTTAAGAATGGCTTGTTTCACCTGCATGGAGAGCTCCGTTGACTGCATGTTGTCTGTTCACAACAAAATCTTCCAAGTACAAGTACCCCCCTCATATAAACTACAGGGCTTTTACCTGCTTCATTGATAATGACATAACAAAGGAATTGCCCACACCTGCCCATAAAATAGCTTTTGAGTCAATTGTCCAATTACCTTTGAGCCCCTGAAATGAAGTGATTACATTTTTATGCAATCTTTTTGTTCAACCTCTGCAGTTCAACTGCATCTGAGTTCTTTTATTTAAAATTCATTGTGGTAATGTACAGAACCAAAATTAGAAAAAAAGTTGTCTGTCCAAAGATTTATGGCCCTAACTGTATACTGCCAATGGTAATTTGTAGCATCCATAGAATATAACTAGGGGGAGATTCTTCCAAGCTATAAATAGGAGTCGTAGCTTAATACTGAATACAGAACATCCTTATACTTGGACCTTCAGGAAAAACACACACTATGAATAGGTTGCCTGCAAAAAGGAGAGAATGAGATTGTTGCTATACCCATGTTTACACTGTAAATGTTGTGCCTTGTTTGCATCACTTACGGTAGAGGAATGGTAATGACAACGTCATTCAGCTCCAGCCTTTCTTCTTGAAGCTCATATTCTATGTTAACATCACAGCCATTCCCACTTTCTGATGGCCAACAGTTAACTAAGGTAAGAAAAAGACATTTGTACACATTTTAAAATGTTCTGTTAGCAATTTTATTTCATCCTTTTTACAAACAGTCAAGGCATTTTCTGGCCCCCCGGTGTAGTTCTATGCTAGATGGTAACCTTTCATCAATTGATAAATACGATTCCTAAATCTCATAGGCTCCGCCATTACCACGCTAAGGTTTGATGTATTGTAAATTTGAAAACAGGCCGCAATTGTTCCGCAGACTTTGGACCTGCCTGGTGTATTTGTTTCAGAAAGACAACTGTAGTTTATATAAACAAACTGCTGTGTAGACATCGGGCAGCCATTCAAGCCCAGGATACAAAGTAGATAAATTCTGAAGAATCCCATTGTATACTACAGAGCTTATCAGCTATGTATCCTGTGCCTTTTCTCCCTTTTCAGCTTTGAATGGCTGCCCCTGTGGCTACACAGCAGCTTGCAGCTTTCTGTATCTAACAACTCAGTTTTACCAGTGCAGGGCAACAGTACATCATTGTCATTCCTTTAAAACATTTTAATTTTTGGTGTTCCTGTTCCTTTAATAAAAACTTATAAGTGTCAATAAGTGAAGGAGAAAAGACTAGTACAGAATATTTGTTATATAAAATATAGTATTTGAATTCATTATTTCAGGCTCAAGTCAGTATTGCTTAAAACCAGTGGCGTAACTACCGAGGAAGCAGACCCCGCAGTCGCGGGGGGGCCCGGGGGTACAGGGGGCCCTGCGGGACCTGCTTCCTCGGTAATATGCACAACAGGCAGGGACCATTTCGGGACATTTGCGCTGACAATCACTGAGTTTTTGTCCCACTTCCTGCCCCCACACCGGAAGTTCAAAAGCAGAAGACTCTCTAATGCGATCGGTGCCAGAGTATCATCATAAATCACTGTGTGCAGCGTGTTACGTGAGATAAAGTTTTGTACCGCACAAAGTTTTTTTTATTTAAGAGCGTGCACAGTGATTTATGATGACAGTCTCATACCGATCCTATTCCTCAGACTATACGTCGTCATGTTCCCCTGTATGACACCATGATAGCTTCTAGAAATTCCAACCTTAAACCTGGGATAGCAAGTATGCTACAAAGGAATGTTCTGTGCACACAATAAGGTATGGCCTTTTATTTCATTATTTAAATAAGCAGAAAGAAAGCACTTGTCTTTATCAGAATGGAACGTCCCTGTGCAGGTCCTGGTGTTTCCAGGGGTCAGTAATGCACACACTATTATTAGTAACCCGACAGATAAGTGGGAAATAGAATCCTGTGCTGGATGTGGGGTGTAATAGACTCCCTGAGACTGTGGGGACCAGAAGTGAATAGGGGTTAATTTAGCTTATGTTTGCACATTTATGATTCAACGGCCAGTTTGAGTACAAATTACAGTAAAAGTGATGTAGCCAGTGAATAAAAGGGGGAACAAAATACTAAATCATTTGTAAACATTATGTAAAATAAAAGCATTACAAAATTGCATTTTCAAATAGTCTTTGAATACAACCCTCTCCAAGTCTCAATAATAGTAGATAAATGGCCCCTTTAAAACCAGCATTTCTGTAAAATAAACAACAGCAATCAGTGGCGTAACTTCTGAGGAAGCAGACCCAGCAGTTGTGGGGGGTACAGGGGGCCCAGCGGGACCTGCTTCCTTGGAAATATGCACAACAGGCAGTGACTATTTCGGGACATTTGCGCTGGCAATCAGTGCCGGACTTTGGCCAATTTCATCCAATCAGGCCCGTGCCCCCTGGGGCCCCACACCATGAAGGTAGCCACTACAAGCTGAGTTTTTGTACCACTTCCTCCCCCCACACCGGAAGTTCAAAAGCAGGTGACTCTCTGACTGAAGATGTGATTGGTGCCAGACTATGATCATCAATCACTGATGCAAGGGTCTCACCTTCCTTCATGGCAGGAGCATCCCTGATTAGTAGTATCAGGGTGCACATCACAGGGATGACGCAAAAATTGCAGTCAGGGACAAGTTAGAAGTTGCCTGGACTGGAATTCACAATAGGCCCTGGCATTCCAAGTACACAGAGGCCTGATCACCCCCCTCCAGCCAGTGTCGGACTGGCCCACCTGGATACCAGAAAAACTCCCGGTGGGCCCAGGTGTCAGTGGCCCCTCTTGCTTCTAATCATTTGGCCTATTTCTTGGTCATTTCCTATTTCTTTATGAAAACAAATAATAGAAGAAAATTGAAAGTAGATATAAAAGACTAGGAAAATAAAAAGGTTGAGTGAGGAGAGAAGGAATAATAGTTTGGAAAGTGGGCCCACGGTCTAAGGTTTTATGGACCATGGGTTAAGCTTTTCTAGTGGGCCAACGGTCTAAGGTTTTTTGGTGGTCCCCTAGCACCCCAGTCTGACACAGCCTCCAGCCCAATAAATAGTGACTGTCTATGGCAACATACAGCAGCCCATCTGGCCTGGTTAGAAGCCAGGGCAGGTGGCAGGAACCAAAGTCAATGGTAAAAAACCAAGAGACTACACAATAACAAAAGGGCTTGAGCAGGATCTGAAACATAAGCCAGTTTGGGGGAAAATTAAAAGAGGAAGTAACATTTTTTCCCCTCCAAAAGGATGATGTTTTGACAGTAATAGGGGGACCTGTTGTACCAAGTAAATTGACCCTTCATGTGGCCCCTGCTGTTAGTTTCATTTCACTCTTAGTAAGCACTAAAATGGAATTTAAAATAGTTTCTTCATTACACAATCCTAAAATACCTTGTAAGGGCAAACATATAAAATCCCATTTTTACATTCTTTAATGAAATCCTCCCACTATTTTCTGCAGAGGGGGCCCTGAAAAATTTTTTGCAGGGGGGCCCTGGCATCTGAAGTTACGCCACTGCTTAAAACAATTAGCTATTTTTCACTTTACCTGGTTTTCATTCTTATCTCATATGCTGTTTGTGGCTATCTTTTAAATAAGGCTTGTCCATATATTAATGTGTAATATCAACTTTAATATGGATTTGGGCGTCCTGTTTGTAACCAAGTTAACTCAGTACTTACTGGTGAGGGGAATAAAAGACTCCTCTGTGGTCTGTAGTCTCCACTTCAAGACGCCCACATCACTATTCACGGGGAAGGATTTTTCCGGGTTTTTCAGCCCAATTACGGAATCTGAAGTGAAATTTTTTTGTCTACATTAGGATGAGTCTGAGACAAGAAAACAAAATAATATATGGCAGCCATTGATAATCAGACTGAATGTCTATAAAAAGATTTCACTTAATTTTTCAGCCTTACCACCACTGTACCACTGTAAATGAGTGTACAAAGCATGGTATACAAAGACATTGTTAAAAAGGTCTACTTGTTTATGTATTTAAAATTAATATTAATCCATTTTGATTCCTTACCTGCAGCTGTACTCCTTTTTTAACTTCATTATCAATGTGGACACGAATCCTGCCAAACTTGTCATCCAACACCCTGAGCATGATAAGTCCATGGACCTCCATATTCTGAAGGCCTCCATCCCGACTGCAGGTAAGGGAGATTTTTTCTTCAACTCTTAAGTGAACACTGTGGATAAAAATAAAGATTTAGTCTATAAAATGTCAAGGGTTGTTTTTCTACAAAATAAAAAAAAAGTATCAGAAATCTGTTCACATTTCACTGAAAAAATATTCCCATGGCCCCGTTGGGAGATGCAAAGCAGACATAGGGATTATAGCATGAAAGGAAAGCGATTTGGCACAAGCTTGTTTTGTTTAACCAACAAATTGTTACAGATATAAAAATGAATATGTAAGTTACCAGTCAACAAATGGAAAGCTGGTCTGATAAAGGCAGCTTTGAACATAAAAATCTAAAAATGTTCAAATTGTCACTTGTATTCCTTGTAAATGAGTGCATTATGCCCCCTTCCAACAGATATGAATGCTAAAGAAGTTTTGATTGTTTTTCCTTTGCTAACCTTTCTTCCACTCAAATGTTAAGAGAACAAATATAGGGTTCTTCACATTTAACTAAACATAAAAGCATGAATTAACTTTTCTTATTTAGGTGTATATATACCGCACAAAAAATACCGGTTAAAACAGATTGAAGCCTATTTTACCACAACTGAAAATATCAGACTGTCATTGTAAATTCTCAACACTCAACACTGACCTCTCCATGTTCACAGGGGGAGCAAGCACTTTGGCCACTTCTGACGGTCTCTTGCCAGATGAAGGGGTGACGATAGTTTCTCCTTCAGATTTCAGTTTGTCCACAAAATGATCCACCTCCTTTCCTTTTGCTCCAAGTTTCAGGGCTTTGCCAGAACCAGAAGGCCTTCAGGTGGCAAGAAAATAAGCTTCATCTAAACACTTTTTGATAACCATAATTCTACACTTCCCACTAAATAATAATAATAATATGCAGTTAAATGAGAAGGAAAGGCTAAAACTAAGTAATCTTTATCAGAAAGGTCTACTTTATATAAATACACTAGTAAACCCTCAACATAATGAGTCCTCTATCAAAAGAAACACAGCATTTCTTTCCTTCTAGTGTGTATACATGGGCTTCTGTATCAGACTTCCTGTTTTCAGTTTAAACCTTCAGGGCAAGGACTTGAGCATGCTCAGTTTGCTCCTCTCTCCCTCCTCCCCTCTCTGCTGTAATCTGAGCCCAGAGCTATGAGTGAGCAGGGAGAGACTCGGGCAGGAAATGATGTCACACCAAGCTAATATGGCAGCTGCTTTCCTAAACAAACAGAGTTTCTAGAGCTGTTTACTCGGGTATGGTAAAGAATTCTGCAGAATAAATATAGATTTATAGCTTGCACTATTGTGGCTAATCTATTGGCAATAAACTGCTTCGGTAGATTTGCTTCTATTTTAATCTGGTTTGCAGTTACATTTCTTAAATGTATTCTCCCTTGTATACCTTGATGGAACAGGAGCACTCTTTGTTTTCTCTGGTTCAATAATAGTCTCTGAAATCAGCGACACTGCATTGTTGGACATGGAGGAGCCACCTGAACTTCTATATCCTCCAAATCCAGGGGCCTTCTTTCCCTGCCGCTCTGCATCCCTTCTGGCCTGCTGAAGCTCCTTGGCCTTACGTCTCATCTCTGCCTTGGCTTCTCTTTCCTGTGTCTGTAAAGAATGTAGAAAAAAAATTACATAAACACAAATCAGAAACTTTTTTTTTTTTTAAATGTTTTGGGGAAAGCATTCGGATTTAACTATTTTTGCACACATGCAAGTTTAATGTGGACAATACCCTTAGAAATAATATTATATACGTATTTACATATATGGTGGTAGTGCCGCAAGGCAGTCCGTTTCTGGATACGAATATACACGATGATTACAAATGTGACAGGACTTTCACTAAAAAAGGATCCAGGGGAATCAACAAGCGAATCCCAGGAATTAACAAATTCACCAGGAAATTAATAACGCATATTTTCTCTGCCTCCAAACAGGTCATTGCAGCAGCCTGGAAGTCTCCCATCTTGGACTTTCCTGAGGTTAAACGGAGGCTGGATAATGTTCTCATTCTGGAGAAACTAACTAGCTACACAAATGGTGCGCAGAAATCTTTCCACAAAGTCTGGTCCCCCTGGTTATCATACCGAAATATCTCTTTAACCTAAATGCTCTTAGTTGTCCTCCCACTCTGACTCAAGGGATACCCTAAATTTTCTTGACCCAATGCTGAACCTGTAAGTGGAGAAATGACGACAGTACTCGCAAGTGTTAAAGGCAAATGTTTGTTTGGTTTATCTGTTTCCTTTTGATCATTTCTTTTCTTCATTTTCATTCTTCCTTTTTCTTTTCTTTTTGTATAATTTCCTTGCCTGCTACTTAGGCAACTCTATTACACAACTCAGGAATGTATTTTATGTACCAATGCGACACAATACTGCTGCAGCCTGGGAATTGTCCAGTGCCTGCAGATTCTGAGTTTTACTATGTACCCATTTTTGCTATATGCTGATCTTTGAAAATAAAAATTTTAAATACAAAAAAATAAAAATAATATTATATAAATATATATGATTATTATTAAATGTGAATGGGGGGGCACTAATTCTGATCGATAGCCATGTGCTATGTATCCAGGTCTGTTCAGAAATTGGGCTGATGCACTACATTGACTAAAGCAATGCATCAGCAGGTGAGGAAGTGAAGACATGCAGCTCCTCTTCACTTTCTGCTGTTCTGATCTGTTTGCCCCATGAGCTGAGTGAACAGGCAGAGAATGCATACCAGCCTTAAAAGAAAAGGCTAAAATGAAGTAAGAAAGGTCTATATAAATACACCAGTCAACCCTCAAAGTAATGATGCTCTGAGTCCTCTGTCAAAAAAGCACAGTATTTCTTTCCTCTATTGTGTACACATGGGCTTCTGTATCAGACGTCCTGTTTTCAGCATAAACCTCCAGGGCTAGGACTTGAGCATGCTCAGTTTGCTCCTCTCTCCCTCTCTGCTGTAATCTGAGCCCAGAGCTATGAGCAAGCAGGAAGAGACTCAGGCAGGAAGTGATGTCACACCAAACTGATATGGCAGCTGCTATCCTAAACAAACAGACAGCTTCAAGAGCTGTTTACTCAGGTATGGTAAAGCAATCTGCAGAATAAATATAGTGTTATAGCTTGCATTATTGTTGCTTATCTATTGGCAATAAACTGCTTTGGTGGCTTTCCTTCTCCTTTAAGTTAAACAGGAGCTAAAAGAGGTGATTTTGGGTGCTTCTCTGCTGACCAAAAAATGCGTCAGAAATGGTGCAGAAAGGTGCACTGCATTAAGGTTCTGATAAAAATCCCAATAGTAATTATTTTCACATCCCACAAACGTATTGATAAAAGTGCAGAGGGTTCAGAATACCCTTGGTAATAATATAAGAACTCAAATTCTCTAAACTAATCGATGGTACCAATCAAGGTCAATAGAAACGAAGGTTAGGAAAAAGTGCCTGTGGCTATATAGTTACTTCCATAACTTTCTTCAATGGATCATTAAATATCCATTACTACAGCTAATTAAAGGACAAACCAGTTATACACTGAAAAGAAATAAGAGCTAAGATCAGAAAGTGTAACGAGATTCAGACTGGTTCTTAAGTTACAGTTTAAGGAGAACATTCTCCATAAGTATGATATGCCATACCTCCTGCATAAGTCCTTATTGTGGCTTCCCATAAAACAAAGAATAACTTACAAACTCGTCCTCATGAACTTCATATGGCAGTGACCCTCACTGTAACCTACAGCATTTAATATCCCACCTATTTGTGTCTGTAAGTTACCCTTCCATTTAGATTGTAAGTTATATGGGGCAGGGACCTCCATCCTCTTGTCTGACACTAAGCTCTAAATCTTTATTGTACATGTAGCCTTACCTCTCTGACTGCCCGGAACACCTCATGTGAGTCCATCTCTGTGAAAGTTCTTATTTGAGACAAATTCACATTCTCTCTGTATCCAAGAGCTACAATCTCATCAAATGCAAAGATCAGGTCAAAGCAGTGGTCTGAAATCTCGGTCTCTTCCAGAGCTCTGCAGTACTCCGGAATCTAGATTAGGAGCATACAACAACATATATTATGAAATATGCATGGATCATCTATATATTAAAAAATGACCACCCTTGTCGAGCTGGCAAATTGTAAGGACTAAAGGTTAATTTACATTATGAGCAAACCTACACTATGCTACACTCTGCATCCATTCCAAAACATATTAATACATTTTGAAATATAGTAGTATGGAGGCTCAGTTACCATTTATAGTCATCGGGGGAGAAGACATTTAGCTTTATATATTAGTATTATAACATATCTATCTATCTATCTATCTATATATATATATATATATATATATATATATATAGACAGATAGATAGATAGATAGATAGATAGATAGATAGATATGTTATAATACTAATACTAGTATATAAAGCTAAGGGGCACATTTACTAAGGGTCGAATATCGAGGGTTAATTAACCCTCGATATTCGACCAGGAACTAAAATCGTTCGACTTCGAATATCGAAGTCGAACGATTTAGCGCTAATACTTAGATCGAACGATCAAACGATTATTCGTTCGATCGAACGATTAAATCCTTCGAATCGAACGATTCGAAGGATTTTAATTCATCGATCGAACGAATATCCTTCGATCCAAAAAAACATAGGCAAGCCTATGGGGACCTTCCCCATAGGCTAACATTGAGTTCGGTAGCTTTTAGCTGCCGAACTAGGGGGTCGAAGTTTTTCTTAAAGAGACAGTACTTCGATTATCGAACGATCGAATAGTTGAACGATTTTTAGTTCGAATCGTTCGATTCGAAGTCAAAGTCGTAGTCGAAGGTCGAACTAGCCCATTCGATGGTCGAAGTAGCCAAAAAAACACTTCGAAATTCTAAGTTTTTTTTATTCGAATCCTTCACTCGAGCTTTGTAAATGTGCCCCTAAATGTCTTCTCCCCCAATGACTGGTATTTATGGGAACAGAGAATCTCTGTAACATGTATTCAACATTGATAAGCATCTCAAGGTTGACAATATATGATGTTATGTATGTGTGTGTGTATATGTGTATGTATATATATATATATATATATATATATATATATATATATATATATATATATATATATACACACACACACACACACACACACACACACACACATACATAACATCATATATTGTCAAGCTTGAGATGCTTATCAATGTTGAATACATGTTACAGAGATACTCTGTTCCCATAAATACCAGTCATGTATACATAGCGTGCTTGTGCTATGTCATCATTTACTTATGGGGGCCGATTCATTAACTTCAAGTGAAGGATTCGAAGGTAAAAAGCTTCGAATTTCGAAGTATTTTTTGGGTACTTCGACCATCGAATTGGTTAAATTCGATCGAATTCGATCGAATTCGAACGATTCGAAGTAAAAATCGTTCGACTATTCGACCATTCGATAATCAAAGTACTGTCTCTTTAAAAAATACTTCGACCACCTACTTCGGTAGATAAAACCTACCGAAGTCAATGTTAGCCTATGGGGAAGGTCCCCATAGGCTTGCCTGTGATTTTTTTGATCAAAGGATTTTACTTCGATCGTTGGATTCAAATCCTTCGAATCGTTCGATCGCAGGATTTGCGCAAAATCGTTCGACTTCGATATTCGAAGTCGAACGATTTTAGTTCCCAGTCGAATATCGAGGGTTAATTAACCCTCGATATTCGACTCTTGATGAATCGGCCCCCTAAGTGTACACTCCTGAAGTGTGTCAGCTTGTAGAAAGGGGACTGGGGAGAGACAGAGCAGATAAGCAAACATCATTGAGTGTGGAAGGAGCTGAAGTAGTCACCACACATTTTCACACAGGATTGCAACCAAGACAAAATAAGGAATTAAAAAAAAAAAAAAAAACCCTTTAAGGTTAGATTTATTATGGTTTGACTTGTAAATTCGAATTTAAATTCAAACTCGAATTCGAGATTTATCGTACCTTGACCTTGGGAACAACTCAAATTCGATAGTACGCCACCTAAAACCTGGCGAGTTCATGTAGAGGTCAATGGCAGAGGTCCAGTGACCCATTTGAAGATGTTAATAGTCTTCCTGATATTCAATTTTTTTTTTTTTTGGAGAAAAAAAAACTCTATTCGAGTTTAGTCAAATTCAATTTCGGGTCAGTAATATTCTCTTGAGTTTTATCTTAAATAAGATACTATTCAAGTTTCGAGGTCATTTGAGTTCATTCAAGGTAAAGAAAAACTCTATAACTAGACCTTTGATAAATATGCTCCTTAATGTCCTTCCATTTTGAATCTTAGGGTCTGTCCACACGGGCCCATTCGGGGAAATTAGTCGCCAGGGCGACAAATCCCCTCTTCTTCGCGGCGATTAATCTCCCCGATCTGCCTTCCACCGGCTAAAATAAAAATCGCCTGGAGGCAGATATTCAGAGCACTTTGTTTTCCGAAGTTGCCCGAAGTTTCCTCGTGAGGCAATTACGGGCGACTTCACAAAATGAAGCGCTCCGAGTGCCTACCCCCAGGTGATTTTCATTTTAGCCGGCAGAAGGCAGATCAGGGAAGATTAGTCGTGAAGAAGAGGAGATGTCGCCTGGTGACTAATCTCGACGAATCTGCCCGTGTGGCCAGACCCTTAATTGTACAGGTGTCCGAGCAGAACACTCTGTGTACTTACCACCCTCGAGAACAGTCTGAGTGTTTCAAGGTCCTCCGCCAGCAACACCTGAGTAACAATATAAAAAAGTCAATCCTAGCACTGGAATTTTAAAAGCAGTCATACAGTTAATGAATTTATTTAAAAGCAACAGAAGAAAAACTATTATCCGCACCTTTGCCGTTGTTAACATTTCTACACATACTCTGCCTCAGGGCAAATGCTAAAAGATTATGGGTTTGTAGGTCTCCTGCTTTTCAGTTTATATAAAAAAAAAAAAGTGTCATCTATGCATGTAATCAATGGGTGCCCAGAGATATGTGAGCATTGAAACGGAAAAGCTAAACTAAATTCTTCTTACTACGGGCTAAGAAGACTGTGAGTCAAAGTAAACTTAAAAGACAAAGTAACACCCAATCTCCTGGAGATGTTTGTTTTGCACTGCAGTCTGCCTGTCACAGTTCTGTGCATGTTCAATATGGTGTTTGTCCTTCAGTAAAACACCATAGTAAAATCAAGAATGATGACAAACAGGGGCATCTATTGCGGTTTCATCAAAAGTCAGTGGAACAAAGGAATGCCCATAGCTGTGACCCTAAGGCCACGTTTCCCAACCAGTGGCTCACAAGCAACATGTTGTTCACTGACCCCTTGGATGTTGTTCCCAGTGGCCTCAAACCAGGTTCTTATTTGTAAATTGTTGGCCTGAAGGCAAACTTTAGTTGCATAAAAACAGGGTACTGTCAAACAAAACCTCCTGTATGCTGCCAGTCCACATAGGAACTACTAATAGCCAATCACAGTCCAAATCTGGCACATCCAGGAATTCTTTACATGCTTGTGTTGCTGTCCAACTTTCTTTACACTTGAATGAGGCTTACGGACACAAAAGGTTGGGTACCCCAGCTCTAAGGTATCCAAACTGCAGTAGTATACTACAATGTAAGTAGTAATTTTGAATAGATGTTTTAGAGACAATTGGGGTTATGTAATAAAAGGCACTAAGTTTGCCCAGGGGCAACAACCCATAGCAACCAATCAGCAGGTAGCATGTACTTGTCATCTGTTTAAATGAAAGAATCTTATTGGTTGTCATGGGTTACTGCACCTGGGCAAACTTAATGCCTTATATTACATATGGGGGAATATAACTTATTTTCTTTTGGGCAGGGGCACACAGGCAGATTCGGGGGGGATTTAGTCACCTGGCGACTAATCGCCTCTTCTGTGGGCGACAATCTCCCTGAACTGCCTTCCCCCTGCTAAAATTAAACAATTACCAAGAAATACACTCCCTCTTTCATTTACTTAAAGGGATACTGTCATGGGAAAACATGTTTTTTTTTTCAAAATGCATCAGATAATAGTGCTGCTCCAGCAGAATTCTGCACTGAAATCTCTGTTTCAAAAGAGCAAACTGATTTTTTTTTTAATATTTAATTTTGACATCTGACATGGGGCTAGACATTTTGTCAATTTCCTGGGAGTCCTCAGTCATGTGATTGGTGATCTGATAAACTTCAGTCACTCTTTACTGCAAGTTTGAGTGATATCACCTCTCCCTTCCCCCAGCAGCCTAACAACAGAACAATGGGAAAGTAACCAGATATCAGCTCTCTAACACAAGATAACATCTGCCTGGTAGATCCAAAAACAGCACTCAGTAGTAAAAATCCAGGTCCCAGTGTGACACATTCAGTTACATTGAGTATGAGAAACAATAGCCTAGTTCCATAGTGCAGCACAGGCTCTTTCTGAAAGCACATGACCAGGCAAAATGACCTGAGATGCACCTACACACCAATATTAAAAGTAAAAAAAATACACTTACTGGTTCAGGAATGAAATTTTATACGGTGGAGTGAATTATTTGTAGTGTAAACAGTGTAATTTAGAAATAAAAACGACACCATAACAATCATGAAAGAATCCCTTTAATTGGCCTATTTTAAGCACTGAGCTGACTCAATGAAGCATTAAATCGATACACAGATTTGCAGTGGGTACAAAAAAAAACATATTTTTGCTTTTAAGAGTAAAAAGAGCAGTAACACCAACAAATGAAAGTGTATTAAATTCATTAAAATATAATGCACTATTGGCCTGCACTGGTAAAACTGGTTTGTTTAATTCAGCAACTCGACTATAGTTTATATAAACAAGCTGCTGTGTAGCCATGGGGTCAGCCATTCAAGCTGGAAAAAGGAGAAAAGGCACAGGATAAACATATCTAACACTTGTGCTGATCAGTTGAGAGTTTGTAGCCAGTATGGAATTAAAGATTTTTAAATATTGGATTTATACAAAAATATGAAAAGTGGATATATTCAGCCTCTACAGAAAAAGGAGAACTGCTACCTGAGCATGGATTAAAGATTTTCACAAACCATTTACAGGGCTAGTATAGACATATGCTAAACATGAGAAAAGTACATACAAAATCAAAAAACGTGCTGGAAATGTATTCTGCGTATTCTTTTAATAATAAAAACAATCCATATAGTCAAAATTTTGCTATAATAAATTGGAAAATTGGGTTGTTAACCATATAACACACCCCTCCATTTCCTAAACTGCAGCCTATAGTAGGCTTTGAGATAAGGAGCAGCACGAGACAACGTAAGTGGATAGTCAAACATGCTTATTTTTGTTTGATTGTTTTCTTTGACTATTATTACTGCAACTCATGGACAATAGCCATATACAACGCAAATGACCATGTCACTACAAAAATAATGCAGATAATAATTTAGTGCTAAGAGAATACTAAATATTTACTAACGGTATACCAGTTAAGTAATAAACAAAAATACATATTATACAGTTTGGTAATGTCAAAATATCCCATAGATACACCCATATCCAAATAGACTAGGATGAAAACACACAAAAAAAACAACATAAATCAGGAAAAGAGTGAACACAAAGTCCAGAAAGGCAAACAAGATGAAACTGAACAAAAATGAATTTTTAAGAGAATGTCACATAGGCACAGATAAGTGACTGTAGATGGAGCGCAGCATTGGTGCCAATTTCCTGCACCATTATTTGTGAGGTCTATCATTGTTCCCCCAGTCTCTACCCCATATAATAATGCATGTATTTGCCCCACCAGTCTTTCTCTGTATCCACATCTAAATAATGCCTGTTACATCTCTTCCAGCCTCTCTGTATTCTATATAAACAATACAGCTCTGCTCCCCCAATTGGTCTCTGCATCCCATTGAAATAATGCCTGGCAGTCAACCTGTCTTTAGTAAACCATATAAATCATTCTTGTCACTGTCCCATCCAGTCTATGTACCCATATAAATAATGTCACTGCTCCACCAGTCTGCCTCTGCATCCCATATAAATAATAACTTGCTGTCAATTTTCCATAGTCTGTCCCTGTATCTCATATCAACACAGAATGGCTGTCACTGCCCCCCCCCCCTATGTCTATTTATCTCAAATGAAGAGGATGGCTGTCACTGCTCCCCGGGTCTGTCTCTGCATCCCATATAAATAATAATAATCATCAGAATAACCCCCAGCTGAGAGCTTGTTTTCATCCTGCCCCCGCTGTGCTTATGTCTCCCTGTACTTTACCTTCCCTGTCCTGTCACGGTAGCTGCTAGTTCCAAGTTGCTAACAGGCCGTGGGTGACGTCACACACACGCGAAAGTCTCGGGGAACGTCTCCGTCACGTGACATTCAGCGCATATTCGGCGCCTTCTTCAAATGGTGGTCAATCGGGGATTGCCTGGGCTGGAGAAGAACCCTGCCACAGTGCAGCACTGAATGAGTATGGGGCTGAGCTGGGTAGCATTAGGTTTTTTTCTTGGGGCAGGATTTTACTGCGGTCTTCCTTACTGTAATATGGGGGCGTTTGCTATTCAGTGGAGGCTGCTAATCTTTTACATACTTACATTTGCTGTTGCTGGACGTGTCTCTGTATGGTGTGTGCCCTTAATTTAAGAGCTTATTGGAGCCTACTTATTTATGAAATTTTTTTTATGCCCTGCCTGCCCTCTGCCCCCTCTGTGTTCCATGCCCTCTGCCCCCTCTGTGTTCCATGCCCTGCCTTCCCTATGCTCCATATGAAAACTAGAAGCGCCGAAGTGAAGGTCCTGGGAGAGGAGAGCAGCGATCCTCAAGTGAGTAACAAGCAGCCTTACCACTCCAGTCATGTGGTTCACTAAGCAACAATTCAGAAAGCACACAGACAGGCTGCCAGAAACACTGGATCCATGGGCCAACACGGTTAAAAAAATTTCAATTTTATTCAGAATGTTGCATTAAAAGCATTGTGCAAACGTAAATGAATTGCAGGCAGAGTGAGAGCATGGCTTGACATGTTTCGTGACTCAAACTAGTCACTTCCTCAAGAAGCCAATGCGCTCTCTGCCAGATACCCGTATATGTAGCTAACCCCCTCTGCTGTTCACTTAGGGAAATAGATAAAACAACATAGTAATTAAGTTATAAATTAAATGCTACAAAGACAGATATATAAAAACACACAGTCACTACTATCGCCCATCATAAATGAATATTAATAGTATAAATATGGCCCTTAAAGAATTAATCACTTTACACCCTAATAGTATAAAGAATTATTCTGGGTTAATATAGATTGAAATATATAATATAATAAGGACCGTCTACATACAATATATACTCATGTGTGCTTATTGTATAATTTAGCAGAATGCAATTTGGAGGAGATTGTAACATTGGGGATACATATTGGTAAACGATATAATATACAGAATGCAGTGTAATTGCCATAATACATAAAAACAATAAATATATATATAACTATACTAATGTATGCACATCTAGAATACAATCTCGCAAGAGAAAGAGGGGGAAGATGTAGCCACAAAAATAGAAAGCTGTCAAATCATGTAATGTAACTCAGTCAATCTACAAAGAGACTAACTTCCCAATCCCTATTCAGGCCGCTGGGCATAATGGTATCTAGAGTGTAAATCCAAAGGCCTCCCTCTTGAGGAGTCGCTTTTCCATATCTCCTTTTCTGACACCTGGGTTTACTAGATCAATAATTTGAAAAGAGATGCATGTACTACCGTCGTGTTTCTCTAATAGATGTTTTGCCACTGCTGAACTCTTATCGTACTTAGAAACACATCTTAAGTGCTCAGAGATCCATTTCCTGACCGGTCTAATGGTCTTACCAATATACTGTACACCACACCTACATGTAATGAGATAGACCACGTATTTGGTGCCACAATTAGCAAAAAAGTTAATCTTTAAGACTGGGTGCCTGTCCTGGAGGTGAATTCCTTTGAGGGCCTCATAAAATCACATGCAGGGGCGTAACTACAGAGGAAGCAGACCCTGCGGCTGCAGGGGGGCCCAGGAGGTACAGGGGGCCCCATGAGGCTCTCATTGATGAGCAATTTGAACATATGTTGGTAAAACAGGACAGACACTGGATATGTTGGGGGCCCTAAAATTAATTTGCTGTGGGGCCCAGCAACATCTAGTTACGCCACTGACCACATGAATGACATCGTGGCCTCCCGCACTTATAACATCCCTTGATACTCAGCCAATTGGACTTGGCCGTGTTACTAGCCTCTGAGTAGAGGCTGGGTGATAATTGTGAACCTAGGCTTTTTCCTTTCCTAAATGTAAAACCTGGTTGGGAAGGTATAAGTTTATTCAAAACTGGATCTTGCCTCAAAACATTTGCGTATAATCTTTTGGAGGCGGGGGGTATCAGATGTATACGTAGTAATTACACGGGGATATCGTGATCCAGTATGAATCGTTGTATATTGTCCTGTATGGGTATTGGAACTAGTACAACTGGATTTGTTATTCAATAAATTATTACGGTTTGCACCGATCGCCCTGTCATATGCCTTTTTAATGTCTGTTAGGGCATAACCCCTCGCCAAGAAACGATCCCACAGGGGACATCGCCTCCTTATTGAAGGAGTCCCAAGTGGTACAGATCCGTCTCAGACGTAAAAACTGACCAGTGGGTATCCCTCTTTTCACATGCTTAGGATGACTACTACTAGCATGTAAAAGGGTGTTCCTGGTAATGGGTTTACGATATAACTCAGTATGTATATAGTCCCCTTTCACAGTAAAGACAATATCCAAACAGGGGATCGACAGTAAATCCATCTCCATGGTAAAATTGATGCCCCAGCCGGTGTCATTACAGTAACTAACAAAGGCGTGCACTGTACTAGGATCCCCATCCCATATCAAGATCAAATCGTCAATATATCTAAAATATTTGACGATATGTGTGCGAAAAGGATTTTTAACATCGTATATGTACATGCGCTGCCATAAGCCCATAAAGAGGTTGGCATATGACGGTGCAAACCGTGCCCCCATAGCCGCACCCAGCTTCTGTAAGTAAAAGAAGGAATTAAACATGAAGTAGTTAGTACTTAACAAATATTCCAACGCTTGGACCAGGAACTCATTCTGTAAGTCACCATACAAACGGGATTGTTTAAGCCAAAAATAAATGGCCGACAAACCCTTGTCATGGAGGAATATAATGCGGTAACATCTAAGGTAACCCAAATATAGGTGCTATGCCAAATTGTCCCCTGAATTTTGTTGATACAGTCTATGCTATCTCTCAGATAGCTGGGTAATGAGGTCACAATGGGTAATAATAAACGATCCACATATTCCGAAAGAGGTTCATTGAGAGATCCAATACCTGAAACAATTGGTCTGCCCCGTACGTCAACTAGACTTTTGTGGACCTTAGGTAGCCAATGAAAAATCGGTATGCGGGGACTCAATCTGTTAAGGTATATAAACTCATTCTCATCAATGATATGATTAAATCTGGCCCAATCTAACAAATGTGTAAGTCTGCTCTGGAACTCCCTAATGGGGTCACGGTTCAAAACCCGATAAGTAGTCTCATCGTGAAGTTGTCGTAGGGATTCTGACAGGTAATAATCCGCATTCAAAACCACCACAGAACCCCCCTTGTCTGCATTCTTAATTACTATAAACTTATTAGCAGCCAGATCAGACAGCGCCTGTCGTTCCTGGTTACTGAGGTTATTGCCAGCCCTATCCCTATGACCAGAGGTTTTCAGTCTACATAAATCTGCAGTGACTAATTTTTGGAATAACTCTATGTGTGGACCTCTGCTTTCTATGGGATAGAAATCAGATTTATCTTTTAGACCTGTATGTTTGATAGGTCTAAACAATTCGTCTCCACTAAAATGTTCATCTTGTAGATCCTGTAACATAGTAATGGCGCATAAATCCTCAAAAGTAAACATAAATGAATCATGTGCAGGAGGTAATGTACCCCCTTCCTCATCCTCAATGGTGTTTAAATCATACTCATTGTGGGAATCAGAAGCATAGTTACTGCCATCAATATCTACATTCGTATTGGTCTCATGGGACCGAGATTCAAAATGTCTCAAAAGGGTAAGCCTGCGGATAAATTTGTTAATGTCTACAATAGTGTCAAAAGTTGGCATGCCCTTACAGGAACAAAGTTCAAGCCCAGGTTCAGTACTCTGGATTCCGCCTCCGTAAGTTGATAACTAGATAGATTGATAACGTTGTTCACATCTAGTAGTCCCTCATTAGCCACTGCCCCTGATCCATCAGAGACTAGACCCGTCCGGTGTTCTCCTTGTTCACATTTTCTCTCCGTACCCACTCCACATCTCGTGGATCGTCGATGTCCAATTGGCTCCTCGTCTTCATTCGTTTTCTGTTGAATTGGGCGCGTTTCTGGGTTTTCCCACCTATGGCACCCTCAGTCTCGCCTTGGGACGAGTCCCCCTCTTTGTATAAAAAAGACGAAGATGACGCCTCACTATCTGATGTCTGCGGGTCAGTATCCTTGAAACGCACTTTCTTCTCTGACTTTTTATTGGTGCGTGTGACATTCCTTGGACGATATTTGCTATGGGAGGATTGATAGGTGCTACGGTAATTCCAGTCATAAATACGATTGAGCTCATAATCCTTCTTGTCTCGAAGGAACTTCTCTCTCTTTGTGTATTTTAACTCAGTTTCTAACTTGTTCACATGCTTGGTTATACTCTCCAAACGGCTAGCTGTTTCAACATTGGCCTCTCGTTGGAGTAAATTTGATTGTATCTCCTTGATGTTCATTTGAACTAGCTTATGTTGTTTGGAATGAAAATCTACAATTAGTTCCATCATTTAAATGAGCATGAAGATAATACATTATTCCACGACTCAACAAACTGACGAGATACATCGGAGAAAGCTTGAAATTTCTTAATGTGGAGGCCCCTAGGTATACGGCCGACTTTTATATAGTTTTCTAATGTGGATATATCCCACCACAGACGCATTTCCTTTATCATATTACGTTCCAGCTGTTTGCATAAATCTAATGAATCCTCAGAAGCCAAAAACACGGAAAAATGCCCTCATTGGTATCCGAAAATATATCGGCAGCCTGCCTCTCTCTCAAATCCATATTGCTTAAAACAGCGCTCATGCAATCCACCCTGCCCCGCCTGTGTAGAAGAAGCATGGTCCTCCATTCTGCAAATATCCGTATAAATATGACTATATTGGCACTCTCATAATCACAGCAGCGGAAAAAATATATGCGTGTAGAACAGCACGGGGATAAAGACACTAAAAATCCATTCTTGAGAGAGCAGGTTAAAACATCCTGCCCGTGAAACAGGAACGTGTATTCAGAAATCAGCGTGTGTGTTCAGTATATTAACCTAATGTGTTCCTACAATAGACTGCAACAAAGTATAACCGATGGTTGCAGATTAGTGTCAAAATATGTCCAGGCGTTGAAAAACACAGTTCCGCTTACTTATCGTATATAAACCGGTTCATCCGGTACAAATATATGAAATGCCATAGTTCCACCTCACCAAACACCAGTCCTCCTCGGTGCAGTCAGACCAGAAAGTGCGCCATATGAAAACTAGAAGCGCCGAAGTGAAGGTCCTGGGAGAGGAGAGCAGCGATCCTCAAGTGAGTAACAAGCAGCCTTACCACTCCGGTCATGTGGTGGAAGACATAGCCACAAAAATAGAAAGTTGTCAAATCATGTAATGTAACTCAGTCAATCTACAAAGAGACTAATTTCCCAATCCCTATTCAGGCCGCTTCCCTATGCTCCCACTGTGTGCCCCTGCCTGCCCTCTGCCCCCTCTGTGTCACCTGTCTGCCCCCTGCTCCCTCTGTGTTCCATGCCTGCCCTATGCCCCCTCTGTGTTCCATGCCCTGCCTGCCCTTTGATCCCTCTGTGTTCCATGCCCTGCCTGCCCTCTGCCCCCTCTGTGTTCCATGCCCTGCCTGCCCTCTGCCCCCTCTGTGTTCCATGCCCTGCCTGCCCTATGCTCCCTCTGTGTTCCCATGCCCTGCCCTGCCCTCTGTCCCCTCTGTGTTCCATGCCCTGGCCTGCCCTCTGCCCCCTCTGGTGTTCCATTGCCCTGCCTGCCCTATGCTCCCACTGTGTTCCATGCCCTGCCTGCCCTCTGCCCCCTCTGTGTTCCATGCCCTGCCTGCCCTTTGATCCCTCTGTGTTCCATGCCCTGCCGTGCCCTCTGCCCCCTCCTGTGTTCCATGCCCTGCCTGCCCTCTGCCCCCTCTGTGTTCCATGCCCTGCCTGCCCTTTGATCCCTCTGTGTTCCATGCCCTGCCTGCCCTCTGCCCCCTCTGTATCACCTGCCTGCCCTATGCTCCCTCTGTGTTCCATGCCCTGCCTGCCCTATGCCCCCTCTGTTTTCCATGCCCTGCCTGCCCTATGCCCCCTCTGTGTTCCATGCCCTGCCTGCCCTATGCTCCCACTGTGTGCCCTGCCTGCCCTATGCCCCCTCTGTGTTCCATGCCCTGCCTGCCCTATGCTCCCTCTCTGTGTTTCCCTGCCTGCCCTATGTCCCCACTGTGTGCCACAGAAGGTGAATCGGCAGGGGAGAAATTCATATGCACTGTTTTTATTTGGGGTCCACACATGCCAGCTGTTTGGTATATCTATGCACACTGGCCATCAAACTGTTCCATAGGCCCTTGGTGTCCATATTTTAGGGTGTTGTACAATTGTTTGTAAAAAATTGGGTGAGATAAATGCAGCCAATTGCAATATTTTTAGGCGATTTTTCAGAAATTTTTTGCCTTTAGCGTTGCTTTGCAGTATGGTAATTTGAAGTAGAGAGACATAATTTCCTATTATTACATATATTACAAAATATTACATATATATATTACAAATACCAAATCCGTTTGATTTTTGTTCATAACATAAAATTTGGTATAAATCCCTATTTTGTGAAATATGGTAATTCATTCCATTTTTGTTTTGTTATTAAGAGCTCTAAATCAGTTTTGCGGAAATATGCAAACTGAGGCTGGTTTAGAAAACTCCGGATCTTCCAAATTAAAGCAATGTATAGTTTTCCTAGGTAAACTAAATATCCCCCCCCCAGAGGTTCAAAAAAAACCTCTGGCACTGAGTACAATTGAAATATAAAATTCTACTGGCCCTTAAAAGGGATAAAACATTCTTAGGTATTGCTGGTGCCAAGATTTGCCTAGTATAAGAAAATTTTCCTTTTAACACTTTAAGGCAGGGAATCCCCAACCTTTTGAACCTGTGAGCAACATTCAAACTGTTCCTGGGGTGCCAGTAAGGGATGTGATTGGCCATTTTTAGCCTCTATGTGAATTGTCAACCTACATTGAGGCTCTGTATGACAGTACACCTGTTTTTTTTTACAACCAAAACTTGCCCCAAGCCTGGAATTCAAAAATAGGCTCCTGCTTTGAGGCCACTGGGAGCAACATCCAAGGGGTTGGAGAGCAACATGTTGCTCACGAGCTACTGGTTGGGGATCACTGCTTTAAGGCAATGGTGCACACACAATAGACAATTAGTGATAATTGGATTTGATAAAATGCTGTGTGTTTTAGGCAGAGGTAATTCTTAGTATTGTCTATGCCAGGGTATTTATTTGGTGTTTTGTAGCCACAACAAGTAGCTGCCTGTAGTATCTCAATGTGTTATTGCCCTAATGCTGATGGCACACACAGGGAGATTAGTCCGCCTGCAGTTACAAGAACAGTAACATTTAAAAAAGCGATGTAAAGCAATAAAAATAGAATGCAGTGTTGTCCTGCACTGGTAAAACTGGCGTGTTTGCTTCAGAAACTACTATACACTACTATAGGTTTTATAAACAAGCTGCTGTGTAGCCATGAGGGCAGCCATTCAAGCACAGGATACACAGTAGATAACAGATAAGTACTACTATAGTTTATATAAACAAGCTGCTGTGTAGTCATGAGGGCAGCCATTCAAGCACAGGATACACAGTAGATAACAGATAAGTACTACTATAGTTTATATAAACAAGCTGCTGTGTAGCCATGGGGGCAGCCATTCAAGCACAGGATACACGGTAGATAACAGATAAGTACTACTATAGTTTATATAAACAAGCTGCTGTGTAGCCATGGGGGCAGCCATTCAAGCACAGGATACACAGTAGATAACAGATAAGTACTACTATAGTTTATATAAACAAGCTGCTGTGTAGCCATGGGGGCAGCCATTCAAGCACAGGATAACACGGTAGATAACAGATAAGTACTACTATAGTTTATATAAACAAGCTGCTGTGTAGCCATGGGGGCAGCCATTCAAGCACAGGATACACAGTAGATAACAGATAAGTACTACTATAGGTTTTATAAACAAGCTGCTGTGTAGCCATGAGCTTACATCTTATAGCTCAAAATTACCCCATGTATTGCTGGTCTCATAGACACACTAATTCTGGCCACTTCTGCAGTTGATGGACTTAGTGACATTAGGTTATTCAGATCCACACACTTAGGAAACCACTGGCTTGTCTCCCAGAGCAAATGGAAAATGGGTGACCATTTATGACTCTTTGAGGTTTACAGGCTTTTCAGAAAAACTAAAACACAGATTCTCAAGCTTTATGCCCCCTTGTTTGTAGGTGAACATCAAATTCTTGGAGGTTTTCTTTAAGTGCACACAGAAACAACATGGACCAAATGATTGTGGACTGTTTGCTGTGGCTAATGCTGTTGCACTTGCAGAAAGTGTGGAGTTAGCCAAGTAGAGTTTTGTCAAGAAGAAATGAGAGGCACATTAAATTAAATGCTTTGAGAGTGGGCATATGTCAATGTTTCCTCACAGACCATGCAAAGCTAAAGTTTTGATAAAAAATAGAGATGACAAGGTTTGCAGCTGTCATATATACAGACCTAAGCAAAACATGATTGAATGCTCTAAGAGCAAAATGTGGTTCCATTTCCCATGTGTGAAAATGCAAAAACATGACCAGTGTGTTACTACAAATTAAAAGTTCTACTGTGATAATTGTCAACAGTAGCAGACTCATCACCAACTGTTTTCTTAATTTTTAATAGCACTTTTTTTTTAAGGTTTTTATTTTTCAAAAATTTTCAAGAGGAAAGTTGAAAAGAAAGAAGAAGAGAGAATAAATCATACAAGACAGCGTTTTATGCCAGCGGAGCCAAATAAAATACATAGTTTGACCTACATTCTGAGCCTTGTCCTTGACTATTCATCAAAAAGACTTTACCTTACATTCGCAGTAGTCAGTGACAGTGTCATTAGACAATGGGGCCTGGCCTAGTGTCCTCCCATTTCCAGCCACAGGGCATAGACTTTCTCAAATTTTTTCGGGCATCCCCGAGCAATGTAGGTCATTTTCTGATTAGGAGCGGTGTCGTTAACTAGAGATCGCCAAAAACCTAAGGATGGTGCGGCGGTGGGACTTCCAACAGTTGGAAGATAGCATAACTTAACCCCAGCGTGCAACCCTAGGTTCATCCACCACTCCCAAAAGACATACTAACAGGTTTCTAATGCATGGGACATTTAGGGTGGTAGAGATATGTTGCAGAACTTCCCCCCCGTACACCTGAATAAGCGGCAGGTCCAAAATACATGCAAATATGTGCCAACTTCCAGATTACATTTACCACAGAGGTCCGGAGTAGTTGGGTATATCTTCGCAAGCCTATGTGGAGTGAGATATACTCTGTTAAAGAACTTCGCTTGGATGTATCTGTCTTGATTGACATTGTGAATGTTCGGAATTATTTAAGTGCACCTCCTACATGTCATCCTCCAATTCTGGGATGTCTCTAACCCATTTTGCTTTCACCTTGGCTAGGGGGTCTGGGGAGGCATGACATAGTATGGTTATAAAACCAAGATGTTGGTTTCACAAGGGCTTCCTTGCGCAGGTATTCTCCAGAATGGAGTCTACCATATCAATGGCCGAATGGGGAATTGCGTTCTAAATGCATGCCTTAATTGAAGGTATCTAAAGAACATAGAATTAGGCAAATTATAACACTCTTTTAGGGTTTGAAAATCCCTTGATGTCCCCCATTCTCCACAATATCCCCTAGAATTTTTACTCCGCTAGTGGCCCAAGTGTTAATGTCAGCAGTGCACCCAGGTGAGGAAAGGAGTCATTACCCCACAAAGGTGTCCAGCGGGACCATACCGACCTTGCCCTGTGGACATGTTTAAGTCCTTTTTTAAATGCTTCCACCACTGTGGCCATAGGATGGTGATGTCGTAGTGTCCAGTGGGACCTCTATACGGCAATTTGGCCAAGGCTTCAAAAGACCCCATGGACGACGCTTCCAAGGTAGTGGAGGGATTGTCAGCCGCCTGGGGCACCAACCAACCATCAGTGCGCATAGGTTAATTGGCTGTCTAGGAAATAGAGCTTCAGGTAAGGAGCGCTAGCCCTCCACTCGTCACCGGGGCTTGTAGCGTATTGAAACTCATGTGCGGGTGCTCTCCCGCCCAAATGAAACCTGCGCAGTATGGACTCTATTTGCTTAAACAATTGATTCCTTGCTGATACAGGTGAATAATGGAACACATACAAGAATTGGGCAGAAACACCATCTTGAACAAGTTAATTCTACCCGGGGGGGGAGAGTGGCAATTGTTGGCCAGACATCTGTCTTAGCCTTTAAAGCTTCCACTATTGGGGACAAGTTAAACTCCTCAATTTTTTTGCAATCTAAGTGAACATTTATCCCTAAATATTTTAAAGGACTGTGTTACATGTAGGTGGCAAATTTGTGCTGGTGAACCCACATGTAATGGATCATCGGAAATATAACCGTTTAGAACGGTTAATGCGGAGTCCAGAAAATTCCCAAATTCTTCTAATGACATGCAGGGCTGTCTCGAGCGCTCTATGTGATTAGCAAGATAAAGGAGCATGTTCATCCGCATACAAAGATAGTTTCTCCATAATTCTTCCGATTGCTAGCCCTTCTGCTCCCCTGATCTTCTCTGATTCTCACTGCCAAAGTTCAATTGCAAGGGCGAACAGCAATGGGGGAAAGGGACAGCCCTGTCTCGTCCCCCTCCCAAGTTGTATTGCCTCCGTGAGTACTCTGTTAACAAGGACTCTGGCTTCAGGCTTATGGTACAGTGCCTTCACCCAACCTATAAACCGCTGTCCAAATCCAAACCGAACCAAGACTCCAGAGGTATGCCCACAAAACCATTGTTGAATGCCTTAGCTGTGTCCAGCGACACAACTATTCTACTCCCTCTATTAACATGTTCTAGGGCCAGGTTATTAAATAATCTCCGGACATTGATGTCCGTAGCCTTAGAGGGCATAAATCCATCTTGGTCTGGATGCACTAGGTCAGTGACAACCCGTTTGTCTCTGTTTGCCAGGCACTTTGCAAATATTTTTGGTGTCACAATAGGGCGGTAAAGAGTCACATCTGTCAAGTGGTTTGCCTGTCTTGGGTATCAGTACTATTATGGGTCATTGTAACAAGACGCTGGGAGTGGGGGCATCGTGCGACGTTCTATTAAATAACGTACAGAGTTTAGGGGTCAGAGTCCTTGCGTGGTTTTTGTACCATTCCGTTGGAATGCCATCCGGGCCAGGAGACCGCCTGTTGGCATGTCGGCTATAGCTTTATTCTATCTCCTCGTCTGTCATATCCAATTCTAACTCACCCTTTTGTTGTTGGCTAATGTATGGGAGTGGTATCCTGTCTACATAGGAAACAAGGTCCAGAGTTGAGGTTGGTGGAGAGCTGCATAACTTTTTTGATAGTACTGCTAAAACCTATGTACCAAGGGTGACCTGTCAGTGATCATTGCACCATCCTCCCCTTAACCGTCTGTATAACTGTGTGTGGGACATCTCCCTTAGCTAGAAGGGTCGAGCAATTTTCCCATTCTTATCCCCCTTGTCAAACCATGCTGCTTTCCGGTACACCTCTTTTGAGAAGCTTTATTCGTAAGCAGCAGGTTTATACGTCTCTGCGCTGCTGCAAGGTCCTGTTTTGGTAGCGTCAGAGGGGCAAGTATAAGGCTACTCTCAAGATTAGCTAAGTCAATCCTGGCTGATTCCAGACTAGCTTCATTATCCCTCCTGGAAGCTGAAATCAAAGAAATATAGGTGCCTCGCGTGTGGCCTTACATGCGTCCCAGACTATGTCTTCAGGGGACACTCCCTTGGTTATCCTGCCAGTAGGCCTCTAGTAATGGAGCATAGTTCTCCGCGACTTTAGCATTAGAGATCCACTTAGGGGGGAGTCTCCAATGCCGTTGGGCCGCAGTGTCCCTACCCGCTATTGTTATATAACTGGGTAGTGATCCGAACACACCCGGGTGAGAAATGGATGTTCTCCAGGGGCCTGCAACACTTCTGCACTGACCAGGATGAGGTCAATCCTGGACATAGCCGAAGAGGAAACAGTATAACAAGAAGAATTGCTGGAGATGGGGGTTACGCCATCTCCAGGTGTTCAGTGAGGCCAGCTGACTCAATCCATTGCCGCAAAGATTTATTATTACTTGCTATGGGCCTCAGTCATATCCACAGCAGGGTCCGGGACCATGTTGAAATCCCCAGCCCATATTATGGGGAAGCTACCCATTGTGGACACCTTCTGTAATACCTCGTTGAGGATTTGTAAATCTGCGGGCGGCGGGAGATACACATTAACAAGTATAAAAGTAGTGCCATCTATTTTGCCCCTTAAGAATTATGAAATCTTCCTACTTCTGTCGGTTTATTATCTTCACAAATGTAAAATTGAAGGGTTCCTAATCAAAGATGGCCACTCCCCTGGAGTAAGTGGAGTATTCTGAATGGTAGACAGTTGTTTATTCCATAACCTTTTCAGGGCCCTGACTCTCTGACCTACAAGGTGAGTTTTCTTGCAACATAATAATATCAGCCCTCGACTTCCTTATTTGTTCCAACACCACCGACCTTTTGATCTTGTCATTTAAACCCCTGACATTCCATGACAGCAAACTAAACTGTTGTTTGTACCGACATTGTGTGCCTAGTAAGGTTGTAAATGGGGAGGGTGGCCAATGGCAACCTCCCTAGTATGGAAAACCGCAGGTAAATCACATCAAAACATTTTCGTAATAACACACATATTCAAAACATACCTGGTTCCACCTTGGCATAGAAAGAAAAGTCAGAAAAAGACATGCAATAAAACATCCCAGATTATGTACGCCCCCCCTCCCGGTATCCTCCCCCCAACTTGGAGATACATCATTCCCAAACCTAACTCTTGTTCCAGGGACGTGTGGAACATTATTTAACTTGTGAGATAAAGAAAAACAGACGGCAGTTCGAGCTCGCTCTGTGTTTGTAAGGAATTGATTGCAATGACCAGATGTTCCATGAACAGGATCATCAGCCTGCAAACAGTTGTGTCAGAGAGGTACAACATTATGGCTCAATTCTGTTGCCAAATCTATGAGCCGCAGTACGAGCTGCCACCATAGCAACCCCTCTCCCCGAGTTGGGGGCCCAGGCACTCCAATCTACATTTGAATGCAACAATGGGAAGCAAAGCGGCCAACCGTCCATCATGCCTGAGGGCAGGTCCCAGCGCCGGCCTGGGGGCCCCCCCATGGTAACCGTGCAATGGACTAAGACAGCCCAGTAAGGTAATGACTCACAGGTCTCATGGAACTGCAACGGCAGTGGGTTGCAAAGCATAGTACTTGGACCAACAATTCTTAATAGTAGTGTTCTGTAACTCAAGGCTGAAGCATAACAATGAGCCTCTGTGAGACCTGCCAACATGGCACCGCCCACACAGGAATGGGAAATCAGGCTCCCCCAAATACAAGTGAGTTACTGCAATAAGAGGTGAAATAACCAGCCGCTGCCATGGCTAGATGTATGGCACTGCGCCATTCTGAGGGGTAAACAATATTAGCAGTGGTTACAAAAAGGGTCAGTCCCAAGGGAGATTGAAAGAAGAACAGGACATGTGATGCTCTTGGAGTTGAAGACAATAAGGCCCTGGGTTTGGCCCCAACTCCGAGTGAACATCCCAGATACGAGGGACTTTTACTGGCCCGGGGACTGCGATTACCTCTTGGCCGGCATTCGAGCCAGTCCAGGACATCCTCAGATCGGTCAAAGAATATTGGCTTGTCTCCTTCGACCACTCTCAGCTTTGCTGGATATAGCATAGAATATGTGATGCCCAGGTCTCTGAGTTTTCTCTTGGCTCCAATGTAGGAGCTCCCTTCTTTTCTGTACCGCCACTGAGTAGTCGGGTATAGCGAGATTTCTGGCGCCAGCATAGTGCAGCTCTCCCTTGTTCCTTGCCTCTTGAAAAGCCGCATAACACGGTCCTCTGTAGTTCAGCATTTTGATGAGAAAAGGGCGAGGTGGTGCACCCGGCGGAGCAGGCCTGGTCGGGACTCTATGGGCACGTTCCACCACGAATTGCGCAGAAAAAAATTTGGCGCCCAGGATTTCCTCAGCCATGCTTCCGTAAAGGTCTCTGGAGTGGCACCCTCACTGCGTTCTGGTAGGCCCACAACACGGATATTTGACCTCTGTTGCTGTTTTCCATGTCTTTCCAATCGGTCAGTAGTAGCCAGCAGTCGGCGGGGCAGGTGCCTCATGTCCTCTGGCAGAGAAGCTGTTCGGTTCCTCCAGCTCACTTATTCTGCCTTCCGCCCGGCTCGTCCTCTCCCGCACCGACTGGAGATCCTGCTTAATCAGGGATAGGTCCACCTTAAATTCCTCTATTTTAGAGGTAAAGGTGGTAGTCAGCGTATCTGTAGGTGTCGGGTCTTCTTGGGCCACAACTTCCTCAGGCTCCGTAGCTTTATCGGGGCTCCGTGGATGCATGTGCGCAGATTGTTTGGAGCTATGTGACGGGGCCGCCGCCATTTTGATTTGCAGCGCGGGCAAACTGTTTCGAGACGCGCTGTTGGCGTCTGAGCGCACTTTGGAGCATTTCTCCGCATGACTGGTTATCACTGCGCTAGTCTGAAGGTAAGTGTCCTGCAAATGATGCTTACTCAGTCCTAGAAATGGCTGTCAGGATCTTCAGCGAGCGGAGCTCCCTGCTGCACGTCTACTCAGTCCTGCCATTCAGCCATGCCCCCCCCTTTAATAGCACTTTTTAAAAAGCTATCACTGATTGGTTGCTAATAGGTAACTGCCCATGGGCAAAATTTGCCCAATTGTTGATAATGAGCCCCCCATGGGGGTTAAAGGACCAGTAACATCAAAAAAATGTAAAAAAAAATTCGTTAGTATTCAACGAAAAATAAACACCAAGACAAATTAAACATTTAAATTTCCAAAGCCTTTATTAAGAAATAACTCACCGAAACTTCACTTCCTGTCCTCTGCAAAAAAGGCGATACGGCGACCATCCATCCTGCAGAGTTCGATTTCTCCTCCTGGCTATTCTAGTGACAGTCTGCAGCGCTTCCCGGGGCTGGCAGTGCCCGCTGCTGAATCCTCCCAACAGAAAACGGCACCTCGTCTCCTCCTCAGTCCATGTCTCCTGCCCTCAGCGCCGTGCCAGCAGCAGCAGTATGTCCAGCAGCAGCCCCCACCAGGCATCTTGTCCAAACAGGTCCCGTGAGTCTGGAGGCTGCCCGCTGCTGCAGGAGAAGGTGGAAGAGCCATGCAGGCGCCTACCCCGGTGTCAAGCCTCAACTCCATGGAGTTGCCCTGCTGAGCCAGTGTGTTGGTCTGGTGGCAGGAAGTTGAAATCGCTGACTCTGCCGATGTGATACACCGCCCTGCTGTCAGAGATGTGGATGCTGCGATACTGCTTATTATACCGATTATTGGCAAGCTCGTGCTGCTGAAGCCGTCAGTCTTGGCCACGGCGCTGCAACTTGTGGCCGGGGAAGTCTAAACGCTGAGTGCACAGGGCGTGGAAGGGAAGCCCGCTGCATCCTTTGCCTTTATATGCGATCAGCAGCAGCAGCGGCTCCGGGCAGCAGCCTTTCCCAGGAATTGATCTGTGCCTACGATATTGCCATGCTGATGGTGCGCAATCCCAGATTATTTCTTGGGCATCGCCGGCTGCCCAACACTACTCGTCCCCATTAGGAGACTGACGGCTTCAGCAGCATGAGCACGAGCTTGGCCAATAATCGGTGGCACAATAATGGCACAATATCTGTGCACCTTTCCCAGCCTAATCCACTCCTCAGGACTGGCACGGCTTCTCTGGGGGAATATGTTCAGCACAGCCACCCTCTCCCAGACACAGGTGCTGCTGTTGCAATGGAGGACAGGTGGACAAAGAGCTTATTATGCGCAACAAAGGCGGCTAGCTGAGCGCTATATCGCAGCAAGGACGCCTTCATGGTATCAGCGCGCACTTCCGGGTCTGTTCCTTCGCGCCAATCTGACGTGCGTGCATGCACGCGCGTGCGCACACGCGTAGAGGCGCGCTTATGAAACGCATACTGGCGGCCATTTTAGAACCTACTGCGCACCGGAGCAGCGTGTGAACAGCACAACAAGAGCTGTTAAGCTCACACCAGGTACAAGCCTGTAACTAGGATCCCAGCACAAGGGTTTTAACCCAAGCTGTTTGGCATATATATATATATATATATATATATATATATATATATATATATATATCCAACGAGCGCATTATACAGCCTTTAGGCTTATGTACATGCGTCCAGTTTTTGGGTCACATACATTCACAGCCTGTAGGCTGCTGTTCTCCTTGTACCTATGCCTTCCCCAGTACATATGCCTACAAGGCACATAATTACAGCCTTATCAATGCCCACAGGGCAAAGCAGGGCCAGCCCTTAGTAATACATTGGGTTTTTTATAAGGGCACAGTAATTACTATGATATATACTCTAATTTCAGATATTCACCATGGATACTGATGTGGGCCTGGAGGAGCTTAGGAAGGATATGAGAGTTACACCCAAGACAAGAAAGGCAGCTAGAAAATCTCATACCCAGCTAAAAAAATGCAAGTTTTGTAAACATACACTACGCAAAGGGGAACAAGGTGTATGCCTAGATTGTGCAGAACCAACAGACTCAGCACCTACTTTGTCACCACATCCAATTCCATTGCAACAGGCAGACGACAGCCCTCCCCCGACTTTGGAGGCTCAAGGTCCTTCTACATCAAAGCCTCCGCAGTTGGAAGAATTATTTGACTGGATCAAATCAACTATCCAGACTTCCATGAATCAACCTACAAAACATAGTAGGAAAAGAAAGAAACAAGCTACTGTAGACACACAATCATCTGATTCTGATGAGGCTAGTGATCAAGATAGTGATGTTGAGTCTGGAGAAATCTCTGTCAGTGAGAGCCAGAAATAGCCAAACGACTGCTGCGTGAAATGCTAGCTACGCTAGAAATTAAAGACGAATCAACGGCCACATCAAAGGCGGACAAAGTGTTGTGTGTACAACCAAGGAAGTCTAGGGTTTTCCCTATCTTCAAATCAGTTACCCAAGTTATAGACAGAGAATGGTCCAAACCAGATCACCGGCTCTCCCAGACTCAACGCTTCCTTAACACTTACCCTGTTCCAGAAGAACAGCGAAACATATGGATAAGGCACCTAAAGTGAATTCAGCAATAGGCTGGCTGCTAAGACCAGTGTAGACACAGTGGTGGCAAGAGCGAAACAGCATATAATCTCTTTATACTTTTCGGTCCGACTTAAAAGATTATTTCAGAATCCCCAATAGCTCCTACAATAGACCTTACAATAGGCCATGGAATTCCCAGGGACGCTCATTTCGTTCCTTTCGCAACTACTCATTTCACTCTTCCCAATCTGGCGGAGAGCCTAAAAAGGGTAGACCAACCTGGTCAAATCAACAAAGATAGGCCAGCAAACCAGGTCCCCCAAAGCCCAACTCAGCCTGACTCAAGGCTCAGCATGGGGGATGGTCACCTTCAACAATTTTTCCCAGTCTGGCAAGACCACATTCCGGACAATTGGGTCCTATCAATCATTGCAGAAGGATACCGAATTCCCTTCGACAGCCTACGCACTTTCAAACGCTCAACCACATCAAAATATCCAACCAAAAGACTTGCTCTTTTACAGATTGTCAACAATCTACAACACAACAATGTCATTTCACTAGTGCCTACAAAGGTTTTTACTCAAATCTTTTTTTAGTCAAAAAAAAGGAAGGCACCTTCAGGCCTGTTCTAAATCTGAAGTCACTAAACAAAGTAGTGTCCAAACAGAAGTTTCGAATGGAGTCGATTCGCTCAGTGGTAATGTGAATGACACACCATTGCTATATGACAAAAGTCGATCTTCAAGACGCATATTTGCATGTACCCATCAAAAAGCAATCTCAGCAGTATCTACGATTCACCGTACTGGTCCAACATTACCAATTTCAGGCACTTCCATTCGGCCTTCCCACAGCACCCAGGGTGTTCACAAAGATACTCAGCCCGCTGATTGCACATCTCAGGCGTCTGGGGATATCAATCACTCCTTATCTAGACGACCTGCTCATCAGGTCCCCATCATACCACCAATGTCTCAGGGACACTCAAACTTGCGTCATGACGCTGCAGCAATACGGGTGGGTCGTGAACCACAAAAAGAGTCACCTCACACCCACTCAACGTCTTCAATTCTTGAGGATGTTGTTCGACTCAACCCTTCAGACCATTTCTCTACCTCCAGAGAAAATACAAACGATTACACAATCAACCCACCAGGTCTGTCTTCAGACCACCATCTCAGCAGAATGGTGTCTACAGTTATTGGGCTACATGGTAGCAGCACTGGAAGCACTACCCTTCGGCAGATTTCATATGAGGGAGTTTCAGAATCACTTTCTAAAACATTGGAACAGAAACCACACGGAATTGACTCAGACAATTCCAATTCCCCTGTTGATCAAAAAGTCGTTAGGTTGGTGGACATTACCTCACAACCTAAGCGAAGGCCAGACATGGGCCTCCCCCAACTGGACAGTAGTGACCACAGACGCCAGTCTGACAGGTTGGGGGCAACTTGGCCACCTCGCACATGCCAGGGAACATGGTCATCTGCAGAAACAAAGCTTCCATAAACGTGTTGGCAGCACAGAGCAACTAAGAAATGCCGCTAGTGCTGCATTGCGCTCGCTGCGAAGAGCCGGATTTCAAACAAACCCTCAAGATTCTACCTTGCTCATTAGCAACAGAGCAATGCGCAAAGTAGCGCAGATTCTCACCTGGGCAGAAAAGCACGTTCCAACCATCTCAGCAGTTTTCATCCCAGGGGTGCTAAACTGGGAGGCGGATTACCTAAGCCGACGGCGGCTCGACCAAGGGGAATGGTCACTCCACCCAGAGGTATTCAATCAACTAACGATTTCAAGGTACCTACGTACTGCGCCAGGTCACAGGACCCAAGGGCGGCATACGTAGATGCCTTAGTCATACCATAGACTTTCAACAAAGTTTTCATTAGCCACCCTGAAAGGACAAGTATCAGCTCTTTCCTTACTACTACAACATCAGTGGGCAAAGGAACCTGATCTCATACAATTTATGCAAGGGGTGGGCAAGGTCCGACCACCGTTCAGAGATCCAACACCGCCCTGGGATCTCACCATGGTCCTCAATGTCCTTCAAGGACCCCATTTGAACCTTTAGCGACCTGTCCACTAAAATTCCTTACCTGGAAAATGGCTTTCCTTCTGGCTATTACGTCAGCAAAACGAGTATCAGACATGGCAGCCTTATCTCACAAAGAACCATGGCTCATACTGCACCAGGATTGTGCTGTTTTCAGAACTCTACCTTCTTTCACTCCCAAAGTTGTATCAGCCTTCCATATTAATGAGGAAATAAATCTTCCTTCCCTATGCCCTAAACCCTCTAATGCTAAAGAGAAATCCCTACATAAGTTAGATGTAGTTAGGGCAATATGTTACTATCTTGACAGATCCAAATCTTATCGAAAGTCTGATGGTTTTTTAGTCACTTATGGCTTCAATAAGGGTTCACCTGCTTCCAAACGCACAATTGCCAGATGGCTGGTGGAGACAATTAACTGTGCATATGACCTTAGCCATAAAGCTAGACCTTTTACTGTCAAAGCACATTCTACCAGGGCATTAAGTACGTCCTGGGCATTACTAAATTCTGCTACTCCAGAACAAATTTGGTTAGTCGTGGACTTGAAGAGGGGGCCACATGGGACATATCTATTCAGTGAATTTGCAATTGATCCTCAGCATTCAGCTCAGATTCAAAAGCAACAGATATGACCAGTGGTCCGCACCCCCTCAGGGCCCGCGCGCCACTGAAAATGCGGGCGGTATGGAGGGGGCGGGGCCCGGCTACGCGTCACAAACCAGGGCCCGCCCCCCTCTAGTTACGCTACTGGATATGACCCATGTGGCCCCCCTCAAGTCTCTGATTGGTTACTGCCTGGTAACCAGGGTAACCAGTCAATGTAAATCAAGAGAGCTGAAAAGCAGGAAGTAGTGTTCTGGCTATTATGTTACAGCAAACAAGAAACGGATCCGCACACACGCTATGATCAGCAGTTGGGGGGACACCCCTCTTTATTATATCACCTCGTGATCAACGTTTCGGGGGGATAAACCTCCCTTCATCAGGGATAAACCTCCCTCCTGATGAAGGGAGGTTTATCCCCCCGAAACGTTGATCACGAGGTGATATAATAAAGAGGGGTGTCCCCCCAACTGCTGATCATAGCGTGTGTGCGGATCCGTTTCTTGTTTGCTGTTGCTAAGGGACCTGGCCGGGGTCGACGGAGAACCAGCACCACCAACGCAGTGAGAGGAAAGGCGAGTGTGCGGTAGGAACACATATTACTGGCTATTATGTTACACATCCAGTCACTTCAGCCGTTATACATTACATTTATGCCTAATTAACTATTAGAAACATTTTTTATTTTGCACATATATTAAAATATAACTCTCTACATTCCTAATAAAAGTTAACAACCCCTTTAACAGTTCAGAATCTGCTCATAGATCACTGAGCTGCCAGACTCAAACAACAGAGACAGGAACATTCAACTTCTTGATTATAGAAAAAACTGTAAAAAGTAAAAGATGGAAAGTAATTGTATTTATTACTGGTGAATAATTGGAAAACAACTAAACTAGAAATGCACCAAATCCAGGATTCGGTTCGGGATTCGGCCTTTTTCAGCAGGATTCGGATTCGGCCGAATGCTTCTGCCCGGCCGAACCGAATCCTAATTTGCATATGCAAATTAGGGGCGGGGAGGGAAATCGCATGACTTTTAGTCGCAAAACTAGGAAGTTAAAATGTTTGCCCCTTCCCACCCCTAATTTGCATATGCAGATTTGGATTCCTTTCGGTATTCGGCCGAATCTTTCGTGAAGGATTAGTGGGTTCGGCTGAATCCAAAATAGTGGATTTGGTGCATCCCTAAACTAAACTAAAAAAAGTGTTAGGAAGGTGACCAAGGCCTTTAAGATGATGTTTATAAATGTGAGTGTTACATTGCAGATTTATTCAAATGCGAGAAAAGAACTTGCCACAGAAAAACTCACTTTCTATTCATTCCTATGGGATTTTGAAAAGCACATTTATCAAATGATGAACTCCAGTGATAAATATGATTCTAAAACTCCCATAGGAATGAATAGAAAGTGAGTGAGTTTTTCTGTGTTGAGTTCTATTCCCACATTTTGATAAATCTGCCCCTAATGGTGATGAGCCCGTTTACTAACAATTAAGTTGAGGTTTTTTCCCCGCAAATTTCGGAAATGTATGGTTTTCCTATATTATAAGCTCTAAAAACTGGACATTTATTTAATGTAAATACCTCAAAAACCTCAAATGCCAGACTTCTCCAAGTAAAAGTTGTTGAGGTGCTATAGAAGTCCATGATATCTGTGCTGATCTTATTGGACCAATGTAAATCATTTTGGACTTTGTCCATGAAACTAAAATTTTAAATGTTTTTAAGGTATTCATAATTTTTAGCGAATCGGTTCAGCATTTTTTTTGTGTCCATACTTTTTATATATGGTTCTTTTAATAAATTCAATAACATTTGGGGTTTAAGAGCTTGTGAATTTAGGCTTGGGTTCAAAAACCACTAATATCCAACCTTTAATAAATAAGCCTCCACGGGGTGAAGGGAGATTTGTCACCCCTGATAAAAATGCATGGCTGTGGGCTACAAACCTCCCAAAAATGCTTTTCCATTGGCAATAACTGAAATTGCCAGTGGTAAAACCTACTTACAATTTCAGAAGAACGAAGAGATGGGTCCCAGACACCCCAGTCCAACACTAGTTAGATTGTTGCAATTGATGGATAGCCACTTTATATTTAATAGGATTGTTAGAGGTGCAATGGTAATGTTTCTCTGGTTGAATGGGTGTGAGAACTGGCAATTAGCGACTTTTGTGCTGATGAGTTCTAGTTATTTATATACAGTCTATTCTGACACATTGATTTATTCACCATTGTTTATTCACCTAAGGGGGTAGTGGTTGGAGAAATGATGCTGATGCAACTAAGTGGGTTTAACCTTTTAAATGCCATAGAACCTAGAATCTACTTTCTGCAGCGTTTGCTACTGGGGAGCGAAGAGCGGCTTTTAAAGACACGCCTTTCGTTTCTGCTTGTTCCCCCGCCTCTAGGCAATGAGGGACCCCTTCGCCCAGGGGCCCCATAGGAACAGCGGACAAGTTTCTGTTGCTTCCTGTATCACAGCCTACTTCCTCTCCCTCCCTGCGCCGACCCTCAACCTGGATCTGCGTGGGACACCTACCTCCAGCGCCTCCAGTCCAGTTCAACGATGTTCAACGTGGATCTGCTGCTTACAACCCCCAGGTTAGTGTAACACACACCAAATACACCTACACAAACTTTTTATGCTAATACACACTTACATTTACACTTACACACAATAACATACATTTTTGGGGTTCAGGGGTGGGTTTGACACATTTACACATATTCACAACACTCATATATACTTGCACAAACACACACATTTTGCCATGTGTACACACACATATACACAATACATATTTTTGTAGCTTTTTTTAACTGTATCATGTGTTGTTTTGCCTGAAAAAACTGCAAATGGCGTATTCACTAATTGCATTGCGCAATACCTTTTGCATTTTATTTCGTTGAAACTGTGATTCTGACTGCTGATTACACTAGGCAAAAAAAAAAAAGCATTGCTTTTTGTTTTTTTTTTGATTTTAGTGATTTTATCGAATTTCGCTCTGTTCTTTGTTACTTCGTTTTGCCCATGGAAATTTTGTCTGCTATATATCCATTTTGAGGTCTCTGTGAGCCATATAGTTTGGTTTATCTATGCATATTGGGCATCAAGCTGTTCAGTAGACCCCTGGCATTCATATTTAGGATGCTGGGACCTTATGAACTGTGGGTATAATAGGGTAAAATGCAAGCTTTGTGACAATTTCAGAAATGTCTAAAAATAACATTGTTTAGCATGGTTTGCAGTTTGGTCGTTTGCAGTAGAAAGACATATTTACTCGTTTTAGGTTCGTTGGAATGTGTACTGAAAATATATGGTTTTCTAGGATCTCCATACTGTTAGAGGGTCTCAAGGCACATAATAATCATACCGGGTGCTTATATTGTAGTAGCCAGCATGTCATACATGAAAATTCATATGCACTATTTGGATTTGGGGGTCTCTGTATGCCACATAGTTTGGTAAATCTATGCATATGGGGCATATTGGGTATTGTAGACCCCTGGCGTTCAGAACCTGTTTGGAGGGCCCCTGGCAACCATATTCAGGGTGCTTTTTCTTGGTACCTTATTCGGTGTGGGAGATGTGGAGCAGCAAAATAATCACTTTGAAGTGATTTTTTCAGAATTTTAATAAATTTTAAAAACTGCTACATTCAGACAAGCTTTGATGTTTGGTAGTTAGGAGTAGAGAGACATAGTTACCCATTTTGGAATGTGTACTGTTTTTTAAAAATATATAGTTTTTGGGGGTAATCCTATTGTTTAGGATTTTTTGGCCTTGGAATCTAAAGTATGCTGTTTTCTGCCTTAGTGCTTTCAAAATTCGGTAATACACTGCCTGGAGTTATTGGCACATTCAAAAGACATGAGGCTTTCCAAATCAGTTGGGTTTTCATGTGTAAAATTAAATATTTTTCTGTTATATAATCATATATTGTGAAAAATAGGAATTCTTTGTATTTTTTGTATTTAGTGATATAAATCTTTTTGCAGCGGTGGAAATACATGAAAACTCAGGCAGATTTAGAAAGCTCAGATTCTCCCTAAAAAAAACAATGTATAGTTTTCCTAGGTAAACTAAAGGAAAAATGCCCTTAAAGTGAGAGAGCACAAAATGTTTCAAAAACGTTTCGCATTTCATGCAACTGAAATGCGAAATTTTGCTGGCACTTAAAGGGTTAATGAATGTTAGCTTTAATTGTAAGGTCATTATGATGTTTGATTAATTATGCCTTTTTTATTAACTAAGAAATGTTTCCTATTATAGGGGGAAATGAGGTTTAGTTTATTTTTAACACTGGAGAATAACCTGTAAAAAAAAGCAGCTATTTTAAGGTAATTACTAAGTTGTCACTAGTGTTAAGAAAAGTACATTTAGGGTGCAATTTTAGTGTGTAACCAACAGAGGGAGCAAAAGAGAAAGGGTGCAATTTTATTGTGTGGCCACCAGAGGGAGCAAAAGAGACAGGGAAACGCCCCAGAAATCCTTCCAGAGGGGTGCGGCCCAAGGCTAGAAAAGGAGGGTGGACCGAGGCCTGTGTTTAGAATAGGAAAGAAGCCGACAGAAGTGCGCCACCTAGAAGACACCACCTGCAAACAAGTAAGTAGAGAGGGTGCGGCTTAGTCAGTGTCGGGTCAGTTGTGTTACTGCTCCCAGTAGTTGTGTGAGTGAGTTTAGATTAGTCAGAATGGGAACAATCACAGTGTAAATCACATGAATGTTCTGCTCAGATGGTTGTGTTCTTTATATCGACTCAATACATTCAGCAGGAGTTCTAGTGGATCTTCTCTTAGTGGTGGCACCAATACAAATTCTATAGAAAAATCTACATTAACTCCGTCACTTGGGCTGTTTGTGGCAAAATTGTTTTTGGAAGTTAAGAAATTAGGAACACAGTTTCCTTTTTTGACTTTTTTTTTAACAATAAAGCAAAAGAAAAGCAGCACAAGACCTTAAAATTTCCCAAAATTTCAAAAGCTAATCCCTCAGGCAACATTCCGGATTGTCACCATCTGTTGTTAGACCCAGCCAACAGCGGTTCTGTTCTTTAAACCTGGTTTTTTTTTTTTTTTTTTCCTTGGGTAGAATATTTTAAACTCCCCTTTTCTTTGTATTAATCAGAACAGCCAAAAATGCAGAACAATTTATAAGGGGCATCTCTTGGTTTTTCATTTGCTTGTGCGTGCGCCTGGCCGGGCGGTATTTTGGGGATATCTGCCTTTCATTTTACCCACGTTGGCGGAAATTAAATTCGTTATATTTCAACTTGGAAGCCTTGTTTGTTATGAAAAATTATATTTTTAGAGAACCATTTCTAAGGAAAGTTTAGAAACTTACCAGGACATTCAACCGTTTGACTTTTTTTTATATTAAAAAAAAATGTTTTTTTTTTTTGTTTATTATTCAAAAAACAATCACTACATTAAGAACCATACAGCGAATGTTATACATTTGAGCTACAGCATTTAATATTTCAAAAAACCAAAACATGGGGGGATGGGGGGGAAAAACTAGACTGTTTCCCTAGTTGCTCATTGGGTTCATGTTTTGTAGGTCGTCTAATCCAGATCTTCTTCCTTGTGTTAAACCCATGGTTCCGCCATACCCTTAATACTTTTTGCTCTTTTCCCCTTTTTCTTTTTATCATCCTGTTTGTCGGTTTGTATTAGGAGGAGTAACCAGTGTTTAATAACAAGTCTCCACCTTTTCTTTTTTTAAGTGGGGTTTTTCCTCCCAATCCCAATGCGGTAAGATTGTATTTCCCCCTACCATAGTAAGGTAGGGGTTTTGTACTAAGATACTGTGTAGGCCTTTGCATCTTGTATTTGGGCACAGGTCCTTCTATAACAAATCTAAGTAAAGCCACCTATGCTTGGGTTCCCGTTGGTCAAGGGGCAGCTCCAAGATCATCCGCCCATGATACTATTTTACTAATTTTTGCCCCAATAACTTTTGGTATGCATGGGGTACTACCCAATCCACACGTGAAACCATGGCAGCTGGTTAACACTCTATTACATCTTGGTTCCATTTGCTTCTTTGTACCTATTTGGTGAAGGACTTTTTTTGGGGAGCATTTATGGTATAACCCCTGTGCAGGAAACTTGCACTGAATAGAGTTCGTTCCGGAGGGCAGGTGGGTATACTGGGCGTCCTCTAAGTGGCCATCTTTTCCCCATTTCTCTGGCGTTAAATCGCGGTTTATTATTTTTTTCTAACTTTGTCACTTTAGGTAAAGGCTGGCTTGGCAAGTTTGAGTCTTGAGGTGCTCATAAGTGCCTTTATAGCGACTCTGTTGACCTCCTGCGACTTGCTTTCCAATTCAAACGTCTCCTTATCTTATTGGGACATTTCCGACCACGTTCGCATGTGTGTTCCATCGCATGCGGTGTCATCATCGCATGCGTGTCATCGTGGCATGCCAACAGATCTGAGCTCCTTTTGGCGCCACCGTGGAAAGAGTTCAGACCTTTAGTCTTACTAATAAAAATTCATGTAAACATTAAAATTCATCGAACCCAATAAGGGAACTAGGTTACTGTTTTCCAGTAAAGGGGTTGTTCATCTTTACTTTATTATTGAAGTTAAGGGAGTGATTATTCTCGACCAATTGGTGCCATTTCCGTTTTTCATTTTTTAATTATTTTGTGGTTTTTTGAGTTATTTTGGCTTTTTTGTATTCAGTTTTGCACAGTGGGCAGACCAAACTGGTTTGCTGAAGGGTCCAATTTACCCTTAGCCAACCCATCATTGAATTTTGAATGAAGAATAAATGGGAATATTAAAAGGGGGCCAGACACAGGAAGGGATGAGTTAATAAAAGTTCAAGCAAAATAATAATAAATGCTTAGCTATTAGCGAGGATGTTTTTTAAATGGGTATCATGGCAACCCCCCCTTCTTTGAAAGGCTAAGAAAAAGAAAAGTCGGGAGAGGGGAAGCAAAAATAAAAATATTCATGAAGTTATAAAAAAAAAAAAATAATGGAAGGACAAATTGAAAAGAGGCTTAGAATTCCCATTCTAAAAACCATTAGTAATAAGTTAAACCCTGGAAAGATGAAAACCCACCCCCTTTATGGACTAATTATATCTTTAATTGCGATTCAAGTACATTTCGGTGGCTTGCTTTATTTACTTTAACATAGAAAAATTGAAAAATTATTTTTAAAAAATTTGGGATTATTTCAAGTATAATGGGAAATCAACATGGGAGACTGCCCATTCCGTGAATAATGTCTGAAGGCTTTCTGGGGGATATTGGGTTTCCGGGAATAAACAATCCTACCTGTACTAAAATTGCAGAAAAAAAACCAAGTATAAAGCAAACGAAAGTGACCAAAAACTGGATCTAAAAATTTTGTAGGTTCGGTTACATTACCCAAAATCACATTATGCACAAATAAAAGGATTCACCAAATTATTTTAATTTTTAAAAATTATTCATACATTTTTACCAAAAAAAAAAGAGCGAGAAACCATTTTACCAAAAATTGCAGGGAAGAGGGAACCAGCAAAAAGCCCCAATAGTTAGACAAAGAATACTTCCCCACTCTCGTTATTCAGTTCCAACAGAAATTTCTATGTTTTCAAATTGCTAAATCCCAATATGCACTCCTTCATAGATAAATCTTTTGTTTATTCAGAAGACCCGAATTAAAAAGCATGGCAGTTATTTTCTTTGATTTTCCTAACTAGTAATGGTCAGTATTTGGGGGGGGGGGGGCGAAATATCTCAATTAGAGAATTATTCCCAAGGGAACTTACATGTAATTAGGGCTGTTTCCTGGAGGGTTTAATTGATAGACAGGGCTGCGGTTTAACATATCCTATAAGGGCAGTGATCCCCAACCAGTAAGCTCCGCGACAATCACCATCGTTGCTCTCCCAACCCCTTGGATGTTGCTCTTCAGTGGGCCCCTCAACAAGGCCAATTGCTTATTTTTGAATTCCAGACTTGGATGGGGGGCAAGTTTTAGGTGCTATAAAAAACCAAGGGTTTGTTACTGCCAAAAAATAGAGCCCTTCAAGTGTAGGGCTTTGAATATTTCCACTAGGGTTACTAAATTGGCCAAATCACCAGCCCTTTAAATTTGGCATCCAGGGAAACATTTTTTCATTAGTAATGTTGCTCCCCAAACTCCTTTTACTTCTGAGATGGTTTGCTCACGGGTTCTAAAAGTTGGGGGGATTCCTGGCTAATTAAGGGGAATAACCAGATACTACTAAGGGGAAGCCATAAACGCGGCGATAGCAAAATCTACCTTTCACTTGCCAGGAGGAACATAACATTTAGACCATGGGCCCGATTGATCTGACAAAATATTTGCTTGATACCATAATATTTTTAAAAAAAAAGTTAAACCTTTCCGCTCTGCTATTATTGGGGGGACTCCGCAAATTCTCAGGAATTTATAAAATATATTTTTGTAGCCCCAGGGGAAAGTAGAAAAAAATCCTCTTAATCACAGGCTCCCATACCTCCGAACATGCGCCCAAGTTATAGTATTTTTTTTTTTAGTAAACTAAAGTCATATTTAGCTATGAACTTTTGAGCTATTAGAGCCTTATATAATAGGTTAAATAACAGATTGTCCAGTTTTTTAAGGGATACTGTAGAACTGTTTGGCCAATCAATCTTAAAACTAAAGTTATTTAAAATCTTAAAATAGTAAACCTAAGACTATTAATTTAATTACAGGTATCTGGATTTTCAAAATTAATCCAGAAACCCCTTCATCCAGAAAGCTCTCGGAAATTACAGGAAAGGGGGCCATCCTCCATATGGGACTTCCATTTTATCCAAAATAAGTTTATCAAAATGTACCTTCATTCCTCTGTGTAATTAATACTTTGTATCTTGAATCCAAACCCCAAGAGATATAAATTAATTCTATGGGAAAGCAGGATGCAGAAACTGTTTGTTTTAATGTTTTTATTGATTTTCTAAGTAAGGGGGACTTAAAAGGTATGGAAGGATCCAAATTTTTACGCCAAGAGATTTATTATTTCGGAAAACCCCAGGTTCCCCCAGCATTCTGGAATAAATACAAACATAAATTACTATTATTCTTGGAAAAAGTACCCTTACTGGGAGCGCTTTTTCCAATCTGTTTTTATATTATAAGGAAATAGTTGGACGCAACAATGGCAGAAATCCTCAAAAAGTTAAACGGCCAAGTTTTCACTGTATTCTGGGGTCATGTTTTAAATCCGTTTCCAAAACCTTTAGTTTCTAGCCTTGTTTATTGATTCCGGAATTTTTTCTGATTATGTTTTTAATGGAGAGAAAAGTCCACAGGAGACCAACCTAAGGGGAATCCAAGATTGACCTATTTATTAAAAAAAAAAAAATTCCAACAATTTAATCAGATCGGGGGGCAAACACCAAAGAAAAATTCTAATAGGTAGCGATTTCGATTTTTTTGGGCTTGAAAAAATCCGGCAAAATAGTTGGAGTTTTCAGGGCTTAAATTTCCAGCACAGATTTCATAGAAAACTTTCCACATAGGATACGGGGGGACCACTCCCCATTGACATAATTCAAGGTCGGAAGGCCTTGAGGGAATGCCGAATCTGAAACCAGGATTCGACCTTTTTCCATTCCACATCTCAAAAAATTTGTTTTTTTTTTCCATCTAAAAAATGGAGATTTTTATAATTTACATATTTTTTTTGTGAGGCATTTGGAGACTTATAATAAATAAAACCTTATCGCAATTGCCTGCTGGCGATAAAACTGACTTGTTTAATCTTGAATCAAAATAAGGGAGGAATGTAGTACATCAATTGAGAAAACATATTATTTGGCATGATTTATGACCAGGCTACAGAAAATACATTTTTAATTTTTTTCCTTTGCTAACCTTTCTTCCACTCATATGTTAAGAGAACAAATATAGGGTTCTTCACATTTAACTAAACATAAAAGCATGAATTATTTCTTATTTAGGTGTATATATACCGACAAAAAATACCGGTTAAAAACAGATTGAAGCCTATTTTACCACAACTTGAAAATATCAGACTGTCATTGTAAATTCTCAACACTCAACACTGACCTCTCCATGTTCACAGGGGAGCAAGCACTTTGGCCACTTCTGACGGTCTCTTGCCAGATGAAGGGGTGACGATAGTTTCTCCTTCAGATTTGTTTGTCCACAAAATGATCCACCTCCTTTCCTTTTGCTCAAGTTTCAGGGCTTTGCCAGAACCAGAAGGCCTTCAGGTGGCAAGAAAATAAGCTTCATCTAAACACTTTTTGATAACCATAATTCTACACTTCCCACTAAATAATAATAATATATATGCAGTTAAATGAGAAGGAAAGGGCTAAAACTAAGTAATCTTTATCAGAAAGGTCTACTTTATATAAATACACTAGTAAACCCTCAACATAATGAGTCCTCTATCAAAAGAAACACAGCATTTCTTTCCTTCTAGTGTGTATACATGGGCTTCTGTATCAGACTTCCTGTTTTCAGTTAAACCTTCAGGGCAGGACTTGAGCATGCTCAGTTTGCTCCTCTCTCCCCTCCTCCCTCTCTGCTGTATCTGAGCCAGAGCTATGAGTGAGCAGGGAGAGACTCGGGCAGGAAATGATGTCACACCAAGCTAATATGGCAGCTGCTTCCTAAACAAACAGAGTTTCTAGAGCTGTTTACTCGGGTATGGTAAAGAATTCTGCAGAATAATATAGATTTATAGCTTGCACTATTGTGGCTAATCTATTGGCAATAAACTGCTTCGGTAGATTTGCTTCTATTTTAATCTGGTTTGCAGTTACATTTCTTAAATGTATTCTCCTTGTATACCTTGATGGGAACAGGAGCACTCTTTGTTTTCTCTGGTTCAATAATAGTCTCTGAAATCAGCGACACTGCATTGTTGGACATGGAGGAGCCACCTGAACTTCTATATCCTCAAATCCAGGGGCCTTCTTTCCCTGCCGCTCTGCATCCTTCTGGCCTGCTGAAGCTCCTTGGCCTTACGTCTCATCTCTGCCTTGGCTTCTCTTTCCTGTGTCTGTAAAGAATGTAGAAAAAAAATTACATAAACACAAATCAGAAACTTTTTTTTTTTTTAAATGTTTTGGGGAAAGCATTCGGATTTAACTATTTTGCACACATGCAAGTTTAATGTGGACAATACCCTTAAAATAATATTATATACGTATTTACATATATGGTGGTAGTGCCGCAAGGCAGTCCGTTTCTGGATACGAATATACACGATGATTACAAATGTGACAGGACTTTCACTAAAAAAGGATCCAGGGGAATCAACAAGCGAATCCCAGGAATTAACAAATTCACCAGGAAATTAATAACGCATATTTTCTCTGCCTCCAAACAGGTCATTGCAGCAGCCTGGAAGTCTCCCATCTTGGACTTTCCTGAGGTTAAACGGAGGCTGGATAATGTCTCATTCTGGAGAAACTAACTAGCTACACAAATGGTGCGCAGAAATCTTTCCACAAAGTCTGGTCCCCCTGGTTATCATACCGAAATATCTCTTTAACCTAAATGCTCTTAGTTGTCCTCCCACTCTGACTCAAGGGATACCCTAAATTTTCTTGACCCAATGCTGAACCTGTAAGTGCAGAAATGACGACAGTACTCGCAAGTGTTAAAGGCAAATGTTTGTTTGGTTTATCTGTTTCCTTTTGATCATTTCTTTTCTTCATTTTCATTCTTCCTTTTTCTTTTCTTTTTTGTATAATTTCCTTGCCTGCTACTTAGGCTACTCTATTACACAACTCAGGAATGTATTTTATGTACCAATGCGACACAATACTGCTGCAGCCTGGGAATTGTCCAGTGCCTGCAGATTCTGAGTTTTACTATGTACCCATTTTTGCTATATGCTGATCTTTGAAAATAAAAATTTTAAATACAAAAAAATAAAAATAATATATATAAATATATATGATTATTATTAAATGTGAATGGGGGGGCACTAATTCTGATCGATAGCCATGTGCTATGTATCCAGGTCTGTTCAGAAATTGGGCTGATGCACTACATTGACTAAAGCAATGCATCAGCAGGTGAGGAAGTGAAGACATGCAGCTCCTCTTCACTTCTGCTGTTCTGATCTGTTTGCCCCATGAGCTGAGTGAACAGGCAGAGAATGCATACCAGCCTTAAAAGAAAAGGCTAAAATGAAGTAAGAAAGGTCTATATAAATACACCAGTCAACCCTCAAAGTAATGATGCTCTGAGTCCTCTGTCAAAAAAGCACAGCATTTCTTTCCTCTATTGTGTACACATGGGCTTCTGTATCAGACTTCCTGTTTTCAGCATAAACCTCCAGGGCTAGGACTTGAGCATGCTCAGTTTGCTCCTCTCTCCCTCTCTGCTGTAATCTGAGCCCAGAGCTATGAGCAAGCAGGAAGACTCAGGCAGGAAGTGATGTCACACCAAACTGATATGGCAGCTGCTATCCTAAACAAAACAGAGAGCTTCAGAGCTGTTTACTCAGGTATGGTAAAGCAATCTGCAGAATAAATATAGTGTTATAGCTTGCATTATTGTTGCTTATCTATTGGCAATAAACTGCTTTGGTGGCTTTCCTTCTCCTTTAAGTTAAACGGAGCTAAAAGAGGTGATTTTGGGTGCTTCTCTGCTGACCAAAACATGCGTCAGAAATGGTGCAGAAAGGTGCACTGCATTAAGGTTCTGATAAAAATCCCAATAGTAATTATTTTGACATCCCACAAACGTATTGATAAAAGTGCAGAGGGTTCAGAATACCCTTGGTAAAATATAAGAACTCAAATTCTCTAAACTAATCGATGGTACCAATCAAGGTCAATAGAAACGAAGGTTAGGAAAAAGTGCCTGTGGCTATATAGTTACTTCCATAACTTTCTTTAATGGATCATTAAATATCCATTACTACAGCTAATTAAAGGACAAACCAGTTATACACTGAAAAGAAATAAGAGCTAAGATCAGAAAGTGTAACGAGATTCAGACTGGTTCTTAAGTTACAGTTTAAGGAGAACATTCTCCATAAGTATGATATGCCATACCTCCTGCATAAGTCCTTATTGTGGCTTCCCATAAAACAAAGAATAACTTACAAACTCGTCCTCATGAACTTCATATGGCAGTGTCCCTCACTGTAACCTACAGCATTTAATATCCCACCTATTTGTGTCTGTAAGTTACCCTTCCATTTAGATTGTAAGTTATATGGGGCAGGGACCTCCATCCTCTTGTCTGACACTAAGCTCTAAATCTTTATTGTACATGTAGCCTTACCTCTCTGACTGCCCGGAACACCTCATGTGAGTCCATCTCTGTGAAAGTTCTTATTTGAGACAAATTCACATTCTCTCTGTATCCAAGAGCTACAATCTCATCAAATGCAAAGATCAGGTCAAAGCAGTGGTCTGAAATCTCGGTCTCTTCCAGAGCTCTGCAGTACTCCGGAATCTAGATTAGGAGCATACAACAACATATATTATGAAATATGCATGGATCATCTATATATTAAAAAATTACCACCCTTGTCGAGCTGGCAAATTGTAAGGACTAAAGGTTAATTTACATTATGAGCAAACCTACACTATGCTACACTCTGCATCCATTCCAAAACATATTAATACATTTTGAAAATATAGAGTATGGAGGCTCAGTTACCATTTATAGTCATCGGGGAGAAGACATTTAGCTTTATATATTAGTATTATAACATATCTATCTATCTATCTATAATATATATATATATATATATATATATATAGACAGAAGATAGATAGATAGATAGATAGATAGATAGATATGTTATAATACTAATACTAGTATATAAAGCTAAGGGGCACATTTACTAAGGGTCGAATATCGAGGTGTAATTAACCCTCGATATTCGACAGGAACTAAATCGTTCGACTTCGAATATCGAAGTCGAACGATTTAGCGCTAATACTTAGATCGAACGATCAAACGATTATTCGTTCGATCGAACGATAATCCTTCGATCGAACGATTCGAAGGATTTTAATTCATCGATCGAACGAATATCCTTCGATCCAAAAACATAGGCAAGCCTATGGGGACCTTCCATAGGCTAACATGAGTTCGGTAGCTTTTAGCTGCCGAACTAGAGGGTCGAAGTTTTCTTAAAGAGACAGTACTTCGATTATCGATCGATCGAATAGTTGAACGATTTTTAGTTCGAACGTTCGATTCGAAGTCAAAGTCGTAGTCGAAGGTCGAACTAGCCCATTCGATGGTCGAAGTAGCCAAAAAAAACTTCGAATTCTAAGTTTTTTTTATTCGAATCCTTCACTCGAGCTTTGTAAATGTGCCCCTAAATGTCTTCTCCCCAATGACTGGTATTTATGGGAACAGAGAATCTCTGTAACATGTATTCAACATTGATAAGCATCTCAAGGTTGACAATATATGATGTTATGTATGTGTGTGTGTATATGTGTATGTATATATATTATATATATATATATATTATATATATATATTATATATATATTATACACACACACACACACACACACACACACACACATACATAACATCATATATTGTCAAGCTTGAGATGCTTATCAATGTTGAATACATGTTACAGAGATACTCTGTTCCATAAATACCAGTCATGTATACATAGCGTGCTTGTGCTATGTCATTTACTTATGGGGGCCGATTCATTAACTTCAAGTGAAGGTTCGAAGGTAAAAAGCTTCGATTTCGAAGTATTTTTTGGGTACTTCGACCATCGAATTGGTTAAATTCGATCGAATTCGATCGAATTCGAACGATTCGAAGTAAAAATCGTTCGACTATTCGACCATTCGATAATCAAAGTACTGTCTCTTTAAAAATACTTCGACACCTACTTCGGTAGATAAAACCTACCGAAGTCAATGTTAGCCTATGGGAAGGTCCCATAGGCTTGCCTGTGATTTTTTGATCAAAGGATTTTACTTCGATCGTTGATTCAAATCTTCGAATCGTTCGATCGCAGGATTTGCGCAAAATCGTTCGACTTCGATATTCGAAGTCGAACGATTTAGTTCCCAGTCGAATATCGAGGGTTAATTAACCCTCGATATTCGACTCTTGATGAATCGGCCCCCTAAGTGTACACTCCTGAAGTGTGTCAGCTTGTAGAAAGGGGACTGGGGAGAGACAGAGCAGATAAGCAAACATCATTGAGTGTGGAAGGAGCTGAAGTAGTCACCACACATTTTCACACAGGATTGCAACCAAGACAAAATAAGGAATTAAAAAAAAAAAAAAAACCCTTTAAGGTTAGATTTATTATGGTTTTGACTTGTAAATTCGAATTTAAATTCAAACTCGAATTCGAGATTTATCGTACCTTGACCTTGGGAACAACTCAAATTCGATAGTACGCCACCTAAAACCTGGCGAGTTCATGTAGAGGTCAATGGCAGAGGATCCAAGTGGACCCATTGAAGATGTTAATAGTCTTCCTGATATTCAATTTTTTTTTTTTTTTGGAGAAAAAAAAACTCTATTCGAGTTTAGTCAAATCAATTTCGGTCAGTAATATTCTCTTGAGTTTTATCTTAAATAAGATACTATTCAAGTTTCGAGGTCATTTGAGTTCATTCAAGGTAAAGAAAACTCTATAACTAGACCTTTGATAAATATGCTCCTTAATGTCCTTCCATTTTGAATCTTAGGGTCTGTCCAACACGGCCCATTCGGGGAAATTAGTCGCCAGGGCGACAAATCCCCTCTTCTTCGCGGCGATTAATCTCCCCGATCTGCCTTCCACCGGCTAAAATAAAAATCGCCTGGAGGCAGATATTCAGAGCACTTTGTTTTCCGAAGTTGCCCGAAGTTTTCCTCGTGAGGCAATTACGGGCGACTTCCACAAAATGAAGCGCTCCGAGTGCCTACCCCCAGGTGATTTTCATTTTAGCCGGCAGAAGGCAGATCAGGGAAGATTTAGTCGTGAAGAAGAGGAGATGTCGCCTGGTGACTAATCTCGACGAATCTGCCCGTGTGGCCAGACCCTTAATTGTACAGGTGTCCGAGCAGAACACTCTGTGTACTTACCACCCTCGAGAACAGTCTGAGTGTTTCAAGGTCCTCCGCCAGCAACACCTGAGTAACAATATAAAAAAGTCAATCCTAGCACTGGAATTTTAAAAGCAGTCATACAGTTAATGAATTTATTTAAAAGCAACAGAAGAAAAACTATTATCCGCACCTTTGCCGTTGTTAACATTTCTACACATACTCTGCCTCAGGGCAAATGCTAAAAGATTATGGGTTTGTAGGTCTCCTGCTTTTCAGTTTATATAAAAAAAAAAGTGTCATCTATGCATGTAATCAATGGGTGCCCAGAGATATGTGAGCATTGAAACGGAAAAGCTAAACTAAATTCTTCATACTGGTGGCTCAGAAGACGTGAGTCAAAGTAAACTTAAAAGACAACAGTAACACCCAATCTCCTGGAGATGTTTGTTTTGCACTGCAGTCTGCCTGTCACAGTTCTGTGCATGTTCAATATGGTGTTTGTCCTTCAGTAAAACACCATAGTAAAATCAAGAATGATGACAAACAGGGGCATCTATTGCGGTTTCATCAAAAGTCAGTGGAACAAAGGAATGCCCATAGCTGTGGACCCTAAGGCCACGTTTCCCAACCAGTGGCTCACAAGCAACATGTTGTTCACTGACCCCTTGGATGTTGTTCCCAGTGGCCTCAAACCAGGTTCTTATTTGTAAATTGTGGCCTGAAGGCAAACTTTAGTTGCATAAAAACAGGGTACTGTCAAACAAAACCTCCTGTATGCTGCCAGTCCACATAGGAACTACTAATAGCCAATCACAGTCCAAATCTGGCACATCCAGGAATTCTTTCATGCTTGTGTTGCTGTCCAACTTTCTTTACACTTGAATGAGGCTTACGGACACAAAAGGTTGGGTACTCCAGCTCTAAGGTATCCAAACTGCAGTAGTATACTACAATGTAAGTAGTAATTTTGAATAGATGTTTTAGAGACAATTGGGGTTATGTAATAAAAGGCACTAAGTTTGCCCAGGGGCAACAACCCATAGCAACCAATCAGCAGGTAGCATGTACTTGTCACCTGTTTAAATGAAAGAATCTTATTGGTTGTCATGGGTTACTGCACCTGGGCAAACTTAATGCCTTATATTACATATGGGGGAATATAACTTATTTTCTTTTGGGCAGGGGCACACAGGCAGATTCGGGGGGGATTTAGTCACCTGGCGACTAATCGCCTCTTCTGTGGGCGACAATCTCCCTGAACTGCCTTCCCCCTGCTAAAATTAAACAATTACCAAGAAATACACTCCCTCTTTCATTTACTTAAAGGGATACTGTCATGGGAAAACATGTTTTTTTTTTCAAATGCATCAGATAATAGTGCTGCTCCAGCAGAATTCTGCACTGAAATCTCTGTTTCAAAAGAGCAAACTGATTTTTTTTTTAATATTTAATTTTGACATCTGACATTGGGGCTAGACATTTTGTCAGTTTCCTGGGAGTCCTCAGTCATGTGATTGGTGATCCGATAAACTTCAGTCACTCTTTACTGCAAGTTTGAGTGATATCACCCCCTCCCTTCCCCCCAGCAGCCTAACAAAAGAACAATGGGAAAGTAACCAGATAGCAGCTCTCCTAACACAAGATAACAGCTGCCTGGTAGATCCAAAAAACAGCACTCAGTAGTAAAAATCCAGGTCCCAGTGTGACACATTCAGTTACATTGAGTATGAGAAACAATAGCCTAGTTCCATAGTGCAGCACAGGCTCTTTCTGAAAGCACATGACCAGGCAAAATGACCTGAGATGCACCTACACACCAATATTACAAGTAAAAAAAATACACTTACTGGTTCAGGAATGACATTTTATACGGTGGAGTGAATTATTTGTAGTGTAAACAGTGTAATTTAGGAAATAAAAATGACACCATAACATTCATGAAAGAATCCCTTTAATTGGCCTATTTTAAGCACTGAGCTGACTCAATGAAGCATTAAATCGATACACAGATTTGCAGTGGGTACAAAAAAAAACATATTTTTGCTTTTAAGAGTAAAAGAGCAGTAACACCAAACAAATGAAAGTGTATTAAATTCATTAAAATATAATGCACTATTGGCCTGCACTGGTAAAACTGGTTTGTTTAATTCAGCAACTCGACTATAGTTTATATAAACAAGCTGCTGTGTAGCCATGGGGTCAGCCATTCAAGCTGGAAAAAGGAGAAAAGGCACAGGATAAACATATCTAACACTTGTGCTGATCAGTTGAGAGTTTGTAGCCAGTATGGAATTAAAGATTTTGAAATATTGGATTTATACAAAAATATGAAAAGTGGATATATTCAGCCTCTACAGGAAAAAGGAGAACTGCTACCTGAGCATGGATTAAAGATTTTCACAAACCATTTACAGGGCTAGTATAGACATATGCTAAACATGAGAAAAGTACATACAAAATCAAAAAACGTGCTGGAAATGTATTCTGCGTATTCTTTTAATAATAAAAACAATCCATATAGTCAAAATTTTGCTATAATAAATTGGAAAATTGGGTTGTTAACCATATAACACACCCCTCCATTTCCTAAACTGCAGCCTATAGTAGGCTTTGAGATAAGGAGCAGCACGAGACAACGTAAGTGGATAGTCAAACATGCTTATTTTTGTTTGATTGTTTTCTTTGACTATTATTACTGCAACTCATGGACAATAGCCATATACAACGCAAATGACCATGTCACTACAAAAATAATGCAGATAATAATTTAGTGCTAAGAGAATACTAAATATTTACTAACGGTATACCAGTTAAGTAATAAACAAAAATACATATTATACAGTTTGGTAATGTCAAAATATCCCATAGATACACCCATATCCAAATAGACTAGGATGAAAACACACAAAAAAAACAACATAAATCAGGAAAAGAGTGAACACAAAGTCCAGAAAGGCAAACAAGATGAAACTGAACAAAAATGAATTTTAAGAGAATGTCACATAGGCACAGATAAGTGACTGTAGATGGAGCGCAGCATTGGTGCCAATTTCCTGCACCATTATTTGTGAGGTCTATCATTGTTCCCCCAGTCTCTACCCCATATAATAATGCATGTATTTGCCCCACCAGTCTTTCTCTGTATCCACATCTAAATAATGCCTGTTACATCTCTTCCAGCCTCTCTGTATTCTATATAAACAATACAGCTCTGCTCCCCCAATTGGTCTCTGCATCCCATTGAAATAATGCCTGGCAGTCAACCTGTCTTTAGTAAACCATATAAATCATTCTTGTCACTGTCCCATCCAGTCTATGTACCCATATAAATAATGTCACTGCTCCACCAGTCTGCCTCTGCATCCCATATAAATAATAACTTGCTGTCAATTTTCCATAGTCTGTCCCTGTATCTCATATCAACACAGAATGGCTGTCACTGCCCCCCCCCCCCTATGTCTATTTATCTCAAATGAAGAGGATGGCTGTCACTGCTCCCCGGGTCTGTCTCTGCATCCCATATAAATAATAATAATCATCAGAATAACCCCCAGCTGAGAGCTTGTTTTCATCCTGCCCCCGCTGTGCTTATGTCTCCCTGTACTTTACCTTCCCTGTCCTGTCACGGTAGCTGCTAGTTCCAAGTTGCTAACAGGCCGTGGGTGACGTCACACACACGCGAAAGTCTCGGGGAACGTCTCCGTCACGTGACATTCAGCGCATATTCGGCGCCTTCTTCAAATGGTGGTCAATCGGGGATTGCCTGGGCTGGAGAAGAACCCTGCCACAGTGCAGCACTGAATGAGTATGGGGCTGAGCTGGGTAGCATTAGGTTTTTTTCTTGGGGCAGGATTTTACTGCAGTCTTCCCTTACTGTAATATGGGGGCGTTTGCTATTCAGTGGAGGCTGCTAATCTTTTACATACTTACATTTGCTGTTGCTGGACGTGTCTCTGTATGGCGTGTGCCCTTAATTTAAGAGCTTATTGGAGCCTACTTATTTATGAAATTTTTTTTATGCCCTGCCTGCCCTCTGCCCCCTCTGTGTTCCATGCCCTCTGCCCCCTCTGTGTTCCATGCCCTGCCTTCCCTATGCTCCATATGAAAACTAGAAGCGCCGAAGTGAAGGTCCTGGGAGAGGAGAGCAGCGATCCTCAAGTGAGTAACAAGCAGCCTTACCACTCCAGTCATGTGGTTCACTAAGCAACAATTCAGAAAGCACACAGACAGGCTGCCAGAAACACTGGATCCATGGGCCAACACGGTTAAAAAAATTTCAATTTTATTCAGAATGTTGCATTAAAAGCATTGTGCAAACGTAAATGAATTGCAGGCAGAGTGAGAGCATGGCTTGACATGTTTCGTGACTCAAACTAGTCACTTCCTCAAGAAGCCAATGCGCTCTCTGCCAGATACCCGTATATGTAGCTAACCCCCTCTGCTGTTCACTTAGGGAAATAGATAAAACAACATAGTAATTAAGTTATAAATTAAATGCTACAAAGACAGATATATAAAAACACACAGTCACTACTATCGCCCATCATAAATGAATATGAATAGTATAAATATGGCCCTTAAAGAATTAATCACTTTACACCCTAATAGTATAAAGAATTATTCTGGGTTAATATAGATTGAAATATATAATATAATAAGGACCGTCTACATACAATATATACTCATGTGTGCTTATTGTATAATTTAGCAGAATGCAATTTGGAGGAGATTGTAACATTGGGGATACATATTGGTAAACGATATAATATACAGAATGCAGTGTAATTGCCATAATACATAAAAACAATAAATATATATATAACTATACTAATGTATGCACATCTAGAATACAATCTCGCAAGAGAAAGAGGGGGAAGATGTAGCCACAAAAATAGAAAGCTGTCAAATCATGTAATGTAACTCAGTCAATCTACAAAGAGACTAACTTCCCAATCCCTATTCAGGCCGCTGGGCATAATGGTATCTAGAGTGTAAATCCAAAGGCCTCCCTCTTGAGGAGTCGCTTTTCCATATCTCCTTTTCTGACACCTGGGTTTACTAGATCAATAATTTGAAAAGAGATGCATGTACTACCGTCGTGTTTCTCTAATAGATGTTTTGCCACTGCTGAACTCTTATCGTACTTAGAAACACATCTTAAGTGCTCAGAGATCCATTTCCTGACCGGTCTAATGGTCTTACCAATATACTGTACACCACACCTACATGTAATGAGATAGACCACGTATTTGGTGCCACAATTAGCAAAAAAGTTAATCTTTAAGACTGGGTGCCTGTCCTGGAGGTGAATTCCTTTGAGGGCCTCATAAAATCACATGCAGGGGCGTAACTACAGAGGAAGCAGACCCTGCGGCTGCAGGGGGGCCCAGGAGGTACAGGGGGCCCCATGAGGCTCTCATTGATGAGCAATTTGAACATATGTTGGTAAAACAGGACAGACACTGGATATGTTGGGGGCCCTAAAATTAATTTGCTGTGGGGCCCAGCAACATCTAGTTACGCCACTGACCACATGAATGACATCGTGGCCTCCCGCACTTATAACATCCCTTGATACTCAGCCAATTGGACTTGGCCGTGTTACTAGCCTCTGAGTAGAGGCTGGGTGATAATTGTGAACCTAGGCTTTTTCCTTTCCTAAATGTAAAACCTGGTTGGGAAGGTATAAGTTTATTCAAAACTGGATCTTGCCTCAAAACATTTGCGTATAATCTTTTGGAGGCGGGGGGTATCAGATGTATACGTAGTAATTACACGGGGATATCGTGATCCAGTATGAATCGTTGTATATTGTCCTGTATGGGTATTGGAACTAGTACAACTGGATTTGTTATTCAATAAATTATTACGGTTTGCACCGATCGCCCTGTCATATGCCTTTTTAATGTCTGTTAGGGCATAACCCCTCGCCAAGAAACGATCCCACAGGGACATCGCCTCCTTATTGAAGGAGTCCCAAGTGGTACAGATCCGTCTCAGACGTAAAAACTGACCAGTGGGTATCCCTCTTTTCACATGCTTAGGATGACTACTACTAGCATGTAAAAGGGTGTTCCTGGTAATGGGTTTACGATATAACTCAGTATGTATATAGTCCCCTTTCACAGTAAAGACAATATCCAAACAGGGGATCGACAGTAAATCCATCTCCATGGTAAAATTGATGCCCCAGCCGGTGTCATTACAGTAACTAACAAAGGCGTGCACTGTACTAGGATCCCCATCCCATATCAAGATCAAATCGTCAATATATCTAAAATATTTGACGATATGTGTGCGAAAAGGATTTTTAACATCGTATATGTACATGCGCTGCCATAAGCCCATAAAGAGGTTGGCATATGACGGTGCAAACCGTGCCCCCATAGCCGCACCCAGCTTCTGTAAGTAAAAGAAGGAATTAAACATGAAGTAGTTAGTACTTAACAAATATTCCAACGCTTGGACCAGGAACTCATTCTGTAAGTCACCATACAAACGGGATTGTTTAAGCCAAAAATAAATGGCCGACAAACCCTTGTCATGGAGGAATATAATGCGGTAACATCTAAGGTAACCCAAATATAGGTGCTATGCCAAATTGTCCCCTGAATTTTGTTGATACAGTCTATGCTATCTCTCAGATAGCTGGGTAATGAGGTCACAATGGGTAATAATAAACGATCCACATATTCCGAAAGAGGTTCATTGAGAGATCCAATACCTGAAACAATTGGTCTGCCCCGTACGTCAACTAGACTTTTGTGGACCTTAGGTAGCCAATGAAAAATCGGTATGCGGGGACTCAATCTGTTAAGGTATATAAACTCATTCTCATCAATGATATGATTAAATCTGGCCCAATCTAACAAATGTGTAAGTCTGCTCTGGAACTCCCTAATGGGGTCACGGTTCAAAACCCGATAAGTAGTCTCATCGTGAAGTTGTCGTAGGGATTCTGACAGGTAATAATCCGCATTCAAAACCACCACAGAACCCCCCTTGTCTGCATTCTTAATTACTATAGACTTATTAGCAGCCAAATCAGACAGCGCCTGTCGTTCCTGGTTACTGAGGTTATTGCCAGCCCTATCCCTATGACCAGAGGTTTTCAGTCTACATAAATCTGCAGTGACTAATTTTTGGAATAACTCTATGTGTGGACCTCTGCTTTCTATGGGATAGAAATCAGATTTATCTTTTAGACCTGTATGTTTGATAGGTCTAAACAATTCGTCTCCACTAAAATGTTCATCTTGTAGATCCTGTAACATAGTAATGGCGCATAAATCCTCAAAAGTAAACATAGATGAATCATGTGCAGGAGGTAATGTACCCCCTTCCTCATCCTCAATGGTGTTTAAATCATACTCATTGTGGGAATCAGAAGCATAGTTACTGCCATCAATATCTACATTCGTATTGGTCTCATGGGACCGAGATTCAAAATGTCTCAAAAGGGTAAGCCTGCGGATAAATTTGTTAATGTCTACAATAGTGTCAAAAGTTGGCATGCCCTTACAGGAACAAAGTTCAAGCCCAGGTTCAGTACTCTGGATTCCGCCTCCGTAAGTTGATAACTAGATAGATTGATAACGTTGTTCACATCTAGTAGTCCCTCATTAGCCACTGCCCCTGATCCATCAGAGACTAGACCCGTCTGGTGTTCTCCTTGTTCACATTTTCTCTCCGTACCCACTCCACATCTCGTGGATCGTCGATGTCCAATTGGCTCCTCGTCTTCATTCGTTTTCTGTTGAATTGGGCGCGTTTCTGGGTTTTCCCACCTATGGCACCCTCAGTCTCGCCTTGGGACGAGTCCCCCTCTTTGTATAAAAAAGACGAAGATGACGCCTCACTATCTGATGTCTGCGGGTCAGTATCCTTGAAACGCACTTTCTTCTCTGACTTTTTATTGGTGCGTGTGACATTCCTTGGACGATATTTGCTATGGGAGGATTGATAGGTGCTACGGTAATTCCAGTCATAAATACGATTGAGCTCATAATCCTTCTTGTCTCGAAGGAACTTCTCTCTCTTTGTGTATTTTAACTCAGTTTCTAACTTGTTCACATGCTTGGTTATACTCTCCAAACGGCTAGCTGTTTCAACATTGGCCTCTCGTTGGAGTAAATTTGATTGTATCTCCTTGATGTTCATTTGAACTAGCTTATGTTGTTTGGAATGAAAATCTACAATTAGTTCCATCAATTTAAATGAGCATGAAGATAATACATTATTCCACGACTCAACAAACTGACGAGATACATCGGAGAAAGCTTGAAATTTCTTAATGTGGAGGCCCCTAGGTATACGGCCGACTTTTATATAGTTTTCTAATGTGGATATATCCCACCACAGACGCATTTCCTTTATCATATTACGTTCCAGCTGTTTGCATAAATCTAATGAATCCTCAGAAGCCAAAAAACACGGAAAAATGCCCTCATTGGTATCCGAAAATATATCGGCAGCCTGCCTCTCTCTCAAATCCATATTGCTTAAAACAGCGCTCATGCAATCCACCCTGCCCGCCTGTGTAGAAGAAGCATGGTCCTCCATTCTGCAAATATCTGTATAAATATGACTATATTGGCACTCTCATAATCACAGCAGCGGAAAAAATATATGCGTGTAGAACAGCACGGGGATAAAGACACTAAAAATCCATTCTGATGAGAGCAGGTTAAAACATCCTGCCCGTGAAACAGGAACGTGTATTCAGAAATCAGCGTGTGTGTTCAGTATATTAACCTAATGCGTTCCTACAATAGACTGCAACAAAGTATACCGATGGTTGCAGATTAGTGTCAAAATATGTCCAGGCGTTGAAAAACACAGTTCCGCTTACTTATCGTATATAAACCGGTTCATCCGGTACAAATATATGAAATGCCATAGTTCCACTCACCAAACACCAGTCCTCCTCGGTGCAGTCAGACCAGAAAGTGCGCCATATGAAAACTAGAAGCGCCGAAGTGAAGGTCCTGGGAGAGGAGAGCAGCGATCCTCAAGTGAGTAACAAGCAGCCTTACCACTCCGGTCATGTGGTGGAAGACATAGCCACAAAAATAGAAAGTTGTCAAATCATGTAATGTAACTCAGTCAATCTACAAAGAGACTAATTTCCCAATCCCTATTCAGGCCGCTTCCCTATGCTCCCACTGTGTGCCCTGCCTGCCCTCTGCCCCCTCTGTGTCACCTGTCTGCCCCCTGCTCCCTCTGTGTTCCATGCCTGCCCTATGCCCCCTCTGTGTTCCATGCCCTGCCTGCCCTTTGATCCCTCTGTGTTCCATGCCCTGCCTGCCCTCTGCCCCCTCTGTGTTCCATGCCCTGCCTGCCCTCTGCCCCCTCTGTGTTCCATGCCCTGCCTGCCCTATGCTCCCTCTGTGTTCCATGCCCTGCCTGCCCTCTGTCCCCTCTGTGTTCCATGCCCTGCCTGCCCTCTGCCCCCTCTGTGTTCCATGCCCTGCCTGCCCTATGCTCCCACTGTGTTCCATGCCCTGCCTGCCCTCTGCCCCCTCTGTGTTCCATGCCCTGCCTGCCCTTTGATCCCTCTGTGTTCCATGCCCTGCCTGCCCTCTGCCCCCTCTGTGTTCCATGCCCTGCCTGCCCTCTGCCCCCTCTGTGTTCCATGCCCTGCCTGCCCTTTGATCCCTCTGTGTTCCATGCCCTGCCTGCCCTCTGCCCCCTCTGTATCACCTGCCTGCCCTATGCTCCCTCTGTGTTCCATGCCCTGCCTGCCCTATGCCCCCTCTGTGTTCCATGCCCTGCCTGCCCTATGCTCCCACTGTGTGCCCTGCCTGCCCTATGCCCCCTCTGTGTTCCATGCCCTGCCTGCCCTATGCTCCCTCTCTGTGTTCCCTGCCTGCCCTATGTCCCCACTGTGTGCCACAGAAGGTGAATCGGCAGGGGAGAAAATTCATATGCACTGTTTTTATTTGGGGTCCACACATGCCAGCTGTTTGGTATATCTATGCACACTGGCCATCAAACTGTTCCATAGGCCCTTGGTGTCCATATTTAGGGTGTTGTACAATTGTTTGTAAAAAAATTGGGTGAGATAAATGCAGCCAATTGCAATATTTTTAGGCGATTTTTCAGAAATTTTTTGCCTTTAGCGTTGCTTTGCAGTATGGTAATTTGAAGTAGAGAGACATAATTTCCTATTATTACATATATTTGGTATATTACAAATACCAAATCCGTTTGATTTTTGTTCATAACATAAAATTTGGTATAAATCCCTATTTTGTGAAATATGGTAATTCATTCCATTTTTGTTTTGTTATTAAGAGCTCTAAATCAGTTTGCGGAAATATGCAAACTGAGGCTGGTTTAGAAAACTCCGGATCTTCCAAATTAAAGCAATGTATAGTTTTCCTAGGTAAACTAAATATCCCCCCCCCAGAGGTTCAAAAAAAACCTCTGGCACTGAGTACAATTGAAATATAAAATTCTACTGGCCCTTAAAAGGGATAAAACATTCTTAGGTATTGCTGGTGCCAAGATTTGCCTAGTATAAGAAAATTTTCCTTTTAACACTTTAAGGCAGGGATCCCCAACCTTTTGAACCTGTGAGCAACATTCAAACTGTTCCTGGGGTGCCAGTAAGGGATGTGATTGGCCATTTTTAGCCTCTATGTGAATTGTCAACCTACATTGAGGCTCTGTGTGACAGTACACCTGTTTTTTTTACAACCAAAACTTGCCCCCAAGCCTGGAATTCAAAAATAGGCTCCTGCTTTGAGGCCACTGGGAGCAACATCCAAGGGGTTGGAGAGCAACATGTTGCTCACGAGCTACTGGTTGGGGATCACTGCTTTAAGGCAATGGTGCACACACAATAGACAATTAGTGATAATTGGATTTGATAAAATGCTGTGTGTTTTAGCAGAGGTAATTCTTAGTATTGTCTATGCCAGGGTATTTATTTGGTGTTTTGTAGCCACAACAAGTAGCTGCCTGTAGTATCTCAATGTGTTATTGCCCTAATGCTGATGGCACACACAGGGAGATTAGTCGCCTGCAGTTACAAGAACAGTAACATTTAAAAAAGCGATGTAAAGCAATAAAAATAGAATGCAGTGTTGTCCTGCACTGGTAAAACTGGCGTGTTTGCTTCAGAAACTACTATACACTACTATAGGTTTTATAAACAAGCTGCTGTGTAGCCATGAGGGCAGCCATTCAAGCACAGGATACACAGTAGATAACAGATAAGTACTACTATAGTTTATATAAACAAGCTGCTGTGTAGTCATGAGGGCAGCCATTCAAGCACAGGATACACAGTAGATAACAGATAAGTACTACTATAGTTTATATAAACAAGCTGCTGTGTAGCCATGGGGGCAGCCATTCAAGCACAGGATACACGGTAGATAACAGATAAGTACTACTATAGTTTATATAAACAAGCTGCTGTGTAGCCATGGGGGCAGCCATTCAAGCACAGGATACACAGTAGATAACAGATAAGTACTACTATAGTTTATATAAACAAGCTGCTGTGTAGCCATGGGGGCAGCCATTCAAGCACAGGATACACGGTAGATAACAGATAAGTACTACTATAGTTTATATAAACAAGCTGCTGTGTAGCCATGGGGGCAGCCATTCAAGCACAGGATACACAGTAGATAACAGATAAGTACTACTATAGGTTTTATAAACAAGCTGCTGTGTAGCCATGAGCTTACATCTTATAGCTCAAAATTACCCATGTATTGCTGGTCTCATAGACACACTAATTCTGGCCACTTCTGCAGTTGATGGACTTAGTGACATTAAGGTTATTCAGATCCACCACTTAGGAAACCACTGGCTTGTCTCCCAGAGCAATGGAAAATGGGTGACCATTTATGACTCTTTGAGGTTTACAGGCTTTTCAGAAAAACTAAAAACACAGATTCTCAAGCTTTATGCCCCCTTGTTTGTAGGTGAACATCAAATTCTTGAGGTTTTCTTTAAGTGCACACAGAAACAACATGGACCAAATGATTGTGGACTGTTTGCTGTGGCTAATGCTGTTGCACTTGCAGAAAGTGTGGAGTTAGCCAAGTAGAGTTTTGTCAAGAAGAAATGAGAGCACATTAAATTAAATGCTTTGAGAGTGGGCATATGTCAATGTTTCCTCACAGACCATGCAAAGCTAAAGTTTTGATAAAAAATAGAGATGACAAGGTTTTGCAGCTGTCATATATACAGACCTAAGCAAATCATTATTGAATGCTCTAAGAGCAAAATGTGGTTCCATTTCCCATGTGTGAAAATGCAAAAACATGACCAGTGTGTTACTACAAATTAAAAGTTCTACTGTGATAATTGTCAACAGTAGCAGACTCATCACCAACTGTTTTCTTAATTTTTAATAGCACTTTTTTTTTTAAAGGTTTTTATTTTTCAAAATTTTCAAGAGGAAAGTTGAAAAGAAAGAAGAAGAGAGAATAAATCATACAAGACAGCGTTTTATGCCAGCGGAGCCAAATAAAATACATAGTTTGACCTTACATTCTGAGCCTTGTCCTTGACTATTCATCAAAAAGACTTTACCTTACATTCGCAAACAGTAGTCAGTGACAGTGTCATTAGACAATGGGGCCTGGCCTAGTGTCCTCCATTTCCAGCCACAGGGCACAGACTTTCTCAAATTTTTTCGGGCATCCCCGAGCAATGTAGGTCATTTTCTGATTAGGAAGGGTGTCGTTAACTAGAGATCGCCAAAAACCTAAGGATGGTGGGGCGGTGGACTTCCAACAGTTGGAGATAGCATAACTTAACCCCAGCGTGCAACCCTAGGTCATCCACCACTCCCAAAAGACATACTAACAGGTTTCTAATGCATGGGACATTTAGGGTGGTAGAGATATGTTGCAGAACTTCCCCCCCGTACACCTGAATAAGCGGGCAGGTCCAAAATACATGCAAATATGTGCCAACTTCCAGATTACATTTACCACAGAGGTCCGGAGTAGTTGGGTATATCTTCGCAAGCCTATGTGGAGTGAGATATACTCTGTTAAAGAACTTCGCTTGGATGTATCTGTCTCTGATTGACATTGTGATGTTCGGAAATTATTTAAGTGCATCCTCCTACATGTCATCCTCCAATTCTGGGATGTCTCTAACCCATTTTGCTTTCACCTTGGCTAGGGGGTCTGGGGAGGCATGACATAGTATGGTATAAAACCAAGATGTTGGTTTCACAAGGGCTTCCTTGCGCAGGTATTTCTCCAGAATGGAGTCTACCATATCAATGGGCCGAATGGGGAATTGCGTTCTAAATGCATGCCTTAATTGAAGGTATCTAAAGAACATAGAATTAGGCAAATTATAACACTCTTTTAGGGTTTGAAATCCCTTGATGTCCCCATTCTCCACAATATCCCCTAGAATTTTTACTCCGCTAGTGGCCCAAGTGTTAATGTCAGGCAGTGCACCCAGGTGAGGAAAGGAGTCATTACCCCACAAAGGTGTCCAGCGGGACCATACCGACCTTGCCCTGTGGACATGTTTAAGTCCTTTTTTAAATGCTTCCACCACTGTGGCCATAGGATGGTGATGTCGTAGTGTCCAGTGGGACCTCTATACGGCAATTTGGCCAAGGCTTCAAAAGACCCCATGGACGACGCTTCCAAGGTAGTGGAGGGATTGTCAGCCGCCTGGGGCACCAACCAACCATCAGTGCGCATAGGTTAATTGGCTGTCTAGGAAATAGAGCTTCAGGTTAAGGAGCGCTAGCCCTCCACTCGTCACCGGGGCTTGTAGCGTATTGAAACTCATGTGCGGGTGCTCTCCCGCCCAAATGAACCTGCGCAGTATGGACTCTATTTGCTTAAACAATTGATTCCTTGCTGATACAGGTGAATAATGGAACACATACAAGAATTTGGGCAGAAACACCATCTTGAACAAGTTAATTCTACCCGGGGGGGGAGAGTGGCAATTGTTGCCAGACATCTGTCTTAGCCTTTAAAGCTTCCACTATTGGGGACAAGTTAAACTCCTCAATTTTTTTGCAATCTAAGTGAACATTTATCCCTAAATATTTAAAGGACTGTGTTACATGTAGGTGGCAAATTTGTGCTGGTGAACCCACATGTAATGGATCAATCGGAAATATAACCGATTTAGAACGGTTAATGCGGAGTCCAGAAAATTCCCCAAATTCTTCTATGACATGCAGGGCTGTCTCGAGCGCTCTATGTGGATTAGCAAGATAAAGGAGCATGTCATCCGCATACAAAGATAGTTTCTCCATAATTCTTCCGATTGCTAGCCCTTCTGTCCCCTGATCTTCTCTGATTCTCACTGCCAAAGGTTCAATTGCAAGGGCGAACAGCAATGGGGAAAGGGGACAGCCCTGTCTCGTCCCCCTCCCAAGTTGTATTGCCTCCGTGAGTACTCTGTTAACAAGGACTCTGGCTTCAGGCTTATGGTACAGTGCCTTCACCCAACCTATAAACCGCTGTCCAAATCCAAACCGAACCAAGACTTCCCAGAGGTATGCCCACAAAACCATGTTGAATGCCTTAGCTGTGTCCAGCGACACAACTATTCTACTCCCTCTATTAACATGTTCTAGGGCCAGGTTATTAAATAATCTCCGGACATTGATGTCCGTAGCCTTAGAGGGCATAAATCCAGTCTTGGTCTGGATGCACTAGGTCAGTGACAACCCGTTTGTCTCTGTTTGCCAGCACTTTTGCAAATATTTTGGTGTCACAATTGAGCAAGGAGATAGGGCGGTAAGAGTCACATCTGTCAAGTGGTTTGCCTGTCTTGGGTATCAGTACTATATGGGTCATGTAACAAGACGCTGGGAGTGGGGCATCGTGCGACGTTCTATTAAATAACGTACAGAGTTTAGGGGTCAGAGTCCTTGCGTGGTTTTTGTACCATTCCGTTGGAATGCCATCCGGGCCAGGAGACCGCCCTGTTGGCATGTCGGCTATAGCTTTATCTATCTCCTCGTCTGTCATATCCAATTCTAACTCACCCTTTTGTTGTTGGCTAATGTATGGGAGTGGTATCCTGTCTACATAGGAAACAAGGTCCAGAGTTGAGGTTGGTGGAGGAGCTGCATAACTTTTTTGATAGTACTGCTAAAACCTATGTACCAAGGGTGACCTGTCAGTGATCATTGCACCATCCTCCCCCTTAACCGTCTGTATAACTGTGTGTGGGACATCTCCCTTAGCTAGAAGGGCGAGCAATTTCCCATTCTTATCCCCCTTGTCAAACCATGCTGCTTTCCGGTACACCTCTTTTTGAGAAGCTTTATTCGTAAGCAGCAGGTTTATACGTCTCTGCGCTGCTGCAAGGTCCTGTTTGGTAGCGTCAGAGGGGCAAGATATAAGGCTACTCTCAAGATTAGCTAAGTCAATCCTGGCTGATTCCAGACTAGCTTCATTATCCCTCCTGGAAGCTGAAATCAAAGAAATATAGGTGCCTCGCGTGTGGGCCTTACATGCGTCCCAGACTATGTCTTCAGGGACACTCCCTTGGTTATCCTGCCAGTAGGCCTCTAGTAATGGAGCATAGTTCTCCGCGACTTTAGCATTAGAGATCCACTTAGGGGGGAGTCTCCAATGCCGTTGGGCCGCAGTGTCCCTACCCGCTATTGTTAATATAACTGGGTAGTGATCCGAACACACCCGGGTGGAGAAATGGATGTTCTCCAGGGCCTGCAACACTTCTGCACTGACCAGGATGAGGTCAATCCTGGACATAGCCGAAGAGGAAACAGTATAACAAGAGAATTGCTGGAGATGGGGGTTACGCCATCTCCAGGTGTCAGTGAGGCCAGCTGACTCAATCCATTGCGCAAAGATTTTATTATCACTTGCTATGGGCCTCAGTCTATCCACAGCAGGGTCCGGGACCATGTTGAAATCCCCAGCCCATATTATGGGGAAGCTACCCATTGTGGACACCTTCTGTAATACCTCGTTGAGGATTTGTAAATCTGCGGGCGGCGGGAGATACACATTAACAAGTATAAAAGTAGTGCCATCTATTTGCCCCTTAAGAATTATGAATCTTCCTACTCTGTCGGTTATTATCTTCACAAATGTAAAATTGAAGGGTTTCCTAATCAAGATGGCCACTCCCCTGGAGTAAGTGGAGTATTCTGAATGGTAGACAGTTGTTATCCATAACCTTTTCAGGGCCCTGACTCTCTGACCTACAAGGTGAGTTTCTTGCAACATAATAATATCAGCCCTCGACTTCCTTATTTGTTCCAACACCACCGACCTTTTGATCTTGTCATTTAAACCCCTGACATTCCATGACAGCAAACTAAACTGTTGTTGTACCGACATTGTGCCTAGTAAGGTTGTAAATGGGGAGGGTGGCCAATGGCAACCTCCCTAGTATGGAAAACCGCAGGTAAATCACATCAAAACATTTTCGTAAATAACACACATATTCAAAACATACCTGGTTCCACCTTGGCATAGAAAGAAAAGTCAGAAAAAGACATGCAATAAAACATCCCCAGATTATACGCCCCCCCTCCCGGTATCCTCCCCCCAACTTGGAGATACATCATTCCCAAACTAACTCTTGTTCCAGGGACGTGTGGAACATTATTTAACTTGTGAGATAAAGAAAAACAGACGGCAGTTCGAGCTCGCTCTGTGTTTTGTAAGGAATTGATTGCAATGACCAGATGTTCCATGAACAGGATCAGTCAGCCCTGCAAACAGTTGTGTCAGAGAGGTACAACATTATGGCTCAATTCTGTTGCCAATCTATGAGCCGCAGTACGAGCTGCCACCATAGCACCCCTCTCCCCGAGTTGGGGGCCCAGGCACTCCAATCTACATTTGAATGCAACAATGGGAAGCAAAGCGGCCAACCGTCATCATGCCTGAGGGCAGGTCCCAGCGCCGGCCTGGGGGCCCCCCATGGTAACCGTGCAATGGACTAAGACAGCCCAGTAGGTAATGACTCACAGGTCTCATGGAACTGCAACGGCAGTGGGGTTGCAAAGCATAGTACTTGGACCAGACAATTCTTAATAGTAGTGTTCTGTAACTCAAGGCTGAAGCATAACAATGAGCCTCTGTGAGACCTGCCAACATGGCACCGCCCACACAGGAATGGGAAATCAGGCTCCCCCAAATACAAGTGAGTTACTGCAATAAGAGGTGAAATAACCAGCCGCTGCCATGGCTAGATGTATGGCACTGCGCCATTCTGAGGGTAAACAATATTAGCAGTGGTTACAAAAAGGGTCAGTCCCAAGGGAGATGAAAGAAGAACAGGACATGTGATGCTCTTGGAGTTGAAGACAATAAGGCCCTGGGTTTGGCCCCAACTCCGAGTGAACATCCCAGATACGAGGGACTTTTACTGGGCCCGGGGACTGCGATTACCTCTTGGCCGGCATTCGAGCCAGTCCAGGACATCCTCAGATCGGTCAAAGAATATTGGCTTGTCTCCTTCGACCACTCTCAGCTTTGCTGGATATAGCATAGAATATGTGATGCCCAGGTCTCTGAGTTTTCTCTTGGCTCCAATGTAGGAGCTCCTTCTTTTCTGTACCGCCACTGAGTAGTCGGGGTATAGCGAGATTCTGGCGCCAGCATAGTGCAGCTCTCCCTTGTTCCTTGCCTCTTGAAAAGCCGCATCACGGTCTCTGTAGTTCAGCATTTTGATGAGAAAAGGGCGAGGTGGTGCACCCGGCGGAGCAGGCCTGGTCGGGACTCTATGGGCACGTTCCACCACGAATTGCGCAGAAAAAAATTTGGCGCCCAGGATTTCCTTCAGCCATGCTTCCGTAAAGGTCTCTGGAGTGGCACCCTCACTGCGTTCTGGTAGGCCCACAACACGGATATTTGACCTCTGTTGCCTGTTTTCCATGTCTTCCAATCGGTCAGTAGTAGCCAGCAGTCGGCGGGGCAGGTGCCTCATGTCCTCTGGCAGAGAAGCTGTTCGGTCCTCCAGCTCACTTATTCTGCCTTCCGCCCGGCTCGTCCTCTCCCGCACCGACTGGAGATCCTGCTTAATCAGGGATAGGTCCACCTTAAATTCCTCTATTTTAGAGGTAAAGGTGGTAGTCAGCGTATTTTGGAAGTGTAGGATGGCTGCCATGAGATCTGTAGGTGTCGGGTCTTCTTGGGCCACAACTTCCTCAGGCTCCGTAGCTTTATCGGGGCTCCGTGGATGCATGTGCGCAGATTGTTTGGAGCTATGTGACGGGCCGCCGCCATTTTGATTTGCAGCGCGGGCAAACTGTTCGAGACGCGCTGTGGCGTCTGAGCGCACTTTGGGAGCATTTCTCCGCATGACTGGTTATCACTGCGCTAGTCTGAAGGTAAGTGTCCTGCAAATGATGCTTACTCAGTCCTAGAAATGGCTGTCAGGATCTTCAGCGAGCGGAGCTCCCCTGCTGCACGTCTACTCAGCCTGCCATTCAGCCATGCCCCCCCCTTTAATAGCACTTTTTAAAAAGCTAATCACTGATTGGTTGCTATAGGTAACTGCCCATGGGCAAATTTGCCCATTGTTGATAAATGAGCCCCCATGGGGTTAAAGGACCAGTAACATCAAAAAAAATGTAAAAAAAAATTCGTTAGTATTCAACGAAAAATAAACACCAAGACAAATTAAACATTTAAATTTCAAAGCCTTTATTAAGAAATAACTCACCGAAACTTCACTTCCTGTCCTCTGCAAAAAAGGCGATACGGCGACCATCCATCCTGCAGAGTTCGATTTCTCCTCCTGGCTATTCTAGTGACAGTCTGCAGCGCTTCCCGGGGCTGGCAGTGCCCGCTGCTGAATCCTCCCAACAGAAAACGGCACCTCGTCTCCTCCTCAGTCCATGTCTCCTGCCCTCAGCGCCGTGCAGCAGCAGCAGTATGTCCAGCAGCAGCCCCCACAGCATCTTGTCCAACAGGTCCCGTGAGTCTGGAGGCTGCCCGCTGCTGCAGGAGAAGGTGGAAGAGCCATGCAGGCGCCTACCCGGTGTCAAGCCTCAACTCCATGGAGTTGCCCTGCTGAGCCAGTGTGTTGGTCTGGTGCAGGAAGTTGAAATCGCTGACTCTGCCGATGTGATACACCGCCCTGCTGTCAGAGATGTGGATGCTGCGATACTGCTTATTATACCGATTATTGGCCAAGCTCGTGCTGCTGAAGCCGTCAGTCTTGGCCACGGCGCTGCAACTTGTGGCCGGGGAAGTCTAAACGCTGAGTGCACAGGGCGTGGAAGGGAAGCCCGCTGCATCCTTTGCCTTTATATGCGATCAGCAGCAGCAGCGGCTCCGGGCAGCAGCCTTTCCCAGGAATTGATCTGTGCCTACGATATTGCCATGCTGATGGTGCGCAATCCCAGATTATTTCTTGGGCATCGCCGGCTGCCCAACACTACTCGTCCCCATTAGGAGACTGACGGCTTCAGCAGCATGAGCACGAGCTTGGCCAATAATCGGTGGCACAATAATGGCACAATATCTGTGCACCTTTCCCAGCCTAATCCACTCCTCAGGACTGGCACGGCTTCTCTGGGGGAATATGTTCAGCACAGCCACCCTCTCCCAGACACAGGTGCTGCTGTTGCAATGGAGGACAGGTGGACAAAGAGCTTATTATGCGCAACAAAGGCGGCTAGCTGAGCGCTATATCGCAGCAAGGACGCCTTCATGGTATCAGCGCGCACTTCCGGGTCTGTTCCTTCGCGCCAATCTGACGTGCGTGCATGCACGCGCGTGCGCACACGCGTAGAGGCGCGCTTATGAAACGCATACTGGCGGCCATTTTAGAACCTACTGCGCACCGGAGCAGCGTGTGAACAGCACAACAAGAGCTGTTAAGCTCACACCAGGTACAAGCCTGTAACTAGGATCCCAGCACAAGGGTTTTAACCCAAGCTGTTTGGCATATAGATATATATATATATATATATATATATATATATATATATATATCCAACGAGCGCATTATACAGCCTTTAGGCTTATGTACATGCGTCCAGTTTTTGGGTCACATACATTCACAGCCTGTAGGCTGCTGTTCTCCTTGTACCTATGCCTTCCCCAGTACATATGCCTACAAGGCACATAATTACAGCCTTATCAATGCCCACAGGGCAAAGCAGGGCCAGCCCTTAGTAATACATTGGGTTTTTTATAAGGGCACAGTAATTACTATGATATATACTCTAATTTCAGATATTCACCATGGATACTGATGTGGGCCTGGAGGAGCTTAGGAAGGATATGAGAGTTACACCCAAGACAAGAAAGGCAGCTAGAAAATCTCATACCCAGCTAAAAAAATGCAAGTTTTGTAAACATACACTACGCAAAGGGGAACAAGGTGTATGCCTAGATTGTGCAGAACCAACAGACTCAGCACCTACTTTGTCACCACATCCAATTCCATTGCAACAGGCAGACGACAGCCCTCCCCCGACTTTGGAGGCTCAAGGTCCTTCTACATCAAAGCCTCCGCAGTTGGAAGAATTATTTGACTGGATCAAATCAACTATCCAGACTTCCATGAATCAACCTACAAAACATAGTAGGAAAAGAAAGAAACAAGCTACTGTAGACACACAATCATCTGATTCTGATGAGGCTAGTGATCAAGATAGTGATGTTGAGTCTGGAGAAATCTCTGTCAGTGAGAGCCAGAAATAGCCAAACGACTGCTGCGTGAAATGCTAGCTACGCTAGAAATTAAAGACGAATCAACGGCCACATCAAAGGCGGACAAAGTGTTGTGTGTACAACCAAGGAAGTCTAGGGTTTTCCCTATCTTCAAATCAGTTACCCAAGTTATAGACAGAGAATGGTCCAAACCAGATCACCGGCTCTCCCAGACTCAACGCTTCCTTAACACTTACCCTGTTCCAGAAGAACAGCGAAACATATGGGATAAGGCACCTAAAGTGAATTCAGCAATAGGCTGGCTGCTAAGACCAGTGTAGACACAGTGGTGGCAAGACGAGCACTATGGTTGCGCCACTGGTCTGGCGACACAGCATCCAAAAACAAGTTAATGAATCTAAAATTTACCGGAGATACTCTTTTCGGTCCCGACTTAAAACAGATTATTACAGAGGTTACCGGTGGTAAGAGCACATTTTTACCTTCTGGCAAAAAATCCAGATCTGAACGACCCAATAGCTCCTACAATAGACCTTACAATAGGCCATGGAATTCCCAGGGACGCTCATTTCGTTCCTTTCGCAACTACTCATTTCACTCTTCCCAATCTGGCGGAGAGCCTAAAAAGGGTAGACCAACCTGGTCAAATCAACAAAGATAGGCCAGCAAACCAGGTCCCCCAAAGCCCAACTCAGCCTGACTCAAGGCTCAGCATGGGGGAGTGGGTGGTCACCTTCAACAATTTTTCCCAGTCTGGCAAGACCACATTCCGGACAATTGGGTCCTATCAATCATTGCAGAAGGATACCGAATTCCCTTCGACAGCCTACCCCCTCGCACTTTCAAACGCTCAACCACATCAAAATATCCAACCAAAAGACTTGCTCTTTTACAGATTGTCAACAATCTACAACACAACAATGTCATTTCACTAGTGCCTCACAAAGAATGCTACAAAGGTTTTTACTCAAATCTTTTTTTAGTCAAAAAAAAGGAAGGCACCTTCAGGCCTGTTCTAAATCTGAAGTCACTAAACAAAGTAGTGTCCAAACAGAAGTTTCGAATGGAGTCGATTCGCTCAGTGGTAATGTGAATGACACACCATTGCTATATGACAAAAGTCGATCTTCAAGACGCATATTTGCATGTACCCATCAAAAAGCAATCTCAGCAGTATCTACGATTCACCGTACTGGTCCAACATTACCAATTTCAGGCACTTCCATTCGGCCTTCCCACAGCACCCAGGGTGTTCACAAAGATACTCAGCCCGCTGATTGCACATCTCAGGCGTCTGGGGATATCAATCACTCCTTATCTAGACGACCTGCTCATCAGGTCCCCATCATACCACCAATGTCTCAGGGACACTCAAACTTGCGTCATGACGCTGCAGCAATACGGGTGGGTCGTGAACCACAAAAAGAGTCACCTCACACCCACTCAACGTCTTCAATTCTTGAGGATGTTGTTCGACTCAACCCTTCAGACCATTTCTCTACCTCCAGAGAAAATACAAACGATTACACAATCAACCCACCAGGTCTGTCTTCAGACCACCATCTCAGCAGAATGGTGTCTACAGTTATTGGGCTACATGGTAGCAGCACTGGAAGCACTACCCTTCGGCAGATTTCATATGAGGGAGTTTCAGAATCACTTTCTAAAACATTGGAACAGAAACCACACGGAATTGACTCAGACAATTCCAATTCCCCTGTTGATCAAAAAGTCGTTAGGTTGGTGGACATTACCTCACAACCTAAGCGAAGGCCAGACATGGGCCTCCCCCAACTGGACAGTAGTGACCACAGACGCCAGTCTGACAGGTTGGGGGGCAACTTGGCCACCTCGCACATGCCAGGGAACATGGTCATCTGCAGAAACAAAGCTTCCCATAAACGTGTTGGAGATCAGAGCAATAAGAAATGCCCTACTGCATTGGTCGCGAGATTTGACAAACAAACCACTCAGAATTCAATCAGGCAATGCCACAGCGGTCACCTACCAAAACAAACAGGGGGGGGGCAGGCACGTTTCAGGGGCTGCTGCTGCCTGAGGCAGCAGCCCCAATGCCGCCCCTCCTCCTGCTCCGCTCTTCTAACTACCAGCGTCGGAGCGGGTGGAGGAGGGGCCGCATCGCTAGTGCAGTGAGTGCTATTGCGCTCGCTGCGCTAGAAGAGCCGGATTTCCGTTTTAAAAAACGGAAATTCGGCTCTTAAAGTTACCAGAGGCGGCTTTTTGCCGCCCCTGGTAACTGGCCGCTCCGTGCCGCCTGAGGCAAGATTCTCACCTTGCCTCATGGCCGGAGCGGCCCTGGGGGGGCCCGCAGCAACAGAGCAATGCGCAAAGTAGCGCAGATTCTCACCTGGGCAGAAAAGCACGTTCCAACCATCTCAGCAGTTTTCATCCCAGGGGTGCTAAACTGGGAGGCGGATTACCTAAGCCGACGGCGGCTCGACCAAGGGGAATGGTCACTCCACCCAGAGGTATTCAATCAACTAGTCGCCAAATGGGGCCTGCCGGACATAGACATGTTAGCGTCCAGACACGATTTCAAGGTACCTACGTACTGCGCCAGGTCACAGGACCCAAGGGCGGCATACGTAGATGCCTTAGTCATACCATAGACTTTCAACAAAGTTTTCATTAGCCACCCTGAAAGGACAAGTATCAGCTCTTTCCTTACTACTACAACATCAGTGGGCAAAGGAACCTGATCTCATACAATTTATGCAAGGGGTGGGCAAGGTCCGACCACCGTTCAGAGATCCAACACCGCCCTGGGATCTCACCATGGTCCTCAATGTCCTTCAAGGACCCCATTTGAACCTTTAGCGACCTGTCCACTAAAATTCCTTACCTGGAAAATGGCTTTCCTTCTGGCTATTACGTCAGCAAAACGAGTATCAGACATGGCAGCCTTATCTCACAAAGAACCATGGCTCATACTGCACCAGGATTGTGCTGTTTTCAGAACTCTACCTTCTTTCACTCCCAAAGTTGTATCAGCCTTCCATATTAATGAGGAAATAAATCTTCCTTCCCTATGCCCTAAACCCTCTAATGCTAAAGAGAAATCCCTACATAAGTTAGATGTAGTTAGGGCAATATGTTACTATCTTGACAGATCCAAATCTTATCGAAAGTCTGATGGTTTTTTAGTCACTTATGGCTTCAATAAGGGTTCACCTGCTTCCAAACGCACAATTGCCAGATGGCTGGTGGAGACAATTAACTGTGCATATGACCTTAGCCATAAAGCTAGACCTTTTACTGTCAAAGCACATTCTACCAGGGCATTAAGTACGTCCTGGGCATTACTAAATTCTGCTACTCCAGAACAAATTTGGTTAGTCGTGGACTTGAAGAGGGGGCCACATGGGACATATCTATTCAGTGAATTTGCAATTGATCCTCAGCATTCAGCTCAGATTCAAAAGCAACAGATATGACCAGTGGTCCGCACCCCCTCAGGGCCCGCGCGCCACTGAAAATGCGGGCGGTATGGAGGGGGCGGGGCCCGGCTACGCGTCACAAACCAGGGCCCGCCCCCCTCTAGTTACGCTACTGGATATGACCCATGTGGCCCCCCTCAAGTCTCTGATTGGTTACTGCCTGGTAACCAGGGTAACCAGTCAATGTAAATCAAGAGAGCTGAAAAGCAGGAAGTAGTGTTCTGGCTATTATGTTACAGCAAACAAGAAACGGATCCGCACACACGCTATGATCAGCAGTTGGGGGGACACCCCTCTTTATTATATCACCTCGTGATCAACGTTTCGGGGGGATAAACCTCCCTTCATCAGGGATAAACCTCCCTCCTGATGAAGGGAGGTTTATCCCCCCGAAACGTTGATCACGAGGTGATATAATAAAGAGGGGTGTCCCCCCAACTGCTGATCATAGCGTGTGTGCGGATCCGTTTCTTGTTTGCTGTTGCTAAGGGACCTGGCCGGGGTCGACGGAGAACCAGCACCACCAACGCAGTGAGAGGAAAGGCGAGTGTGCGGTAGGAACACATATTACTGGCTATTATGTTACACATCCAGTCACTTCAGCCGTTATACATTACATTTATGCCTAATTAACTATTAGAAACATTTTTTATTTTGCACATATATTAAAATATAACTCTCTACATTCCTAATAAAAGTTAACAACCCCTTTAACAGTTCAGAATCTGCTCATAGATCACTGAGCTGCCAGACTCAAACAACAGAGACAGGAACATTCAACTTCTTGATTATAGAAAAAACTGTAAAAAGTAAAAGATGGAAAGTAATTGTATTTATTACTGGTGAATAATTGGAAAACAACTAAACTAGAAATGCACCAAATCCAGGATTCGGTTCGGGATTCGGCCTTTTTCAGCAGGATTCGGATTCGGCCGAATGCTTCTGCCCGGCCGAACCGAATCCTAATTTGCATATGCAAATTAGGGGCGGGGAGGGAAATCGCATGACTTTTAGTCGCAAAACTAGGAAGTTAAAATGTTTGCCCCTTCCCACCCCTAATTTGCATATGCAGATTTGGATTCCTTTCGGTATTCGGCCGAATCTTTCGTGAAGGATTAGTGGGTTCGGCTGAATCCAAAATAGTGGATTTGGTGCATCCCTAAACTAAACTAAAAAAAGTGTTAGGAAGGTGACCAAGGCCTTTAAGATGATGTTTATAAATGTGAGTGTTACATTGCAGATTTATTCAAATGCGAGAAAAGAACTTGCCACAGAAAAACTCACTTTCTATTCATTCCTATGGGATTTTGAAAAGCACATTTATCAAATGATGAACTCCAGTGATAAATATGATTCTAAAACTCCCATAGGAATGAATAGAAAGTGAGTGAGTTTTTCTGTGTTGAGTTCTATTCCCACATTTTGATAAATCTGCCCCTAATGGTGATGAGCCCGTTTACTAACAATTAAGTTGAGGTTTTTTCCCCGCAAATTTCGGAGAATGTATGGTTTTCCTATATTATAAGCTCTAAAAACTGGACATTTATTTAATGTAAATACCTCAAAAACCTCAAATGCCAGACTTCTCCAAGTAAAAGTTGTTGAGGTGCTATAGAAGTCCATGATATCTGTGCTGATCTTATTGGACCAATGTAAATCATTTTGGACTTTGTCCATGAAACTAAAATTTTAAATGTTTTTAAGGTATTCATAATTTTTAGCGAATCGGTTCAGCATTTTTTTTGTGTCCATACTTTTTATATATGGTTCTTTTAATAAATTCAATAACATTTGGGGTTTAAGAGCTTGTGAATTTAGGCTTGGGTTCAAAAACCACTAATATCCAACCTTTAATAAATAAGCCTCCACGGGGTGAAGGGAGATTTGTCACCCCTGATAAAAATGCATGGCTGTGGGCTACAAACCTCCCAAAAATGCTTTTCCATTGGCAATAACTGAAATTGCCAGTGGTAAAACCTACTTACAATTTCAGAAGAACGAAGAGATGGGTCCCAGACACCCCAGTCCAACACTAGTTAGATTGTTGCAATTGATGGATAGCCACTTTATATTTAATAGGATTGTTAGAGGTGCAATGGTAATGTTTCTCTGGTTGAATGGGTGTGAGAACTGGCAATTAGCGACTTTTGTGCTGATGAGTTCTAGTTATTTATATACAGTCTATTCTGACACATTGATTTATTCACCATTGTTTATTCACCTAAGGGGGTAGTGGTTGGAGAAATGATGCTGATGCAACTAAGTGGGTTTAACCTTTTAAATGCCATAGAACCTAGAATCTACTTTCTGCAGCGTTTGCTACTGGGGAGCGAAGAAGCGGCTTTTAAAGACACGCCTTTCGTTTCTGCTTGTTCCCCCGCCTCTAGGCAATGAGGGACCCCTTCGCCCAGGGGCCCCATAGGAACAGCGGACAAGTTTCTGTTGCTTCCTGTATCACAGCCTACTTCCTCTCCCTCCCTGCGCCGACCCTCAACCTGGATCTGCGTGGGACACCTACCTCCAGCGCCTCCAGTCCAGTTCAACGATGTTCAACGTGGATCTGCTGCTTACAACCCCCAGGTTAGTGTAACACACACCAAATACACCTACACAAACTTTTTATGCTAATACACACTTACATTTACACTTACACACAATAACATAAATTTTTGGGGTTCAGGGGTGGGTTTGACACATTTACACATATTCACAACACTCATATATACTTGCACAAACACACACATTTTGCCATGTGTACACACACATATACACAATCACATATTTTTGTAGCTTTTTTTAACTGTATCATGTGTTGTTTTGCCTGAAAAAACTGCAAATGGCGTATTCACTAATTGCATTGCGCAATACCTTTTGCATTTTATTTAGTTGAAACTGTGATTCTGACTGCTGATTACACTAGGCAAAAAAAAAAAAAGCATTGCTTTTTGTGTTTTTTTTTTTGATTTTAGTGATTTTATCGAATTTCGCTCTGTTCTTTGTTACTTCGTTTTGCCCATGGAAATTTTGTCTGCTATATATTCATTTTGAGGTCTCTGTGAGCCATATAGTTTGGTTTATCTATGCATATTGGGCATCAAGCTGTTCAGTAGACCCCTGGCATTCATATTTAGGATGCTGGGACCTTATGAACTGTGGCGTATGCAATAGGGTAAAATGCAAGCTTTGTGACAAATTTCAGAAATGTCTAAAAATAACATTGTTTAGCATGGTTTGCAGTTTGGTCGTTTGCAGTAGAAAGACATATTTACTCGTTTTAGGTTCGTTGGAATGTGTACTGAAAATATATGGTTTTCTAGGATCTCCATACTGTTAGAGGGTCTCAAGGCACATAATAATCATACCGGGTGCTTATATTGTAGTAGCCAGCATGTCATACATGAAAATTCATATGCACTATTTGGATTTGGGGGTCTCTGTATGCCACATAGTTTGGTAAATCTATGCATATTGGGCATCAAACTGTATTGTAGACCCCTGGCGTTCAGAACCTGTTTGGAGGGCCCCTGGCAACCATATTCAGGGTGCTTTTTCTTGGTACCTTATTCGGTGTCGGAGATGTGGAGCAGCAAAATAAAACCTTTGAAGTGATTTTTTCAGAATTTTAATACATTTTTATAAACTGCTACATTCAGACAAGCTTTAATGTTTGGTAGTTAGGAGTGTTAGGAGTAGAGAGACATAGTTACCCATTTTGGAATGTGTACTTTTTTTTTAAAATATATAGTTTTTGGGGGTAAACCTATTGTTTAGGATTTTTTTTGGCCTTGGAATCTAAAGTATGCTGTTTTCTGCCTTAGTGCTTTAAAAATTCGGTAATACACTGCCTGGAGTTATTGGCACATTCAAAAGACATGAGGCTTTCCAAATCAGTTGGGTTTTCATGTGTAAAATTAAATATTTTTCTGTTATATATTCATATATTGTGAAAAATAGTAATTTTTTGTATTATTTGTATTTAGTGATATAAATCTTTTTGCAGCGGTGGAAATACATGAAAACTCAGGCAGATTTAGAAAGCTCAGATTCTCCCTAAAAAAACAATGTATAGTTTTCCTAGGTAAACTAAAGGTTTCCCCTCAGAAAATGCCCTTAAAGTGAGAGAGCACAAAATGTTTCAAAAACGTTTCGCATTTCATGCAACTGAAATGCGAAATGTTGCTGGCACTTAAAGGGTTAATGAATGTTAGCTTTAATTGTAAGGTCATTATGATGTTTGATTAATTATGCCTTTTTTATTAACTAAGAAATGTTTCCTATTATAGGGGAAAATGAGGTTTAGTTTATTTTTAACACTGGAGAATAACCTGTAAAAAAAAGCAGCTATTTTAAGGTAATTACTAAGTTGTCACTAGTGTTAAGAAAAGTACATTTAGGGTGCAATTTTAGTGTGTAACCAACAGAGGGAGCAAAAGAGAAAGGGTGCAATTTTATTGTGTGGCCACCAGAGGGAGCAAAAGAGACAGGGAAACGCCCCAGAAATCCTTCCAGAGGGGTGCGGCCCAAGGCTAGAAAAGGAGGGTGGAACCGAGGCCTGTGTTTAGAATAGGAAAGAAGCCGACAGAAGTGCGCCACCTAGAAGACACCACCTGCAAACAAGTAAGTAGAGAGGGTGCGGCTTAGTCAGTGTCGGGTCAGTTGTGTTACTGCTCCCAGTAGTTGTGTGAGTGAGTTTAGATTAGTCAGAATGGGAACAATCACAGTGTAAATCACATGAATGTTCTGCTCAGATGTTTGTGTTCTTAATATCGACTCAATACATTCAGCAGGAGTTCTAGTGGATCTTCTCTTAGTGGTGGCACCAATACAAATTCTATAGAAAAATCTACATTAACTCCGTCACTTGGGCTGTTTGTGAAAATGTTTTGGAAGTTTAGAAATTAGACAGTTTCCTTTTTTGACTTTTTTTTTAAACAAAAACAGAAAGCAGCACAAGACCTTAAATCCCAAATTTCAGCTGAATCAGCCATTCGATGTCATTGTTGTTAACCCCAGAAGGTCTGTTCTTAAACCTGGTTCTGTAGAATATTTTAACTCCCTTCTGTATTATCAGAACAGCAGAAAATGCAGAACATTTATAGGGCATCTTGGTTTTTATTTGCTTGTGGTGCCTGCGGGTATTGGGATTATCTGCCTTCATTTTACACGTGGGAATTAAATCGTATATTCACTTGAGCTGTTTGTGAAAATATTTTTAGAACATTTTAGAAGTTTAGAAATTACAGACATACCGTTTACTTTTTTTTTTATAAAATGTTTTTTTTTGTTTTTATTCAAACAATCACATACATAAGAACAACAGCGATGTTATACATGAGCTACAGCATAATATCAAACATAACATGGGGTATGGGGGGGAAACTAGCTGTTTCCCTATTGCTCATTTCATGTTTTGTAGGTCGTCTAATCCAGATCTTCCTTGTGTTAACCATGGTCCCCATACTTTATATTTTGCTCTTTCCCCTTTTCTCATGCGTCGGTTTGTATAGAGGAAGTACCGTGTTTATTAACAGTCTCCACTTTTTTTATAGTGGGTTTTTCCTCCCCATCCAATGCGTAAGGATTGTTTTCCTACCATAGTAATGTAGGGTTTTTACTAAGATACGTGTAGCTTTGCTTGTATTTGGCAGGTCTTCTATAACATCTAGTAGCACCTGCTTGGGTTCCGTTGTCAGAGGCAGCTCCAGATCATCGCCCATGTATATTACTATTTTGCCCCAATATTTTTGATGCATGGGTATTACCACCACACGTGAAACCAGTGGGCAGGGGCTTGGTTACATCTATGACATCTGTCATTTGTTCTTTGTCCTATTTGGTGAAGTTTTTTGGGCATTATGTATACCCTGTGCAGGAACTTGCACTGAATAAGTTTGTCCCTGAGGGCAGGTGGGTATATGGGTCCTCAGTGGCATCTTCCCATTTCTCTGTCATTAAATCGGGTATATTTACTTGTCACTTTAGGTAAAGTGTTGGAAGTTTAGAGTCTTGGGTGCTCATAAGTGCTTTATAGACTCTGTACTCCTGCGATTTCTCATTCACTTCCTTTATCTTATGGACATCCGACACGTCGCATGTGTGTCATCGCATGCGTGTCATCATCGCATGCGTGTCATCGCATGCCAACAGATTGCTCCTTGGCGCACCGTGGAGTTCAGCCTTTAGTCTACTATAAAATCATGTAAACATTAAATGAACCCAATAGACTGGTTCTGTTTCCATTAAAGGGGTTGTTCATCTTTGACTTTTATTATGAAGTAGAGTGATATTCTGAGACAATTTGCAATTGGTTTTCATTTTTTATTATTTGTGGTTTTTGAGTTATTTGGCTTTTTATTCAGTTTGCAGTGTCAGCAATCTGGTTGCTAGGGTCCAAATTACCCTAGCAACCATGCATTGATTTGAATGAGAATATGGAATATTAAAGGGGAGGGTCAGAACAGAAAGATGAGTAATAAAATGTAGCAATAATAATAAATGTGTAGCTTTAGCGAGGATTTGTTTTTAAATGGGATCAGTGACCCCCTTTTGAAAGCTAGAAAGAGTCGGGAGAGGAAGGCAAATAATTCATAAGTTATAAAAAAAAAAAAAAATAATGAAGACAAATTGAAAAGTAGCTTAGAATTGGCCATTCTAGAACATAGTATAAGTTAACCTGAAGATGAACCACCCCTTTAATGACTAATTATATCTTAATTGGGATCAAGTACATGGTGCTGCTTTATTATTTACATAGAAAAATGAAATTATTTTAAAAAATTTGGATTATTTCATTATAATGGAATCAATGGGAGACTGCCATTCCGTAATTCTGAGCTTTCTGGATATTGGGTTTCCGGATAACTAATCCAATACCTGTACTAAAATTGCAGAAAAAACCAGTATAAAGCACAACGGAAAGTGACAAACTGGAATCTAAAAATGTAGTTCTGTACATTACCCAAAAATACATAATGCACAATAAAGTATCACAATTATTTATTTAAAATATTCATACATTTTTACAAAAAAGAGGAAACCATACAAAATTGCAGGAGAGAACCAGAAGCCAATAGTAACAAGATACTTCCCACTCTTTATTCATTCCAACAGAAATTTCTATTGTTTTCAAATGCTAAATCCAATATGCCTCCTTCATAGATAATCTTTTTTTATCAGAAGACCCGAATTTAAAAAAGCATGCAGTTATCTTTGATTCTAACTAGTAATGGTCCAGTATTTGGGGGGGGGGGAAATATCTCAATTAGGAGAATTATCCCAAGACCTACATGTAATTAGGCTGTTTCCTGAGGTTTTAATTTGATTAGACAGTTTAACATATCCTATAAGGGGATATAACCAGATACTATAGGGGAAGCATAAGCGCATTAGCAAAATCTACCTTCACTTGCCAGAGACATACATTTAGACATGGCCCGATGACCTGACAAATATTTTGCTGATACATAATATTTTAAAAAGTTACCTTTCCAGCTCTGCTATATTTGGGACTCAATCTCAGGAATAAAATATTTTTGTAGCCCCAGGGAAAGTAGAAAATCCTCTTAATCACAGCTCCATACCTCCGAACAGTGCCCAAGTTATGTGATTTTTTTTTTTTTTAGTAACTAAAGTCATATTAGCTATAACTTTGAGCTATAGTAGCCTTATAATAGGTTAATAAGATTTCAGTTTAAGGGATACTGTAGAACTGTTTGGCCAATCAATCTTAACTAAAGTTATAAATCTAAAATAGTAACCAGACCTATAATATTAATACAGGTATGGGATCAGTTATCCAGAAACCCTTCATCCAGAAAGCTCTGAATTACAGAAAGGCCATCTCCCATAGACTCCATTTTATCCAAATATGTTTATAAAATGTCCTTATTCTCTGTAATAATACTTTGTACTTGATCCAAACCAAGATATAATTAATTCTTATGGGAAGCAGGATCAGACTGTTTGTTTAATGTTTTTATGATTTTCTAGTAGACTTAAGGTATGAAGATCCAAATTACGCAGAGATTTATTATTCGGAAAACCCCAGGTCCCCAGCATTCTGGATAATACAACATAATACTATTATCTTGGAAAGTACCTTACTGGGCTGTTTTTCATCTGTTTTTATATATAAGAATAGTGACAATGGCAGAATCATCAAAAGTAAACGCAGTTCACTGTATTCTGGGTCATTTTTAAATCCGTTCCAAAACCTTTAGTTCTAGCCTTGTTTATTGATTCCGAATTTTTCTGATTATTTTAATGAGAAAAGTCAGACCAAACTAGAATCCAAGATTGGACCTTATTTATTAAAAAAAAAAAAATCACAATTTAATCAGATCGGGGGGCAAACACAAAGAAAAATTCTAATAGTACGATTTTCTGATTTTTGGCTGAAAAATCCGAAATAGTTGGATTTTCAGGCTAATTCCAGCACAGATCATAGAAACTTCCACATAGGATAGGGACCTCTCCCATTGACATATATTCAAGGTCGGAAGGCTTGAGAATGCCGAATCTACAGATTCTGACTTTTTCCATTCACATCTCAAAAATTTGTTTTTTTTTCTCTAAAAATTGGGATTTTATAATTACATATTTTTTTGAGCATTTGGACTTATAATAAATAACCTTCGCAATGTCCTGCTGATAACTGCTTGTTAATCTTGAATCAAAATAAAGGAGAATTTAGTAATCATTTGAGAACATATTTTTGCATGTTTATGACCAGGTACAAAAATACATTTATTATTGGCTTTATATTTTTTTTTAAGCAACTTCATTCTAATTTGGTTCTGCCTTTTTCTATCTTAGATACAATGGGCCAAATCTACTGCTAAAATATATAAAAGATTTCACCTAGTCCATATACTGTAGCTGTGGATGAACGGAGCTCTCCATATTATGCTTTACGAGATTGCCAAGGTAATGCCATCGTGGTCGCTGCCTGTGATATTGATGGAAGGTAAGAAATCTCTTTTCTAAACACAAGCAATGCCTTTTCAGGTAATCCTGCTTTACCTACAGTTTATCTCATGGAAAACATTAAGATTCCAGACATACTTAATGCTTTAGCTCATATGAAGGTAGTATTTTGATTATACAGTATGTCCTTTTTAGGGGACAATAATAAATAACATTTTGTAGCATAGAGTATTTATAGTTATTATATATCTTACTGTATAAGGAAAAAGTATAGGACTACTTAATTGAATCTCTGTTTATACAATATAGATATTAAAAAACAAGGTGTACACCATTTTGTTTTTACATTTTTGCTGAACTGTGGACTGTGATCTTTCTCAAGGGTAAACAAACCAGTCTGTTACATATTGGAGTATGAGACAAACTTTGGAGCACACCATTAACTATTTTGTTTTTTAATGAAAGTAAAGCATTTAGTAAAGTTAAGGTTCATGTAGCAGCAGGGAGCTAATCGCTGGTGAGGAATTTTACGGTGGCACACATGGACAACACACAGGTATTATTATGTGTGATTAGGTGTGATTTTATGGATTTCTTTAACTGGTTCTGCTTGCAAAGGGACAACTTATCTATTTGTGCTTAAGACAAGGAAATCTAGATTTATTCTCTCTATGTATATCTCGTTTTAGCTCTCGAGGGTCCATTAAGAATAAGTCCCAGTAAATCTGCATTGGGATTGGATCCCCTTGTCCAATCCCTGTACAGCTTTACTTGGACTTATTTTTAAAGGACCATCTTTTTTTTACTTGCAGGGGGGGCCCAGATCTACAATGGCTTTTTATAACTTGTGGAGGGGGGGGGCAGGCCATCAATTTTTTTTTTTCAATTTTAAGGGGGGTCCTGTCACCAATTTAAAAAAAAAAAAACTAAAATAAAAAAATATTTATGGGGGGACCTGGCGCCAATGTTTTTTGTTTTTTTTTAACTTATAAGGGGGCCTGACAATCTCTAGCTTTTTATAACTTGTGTGTGGGGGGGAGGGGTTACCTTTTTTAGCACTGATGTCTATGTGGTCTTTTAACTGTAGTGTGGAGTGGGCGGGATCTGAAGTGGGGCTTGGGGGGCCGTGGTAGGCGGGTCCCAGGGGGCCCTGAAAATTTTGTTGTACGGGGGCCCTGTGATTTCTAATGGCGGTCCGGCCGCGGGCAGAGGAGGAAGAGGATGGGGACCTGCTGATGCCCCGCTCCCCGCGCTGCTCCTTAACCAAATACCCATACAAGGCGGCAGGGTCGGGTTGGGTCGGCAGGAGTACATTGGTGAAGCCCCCTACTCGTACATCGCACTGATCACATAGTCCATCCTGCCCCAAGAAGCCCGCTGCTTGACAAGGGGTGATGCACAGACTCTACCAGACCCTGTCCCAGCACGGCTGGGATGCTGCTCCTGAAGGTTGAGAGGACGGGGCTGAGCTGGAGCCGCCGCTAGCCATCTCTCCCAGGGAAGAAGCTCATGCCTTGGCCTATGGGAGCGCTATCCGCAGGGCTTCCCAGTCGCATGCTGTCGGTAGAATAGCCAGGGAGGAGAAATCGAATGGTCCCCCTGTCCCCTTTATTAAGTTATTTCTTAATAAAGACTTTATGATTTTAAAGTTTAATTTGTCTTGGTGGTTTTTTTTTTCCGTAAACCAATGCATTTTTTTTTTTTTTGAGGTTACTGGTCCTTTAAGGTTTTCTGAGCCTCCTTTAGCCACTGAATTTGAACTAGTTCTTTTGGTCAAGGCTGTTCAGATATTAAATGTGCCTGGCAGAAAATCCAGTGCACTGAGGTCTATGTATAACGCCAATAGATAATTATTTTGTATGGGCCGGTCTTGTGCCAGTCTTGTGCCACACATGTATTATGCATCTCCAGGTTTTCTCTTCCTATACCAGCTGTACATTTAGAAATGCAATATAGATCTGTTATAAGTAGGAATTTACTAACAGTAAAATAGGAGAGCCAAAATATTTTGTTTATTAGTACAGGTAGGGCACCTGTTATCCGAATGCTCGGTACCTAGGGTTTTCTGCATAATGGATCTTTCTGTAATTTGGATCTTCATACCTTGTCTACTAGAAAACCATGTTAACATTAAATAAACCCAATAGGCTGGTTATGCTTCCAATAAGGATTAATTATATATTGGCTGGGATCAAGTACAAGCTACTATTTTATTATTACAGAGAAAAAGGAAATCATTTTTAAAAATTTCGATAAAATGGAGTCTATGGGAGACCGCATTACCATAATTTGGAGCTTTCTGGATAAACGGTCCCATACCTGTATCTCCTGTCATTTTTACTATTTACTGGAGAAGCTGTTCAAGGCAAGTACAGGTAATGGGATCCATTATCTGGAAACCTGTTATCCAGAAATGTCCTAGTTATGGAAATACCATCTCCCATAGACTTCATTTTAGAAAAATAATCCAAGTAAAAATGATATTTTTCTCTGTAATAATAAAACAGTAGCTTGTACTTGATACAAACTATAATTAATCCTTGCTGGAAGCATAACCAGCCTATTGGGTTTATTAATGTTTACATGATTCTCTAGTAGACATCCGGGATGAAGATCTAAATGAAGGAAAGATCAGGTCCAGAGTATTCTGGATAACAGGTCCCATACCTGTAATATAGCAACGTGCTCCCATGCAGAAATGTGAATTTGATTGTCTAGGCTTCTAGGTTTAGGAAAGTTTATGATCTAATCTAAAATGATTCTTTGAACGTTTAAAAAAGGAACAAAAGCCCTAAACAATGGGTGGTGCCAAATTTTAATGACTTACCTTATACCTTGGGCTGGTGCTCCTGTTGGCAAAAAACTGCACCAGCATGGGGCACTTGTGAGCAAGCGATCCTCCTCTTCCCTTCTTTCTTCAAAACCCAGCAGACAACACATGGGCATTATAGCGGAAAGGGGAAAGGGCAGTTTTTTTTTTTTTTTGGTTAAAGTCCACCTTTTGACTCTACTGCACATGCACACCCATGCAAATAAAGAAGAGAGAAAAACAATTGGTCACTCACTAGTGTCCTGGACCGTGCAGTTTTCTGCTAAGAGAAGCTCTGCCCTGGGGTATCAGGTAAGTAATTTCAATCCTTAGGGATTACCTAACATTTGGCACCCCATATGTTTGCTTTGGGAAGCCTAGCATGCATGTATTGTAAAGTTGGTTTTGTATATTGTGGAAATTATATTTCCTTTTTTTCTGTGTTCATAACCATATTGGCACAGGTACTTGTGGAAGATAAGTGATACACAGTTACTACTTATCCATGCTAACTTTTCAGATACATAAATGACGCCCAGAATCATTGTCATGTATAGTACATTATTCGAATTATTTTGCGGAACTGAAAGACATTTGTCAGCATCTAGCCAGCTAAGATAATCACATGATTATAGATGTCAGTGGTGCACTCTGAACTTAACATATTGTTGCCTGCATTCAGCCCACCCCTCACATAGCAGCTGGGTTCCTACAGACAATCTCTGCCTTTGACAGCCTATCCTTTAATTTACTTGCCAATAATCTTCTCAAAAGCAACCTTATTTTTATTGCCCTGACATTTCTACTTGACAGTCTCTGATAAGATAACAACACCAAGTGCTCAGCATTTCTTCAAGTCAACATTTAGCTGTTTATCGGTTTGTTCTAATACTGTATATAATCCATTTTCAATTTGGTTGTGATTTTATAATCAGCTTTATAATAAAAGGCACACGCACAACACACAAACACACACACACAAAATTAGTCTGACTGTGGCATATCGTTGCTAGAAAGTGTTATAGGTTTTTCAATTGACTATGCAAAATCAAGAGACCTTTGTCATTTTGATTCTTGATGGAACTGCTTACCTTCTTGTAGTTATAGAATAAGCCAGTTATCCTAAAAATATTCTTAGCAAAGTTTTGTCAGTAGAGGACCAGATGCTGGTTTTTACCCATCCTAGGATTCGGATTTGGTTCAGCCGGGCAGAAGAATTCAGCCGAATCCTGCTGAAAAAGGCCAAATCCCGAACCGAATCCTGGATTCGGTGCATCCCTAGCTTTTTTTGAACATTTAGCTTTGCATGGACTCCATCAGAAAGTAGTAATATCCAGAATATAGAAGCTTTAAACAATCCTTTCACTACCCCAGAATACAAACACAGCTGTATGCACAAATGTGAAAATCTCATAGGTTGATTGGAAGAATGGGATGCAATCTGGGACACAACCAAAAGGGGGGGGGGGTTACTTGCATTAGACAAAAGGATGACATTTATAAAATCCTTATAGATGGGTAACAGGTGAATGGGTCAGGTATTACCAAAACCTTCCCTTGGGTTACTATCCACTGGTTTCAGTACCTGGGCAAGGGGTCCAACTCACAGCAACTCCTGTTAGACACAATATAATTAGACTCTTTATCCTTATGTGGGGCCCCCCCGCTTATGGTATGGAGGAAAGGATTACCGCGCTGGTATAAGCACACAGCAGTCACTCTTGATAAACTTTGGCACCAGTGGTTCTTTAAAACAGTCAAACGATTTGTTGAACTGATGGTACACTTCTCAATATTCAGTCACATATTCAAGATGTATGCTCAGATGGTACACTCCACGAAGCAAGTAGTGGCAGCAGGTTAATTACACACAATTGTATTACTCACGGTTACTGTCTGATCCTTTGTAGTTGTGCTAACCCTTCACTGAACTCCTTGTTGGAGCCTTAGCTGCTCACTAACTGTCCCTCCTATAGTGACCTATTACAGTTTCTGACCAGACACTGGCTTGCTCCTATACGGAGGCCTACCTGCACCTCAGACCCTCCCAGCTATACACCACCTCCTCCAACTGTTCAGAGGACCCCAGGCTTTTACATTTGGGGTGATCCATCTTGATACCTAGTAGTATGTGGGAAATAAAATGCTGCAGGGTGGAAGTTTTGAGGTGACTTTGGCGTAGAAAGACATGTATACCCAATTTGGATTAGGGAGAATGTGTAATTTTTTCGAAATTATATTGTTTTCCGGATGTGAACATACTTTTTTTTTCTATCTTTGCCCCCCCCCCCCAAACCATGTAAAGGTGTTCGATTTTGCAATATCTGGAAAGCTCAAATGAGTTTACATTTTGGGGCTCCTATATGCCACATACTTGGGTAAATCTATACATACTGGGCATCAAACTGTTCAGTGGACTCATGACATTCATATTTAGGGTGTTTTTACATTGGTAATATAAAGAATAGACTCTGGAGAACCAATTGCTGATTAGTGATTCATTTATTCAAAACCAGTGCACGACATGTTTCGGGCCCAGTGGCCCTTCCTCAGGTGCGCACCTGAGGAAGGGCCACTGGGCCCGAAACATGTCGTGCACTGGTTTTGAATAAATGAATCGCTAATCAGCAATTGGTTCTCCAGAGTCTATTCTTTATATTGTGAAAGTCACTAGGTCTGGCGGTGCCTAACTCTGAAGTTGAACCAAACTAAACAACGAAAGGACTACATCATCCAACAACTCATATCTGTTTTTACATTGGTACCTAATGTGTGAGAAAATAAAGAATTGTTATAAAACCAGGCAGTTCTTGTTGCTAGCCCAGGTCCATGGTTATTTATACTCTACAGTAACTCCTCCAAAGGTTATATAAAATCACACAATGCTGAATATTTCTTGTCTTAATTCACTTAATAGATGTTGCAGTGTCCAGTACAAATAACTCAAATAGGATATTCTTATTAGAAAGCTTCAAGAACAACGAAAGGTAATCAACATGTAGGCTGAAAGCAAAGGCATTCTCCCTTATCACTTGTGCACAGTGAATTCTGTGTCCATGCTTTCATTCATATGTAAATTATCTGCCAGCAGAATCCAAACCACTGAGCTGGGTGACGTCAGTAAAATCTCTTCATGTTCCCACCCCACTGCCTCGGGCACAGAACAGACTCCTAAACTCATTTTCTTTCAATCTGCGCATGCATCTAATTAAAACACTCCTTCTCTCCGTCCTGGCCTCCTAAATTCATTTGCATGCTCTTCATTTGCCCGCCCACCAGCCAATAGGAATCTATGCTGCTGGTCTCCTGGACAACGCTCGATCCCTTTCTTTCTCAGAGCTGCTGGCAGGTTCACAGCACAGACTGCAACTACCAGCAGTGAGGGGCAAGTTTAACCCTTTTATATCACTTAATTTTCTTCCCACCATGGGTATAATGATAAACACGTCAGGGGTCATGTAGAGGAATGTTGGTGCATGCGCATTGATTATCCATAGGGCCAAGTCAGCTTGAATTGACTCTTCCTTTAAATCTGGCTGATGGATTCAGGGTTAAACTGGGCTGGTGGGAGACCAGAAAAAACCAATTGGCCCCAGACCTGGTGGGCCTTCTCCGACTGAGGCCCCGCTTCCCCCGCCCCCCCCCCATCAGGACATGTGGGCGCTGGCCCTCCTTCCCGTTTCCATTGTGGCTGCAAGGAGTAGAGCCGGTTCACACTGTGCGGCAGGTGGGTGGCTGTCACCATATGGGTGCAACTGGTGGCAGCCCCAGTGGGTCCCATACACCGCAGTTCAACACGAGTTAGATTGTTGCAATTGATGGATAGCCACTTTATATTTAAAAGGAATGTTGACGGTGCAATGGTAATGTTTCTCTGGTTGAATGGGTATGAGAACTGGCAATTGGTGACTGACTTTTTTGTGCTGATAAGTTCTAGTTCTTTCTATCAATGTACAAAAATGAGGGGGATGTGGAAGCACTCTAAAGGCTAAGTTATAGTATAATGTAAGTGCTAGTTTTAATGCACATTCCCTGGTATCCTGTCTCAAAAGTAAGTTTACAAAACAGGGGTATTTACTTACAAAGTTATGATCATAAATTTGAAAAGCCACCATACCACATCAAGGTAAACCCCATATGGCGGTCCCTAACTTGTTTGCCTCTGGCCATAGTATAAAAAGTCTTAGTGTCTGTTGAACCTTGGTTTCAGTATGAAGGATCTATCCTCCCCCACCAGTATGCTCCCATACTTTTAAAAATGGACGTTGGTTTGGACAATTCCTCTCCCTTAAAAGCCGCATACTGGCGGGGGAGGTTAGATCCTTCATACTGAAACCAAGGTTCAACAGACACTGATTACAGATAATGCTACTATGCAGAGAAGTAAGAGTTTTTATACTATGGCCAGAGGCAAACGAGTTAGGGACTGCCATATGGGGTTTAAAAAAAATGGTCTGAAAAATGGTCTGGCAATAAAAGTTCATAATATCTGTGCTTCATAGTTGTGACATCCCTCTCATGTACTATAAGGGATAATGTACCCCCAACTTTAAATTATAAGGACATTAGAAGTCACTGAGGGATTTCTGTGACCGTATTAAGGCTCGCGGCTACTGGCTGAGTTATACAGGGAACTGTATCATTGAGTATTATAAGGGTTACTATTCCCCTTACTTTAAATGATAAGGATATTCGATGTCACTGAGGGGTTGTGGGACCATATAAAGGTACAGGGCTGCAGGTTAAGTTTTATACAGGGGACTCTGAGCATCACTCATGTATTATAAGGGATAATGTAACCCCCTACTGGTAAATAGTCAATGAAGGGTTAAGTTATTGGGCATAATGTTGGAGGCTTAGTTATACAAGAAATTCTGCCAATCACTCATGTATTGTAAGGGGTACTGGTTCCTCCGTACTGTAACTGATAAGGATAGTAATTGTCACTGAGTGCTTTTGTTACCATACGTTACCATACCAAGGCACAAGGCTACATGCTGAGTTAAACAGGCAACACTGAGCATCACTCCTATATTATAAGAGATAATGTACCCCCTAGCAGTGATCCCCAACCAGTAGCTCATGAGCAACATGTTGCTCTCCAACCCCTTGGATGTTGCTCCCAGTGGCCTCAAGGCAGGAGCTTATTTTCGAATTCCAGGCTTGGAGACAAGTTTTGGTTGTATAAAAAACAGGTACACTGCCAAACAGAGTCTCAATGTAGGTTGACAATCCACATAGAGGCTACTAAATGGCCAATCACAGCACTTATTTGGCACCCCAAGAACATTTTTCATGCTTGTGTTGCTCTCCAACGCCTTTTACTCCTGAATGTTGCTCATGGGCTCCAAAGGTTGGGGATCCCTGAGTGTATTAGGATAAGGATATTGGAAGTCACTGAGTGGTTCTGATACCATATAAAAGCACAAGGCTGCAGGTTTCATTATACAGGGAACTCTTGACGATCACTCATTTTTTATAAGGGATAATGAAACCGCTATTGTGAACTACTGTTCTGTGACTATATAAAGGCACAATGCTACAGGCAAAAATTGTTCATGTATTATAAGGGATATTCTACACCCATTATAAATTAGGATATTAAAAGTCAATGAGGTTCATTTATAAACACTGGGCAAATTTGCACCTGGGCAGTTTCCCACAGCAACCAATCAGATGTTTGCTTTCATTGTTCTCCTTGTAGCTGGCTGGAAAAATCTAATCACTGATTGGTTGCTATGGGTTACTGCCCAGGTGCAAATTTGCCCAGTGTTTATAAATGAGCCCCACTGATGGGTATTTATATGCAGGGATCTTAGCATATCACTCATTTATAATAAGGGATAATGTTTCTCTTGCGTTACTTGATAAGGAATTTAGATTTCACTGAGGTGAAATTAATTTATCATAAGGGATACTGTACCTCTTGTGCAAATAAGGATATTAGAATTCACTGAGGGTTTCTGTGACCATATAAAGACACAAGGCTTCAGGCTAAGTTATACAGGGATCTCTGAGTATTGCTCATGTATTATAAGGTTTAACGCACCCCCTACTGCAAATGCTAAGAATATTAGAAGTCACTGAAGGGTTCTGTGACCATATACAGACACACAGTTGCAGACTGAGTTGAACAAAGAACTGTCACTTTTGTATTATAATGGATATTGTACCTCCTACTGTAAATTATAAGAATACTAGATACTGAGGGGTTCTGTGACCATATAAAGGCACAGGGCTACAGGCTGAGATATTCAAGGAACTCTGTGTGTCACTCATGTATTATAATGGATAATATCCCCCTACTTTAAATTATAAGGATATTAGAAGTCACTGAGGGGTTCCCTGGCCATATAAAGGCACAAGGCTGCAGATTGAGCTATACGGGGGAATCTGAGTATCACTCATGTATTACATGTGATAATGTGTAAATTATAAGGATGTTAAAACTCTGAGGGGTTCTGTGACCATTTCAAGGCATAGGGCTGCAGGCTGAGTTATACAGGGAACACTCTGCCTTGTGTTATAAGAGATAATGTACATCCATCTCTCATATTATGGATAAGGTACCCCTACTGTAAATCATATGGATTTTAGAAGTCACTTAGGGGTTTTGTGACCATATAAAGGCACAACGCTATAGGAGGAGTTATACAGAGGACAAGGAGTAGCACTGCTATATTATAAGGGATAATGCCCCCCACCCCAGGCTGAGTTATAAAGGGAACATTGTGTATCACTCACATATTATAAGGGGTAATGTACCCCCTATCGTACATTAAAGGATATTGGAAGTCACTGATGGTTTGTGACCATGTAAGGGCACAAGGCTACAGACTGAGATATGAAGAGTACAATCACTCATTGATTATATGTATATACTGTACTTCCTACTTTAAGTATTTTATAATGGGTTCTGTGACCATAAAAGACTATGATTTATAAAGTGGACTTTGACTATCAGTCATGTTAAGTGATATTGTACCCCAACTGTAAATTGTAAGGTTCTGTGACTATATAAAGGCACAATTTGAAGGCTTAGTGTTACAGGGAACTCTGGGTATCCATCACTTTTTGTAAGGGATAATACCCCCCTACTGTAAATGATAAGGATTTTAGAAGTCAGGGGGTCTGTGTCCATATAAAGGCGCATGGCTGCTGGCTGTGTTATTCAGGGGACTTTGAGTATAACTTTTGTAGTATAGGCGATAATGTACCCCTCTTTTAAGCCATAATCACTTACCATATCACTTATATGCAGTATAAGGGATAAGGTACCCACTACTGTTAATGATAAGAATATTAGATGTCACTATGTGGTTCTCTGACCATATAAAGACATAAGTTGCAGGATGTGATATATATGGGGAACTCTTGGTATCTCATATATTTTAAGGGATAATGTTGCCCCACTGTAAATTGTAAGGATATTGGATGTCGCTGAGGGGCTCTCTAACCTTATAAATGCACAAGACTGCAGATTGAGTTATACAGGGGACTCTGAGAATCACTCATTTTTACTTTATGGGATAAGGTACCCCCTACTGTAAATGATTAGGATATTAGATCTCATCGAGGGTTTGTGTGACCATATAGCAGCACAAAGCTGCAGGCTGAATTATACATGGAACGGTGGGTATCACAAATCTATTATAAGGGATAATGTCCCTGTTACTGGAAATAATAAGGATATTAGAAGTCACTGAGGCCTTTTGTCACAATATAAAGGAACAAGGCTGTAGGCTATGTTGTACAGGGAACTCTCTATATATTATAAGTGATAATGTACTTCCTGCTTTAAACAAGGATATTGGATTTCACCTAGGTGTTTTGTGACCATAAAAAGTCTCAAGTCTGCAGGCTGAGTTATACAGGGATCTCTGAATTCCACTCATGTTTTAAAAGGGCTACTGTAGTTCCACAGTATGTCACTGAGTGGTTTTATGACCATATAATAGCACCAAGTTGCAGGCTGAATTTTACAGGAACGCAGATCACTTTTTTTTTCATTTTTATAATTTTCCCTTTCCCCCCCCCTAAAACTGATGTCATAGGGTGACTTTTGCCTTGAGTATTCTGAACACTAACCACGCTATCTGATCAGTTATTTTATTGATTTGCCTAATTGTATTTGTTTTTTTGGTGATTTTTTTTTGCAGTTTTTTTCTTACATTGCTTTGCAGTTTCACAGTTTGCAGTAGAAATACATAATCGCCCATTATGGAGTCATCATAATGTGTAGTTTACAAAATATGGTTTTCAGGGGTCACTTTAATTGTTTGTAGCTTTTATTCCACATAAAACTGCCAGTGTTTATAAATGAGTGTAAATGTAAGCCATCAAATAAGTATGCACAAGGTAGATTTTGTCTTTACATGTTATGTACTTCAATAAGCCTATGTACGTACATTGGGTATCAAACTGTTCAGTGGACCCCAGTCTTTCATATGTGGGGTGTTTTATATTGGTTCCTAATAGTATGTGGTGGATAAGATGCTGCAAGGTAAAAGTTATGAGGTGATTTTTGTAAATGTCACCAAAACCGCCAAATTTTGGAAAGGCTTGTGGCTTGGTGCTTTGGAGTAGAAAGAAATAAATTCTGAAAATATATGGTTTTCTGGGGTGAACATACTTTATTCTATCTTTGCCTCACAAATTAATGCTGTAAATGTGTTGATTTTGCAGTACCTGAATTGACCTACCATGTGGGGGGGTCTTCAAAGCCGCAAAAAGAGCTGAAGTCACGAAAAGACCCGAAGTTGAAGTCCTGAAGCCTTGAAAGGACCCAAAGCCAGGAAAGGAGTAAGGTCCACTGAACAATTGGTTTTTACATTTTATTAAACCCCTGGCTACCAATGTATTATGTTAATACTATATAGGCCCCTGACCACCAATGTTTCTTAACTTTTAAGAGGAGGCCATGGCCACCAATGTTTTTTTTATTTATTTATTTATTTTTTTGGGGATCCTGGTGCAAAGGTTTTTGTTTAATTTATAGGGGGAGGGCCCTGGCCACCAATGATTGTTTTTTTAATTTGACCACCAATTTTCTTTTTAAAAAAAAAAACTTATGGGGGCCCTGGCACCAATTTTTTTATTTTTAACTTATGGGGGGCTCTGACCACCAATGATTTTTTTAAAAAGGGACCCTGGCCAACAATGTTTTTGTTTTAACCACCAATGGCTTTTTATAAATTATGTGTGGGGAGGTTAGTTTTTAGCACTGACGTCTATGTGGGCTTTTTACTAGGAATGCACCGAATCCAGGATTCGGTTCGGGATTCAGCCAGGATTCAACCTTTTTCAGCAGGATTCGGATTTGGCCAAATCCTTTTGCCCATCTGAACCTAATCCTAATTTGCATATGCAAATTAGGGACGGGAGGGAAATCGCATGAGTTTTTGTCAGAAAACAAGGAAGTAAAAAATGTTTTCCCCTTCCCAACCCTAATTTACATATGCAAATTAGCATTAGTATTCAGCCGAATCTTTCACGAAGGATTCGGGGGTTCAGCCGAATCCAAAATAGTGGGTTCGGCGCATCTCTACTTTTTACTGTGGTGTGGGCTTGGCAGAATCTGGGGTGGGCTTTGGGCACTGGGCTGGGGTTCTATAACCATATAAAGGCTGCAGGCTGAGTTATACAGGGGACTATCACTCATTGATTATAAGGGATAATGCACCCCCTACTTTAAATAAGGTTGTTAGATGTCACTGACTGGCTCTGTGACCATATAAAGGCACAAAGCTGCAGACTAAGTTATACATTGGACCCTGAGTATTACACAGGTATTATATGGTATTGTGTCCCCAACGTAAATGATAAGATTAGCTGTCACTGAGGGGTTCTGTCACCATATAAAGGCACAAGGCTGCAGGTTGAGTTATACAGGGATCTCTGTACAGGCTTTGAGCAAACTTACTGACTGTTCCAGCTAAACTGTGCTTAGTACAGGGGGATACCTATTCTGCCATAGGGGGACTGTTCCTTGCTCTTTTGAGGAATGGATTTCAGTGCAGAAGTCTGCTGGAGCAGCACTATTAACTGATGTATTTTGAAAAAAGATGTTTTCCCATGACAGTATCCCTTTAGTACAGGGGAACACCTATGCAGCCATAGATTCATGGAATCTCTCTTTACAGGCTATGAGCAATCTTAGGGTCTGTTCCTCCTGAATTGTGCTTAGTAAGGAGGAATATGCTGCCATAGGTTTATGCGATCTCTCTGTACAGGCTATGAGCAAACTAGCAAATGTAGGGACTGTTCCTTCTGAATTGTGCTTAGTACAGGGAATGCCTATGCTGCTATAGTTTTTGGGGAACTCTGTACAGTCTATGAGCAAAGTAGCAAACTTAGTAGACTGCTGAATTGTGCTTAGTACAGGGGAATTCCTATGCTGCCATAGTTTTTATGGGCTCTCTCTGTATAGGCTATGAGCAAACTTAGGGACTGTTTCTGCTGAATTGTGCTTAGTACAGGGGAATACCTATGCTGCCATTTCTGAAACATTGTTGCTGGCGTGGTGTTCTCTTCTTCCCGCAAAGGGGATGCGCCGTCATCTAGTGGAGCAGTCCAGGCATAGTGTTCCAGCCTGGCGGCTGCATCTGAACTTGCTATCAAGGTCTTGTTGCCACCCATAGTGTCTAGTGGTGTCGGGTATGGCATACTTATAGGATTTGAGCTTCCAGCCAGTTGCCACCGGGGTATTCAGGATAGTTGTCACGGAGCTCCAGAACACACATCTGCTCAGCGCCCCGTGCAGACCACACGCGAGTAGTTTATTTTTAGTTTTATTATGCAAGTAATAAGAATATGTTTTCTCAGCCTGGTGTAAAGCTGCCAGTGTAGGGGAGGGATGCTGTTGCACATGAGAGCTAAGATTGTCAGCTTGTAAAACTGTATAATGATGATGGAGCAGGCACTCATGGAACTATCTTAAAGACAGACGTAAATAGAATGTACCTTTACGTTCTGAATAAACTACATTCTTTTTACACATCTGTCTAGAAGAGTGTTGCATGATTGTCTGCTCCATCATAATACCGTTTTCATCTGTTCCCCTAGCTGAAGGTTCAGGGTGGTGCATGTGGACCTCCTCTATTTCTTGGTGAGTTAATACTTTTGATACCTCATTTTGTGTCATTATTTGCAGAGCGGCTGGGAGGATTATCTGCAAAGCTTCTGGATAATTTTTGGAGCAGCTGGATTATCTTCAAAACAATTGGGAGGATTATCTTCAGAGATGCAGGGAGGATTATTTTCCGAGCGGATGGAAAAATTGTATTCAGAAGGACTAAGATGATTCTCTGCAGAGCGTCTGGGAGGAGTGGTTGGATTATCTTCAGAATGGTTGGATTATCTTCAGAGCGGCTAGGAGCATTACTTTAAGAACAGCTGGATTACCTTCAGAGCAGCTGGATTATCTTCAATGGATTATCTGCAGAAAGAGCGCCACTGCCAACATGCTGTTTTGACTGTAGAGGTAGGAAAGCGCGTCGCTGCGTGTCTACATCTAATTACATTTTAAATATGCCATGGAGCTGCCCAATCAGTATAGTGTCCCATTGCTAGTTCGTGCCTGTTACTCGCTGCTTATGCTTTAAATTAGAAGATGTTTTTATAAGATCACCACCAGAAGGAAAAGTGATGTGTTATATTACTAATAGATTTGTCACAATAGTGCAAGATAGAACGCTGTATTTATTATGCAGAATGTTCTACCATACCTGCATAAAACAGCTCTAGAAGCTCTCTGTTTGCTTATGATTGCGGCACCATATCAGTTCTGTGTGATGTAACTTCCTGTTCCTGCTGAATTGTGCTTACTACAGGGGATACCTATGCTGCCATAGTTTTATGGGATGTCTCTGTACAGACTAAGAGCAAGCTAGCAAATTGAGGGGACTGTTCCTACTGATGTGTGCTTAGTACAGGGTAATACATATGCTGCCATAGTTATATAGTAAATTTTATGAGCAAACTTAGGGGCTGTTTATGCTAAATTGTGCTTAGTACAGAGGAATTACCCATGCTGCCCCTGTTTTATGGGATCATTCTGTAAAAGCTATAAACATTTTAGGGGACTGTTCCTGCTAAATTGTGCTTAGTACAGGGGAATTTCCATGCTGCCATATTTTTATGGGAACTCTCTATACAGGCTATGAGTAAACTTAGGGGCTGTTCCTGCTAAATTGTGCTTAGTACAGGGGAATTCCCATGCTGCCATATTTTTCGATATCTCTCTGTACAGTCTTTGAGCAAACTTAGGCATTCCTGAGCTGCCTGTTTTCGTTGTCGTCCACCTTGTAGGAGGGAGAGGTCGGTCTTAACCTCCTCTATTTTTAACGATAAGGCTGCCCAGCAATCAATTATTGAGGTGCATAGCAGCTGTACTGCCTGGTCTTAAAGCATTGTGCCGCAATCTTGTGGAGCAGTCCAGTCATAGAGTTCCAGCCTGGAGGCTGCATCTGAGCATGCTCTCTGGGTCTTGTTGCCAGCCTTAGTGGTGTCGGGGTATTTGGGATTCGGCCAAATCCCAGAATCCTTAATTAAAGATTCGACCGAATACCGAATCGGAATCTTAATTTGCATATGAAAACTGACAAGGAAGTAAAAATATTTTTTCCACTTTTTACATTCCTGTTTTGTGACCAATAGTTATGTAATTTCCCTTCCCACCCCTAATTTGAATATGCAAATCCTGGATTCAGTGCATGAAGCTTAGTACAAAGGAATACCTATACTTTTTAAAAGTGACTTTTTCTCTAATAATAAAACAGTGTCTTGTACTTGATGGTAACTAAGTTAAAGTTTATATGTTTTTAGCAGAATTAAGAGATGGAGATCAAAATCCCTTCTAGGGCTGGAGAAGATTATACAGAAAATAGAATTTATGCAAATCTCTCTCAAAATGTTTTCCCTGCTGGTAATAAAAAGTTCCTTAAGTTACCTGAAGTTGCAGTGCCGAGTATGTTTTCCGACTGACTTTACTTTATTGCCGGTGGCAGAACAACCCGGATGCACCCAAAGAAGGAGAGAGCAATGGAGGGGAGGAGAATGCGATGAAGGGTGGGTAGAGAAAGCAACGGAGGGGAGGGTGACAAGGGAGGGGAGAGCAAAGGGGAGTAAGGGGTGGGAACCCGGCTAGGGGAAGGCAGAAGACATTTTTAAAGGTAGCTCCCAGCGCCCCCCTTTCATTGCGTCGTAGGACCTGCCTCTTCTGCCTGCTCCTAGTTCTGGCCCTGGCCAGTGGAAAAAACATTTCAGGGATATATTTCACCCATGGTAGCACAAATTGAAACGTGGGCATCATATCTCCCAGTGTGCCATTAATCTTTAAAGGCATTCACAAGTTATTGCATTGTAATTACAGGTATAGGATCCCTTATCCGGAAACCCGATAGCCATTCCGTAATTCGGAGCTTTCTGGATAGACTCCATTTTATCCAAATAATCCAAATTTTTTAAAAAAAATTCCTTTTTCTCTGTAATAATAAAACAGTAGCTTGTACTTGATCCCAACTAAGATATATTTAATCCTTATTGGAAGCAGAACCAGCCTATTGGGTTTATTTAATGTTTAAATTAATTTCTAGTAGACTTAAGGCATGAAGACCCAAAATACGGAAAGATCCATTATCCGGAAAACCCCAGGTCCCGAGCATTCTGGATAACAGGTCCCATACCTGTACCAACTTCTGCTCCTAGATGGCAGTGTAGAGTTGTGTTGGATCTATGTTACCTGTATATATAGTGTTTGGCCACTAGAGGGAGTGAGAGTAGTGAAACACATAGACAGGGATGGAGTTTAGAAGAAAATTGGAGACAAGCCACAGGGACAGATGTGCATCACAGGATGAACATCTACTGAAGAAGCCACCTTGCAGGAGAACCACAACCTGGACCCAAGTGAGTAGGAAGTGTGAGGCTCAGTTAGCATAGGTTTAGTTTTCTTATAGTGCACTGTAGCAGTGTTATGAGTCAGGTCAGGACAGTGAACCAGAGGTTTTTGTGTGGGCTAAAGGGTTATGGGCTCATATTGGTGGTTGTGTGTATTTTGCAAAAAAAAAGTCTATGATTCTGTGGGGTGAACCTACAGTTAGTGGGAGTTTTGGACTTGGAACCTAAAGTATGTTGGTTTCTAAAGTGACCTTCAATTTGATCTTTTTCCCCTTCATTTTTTTAGTCTATATCTTGTTACAGAAATGGAATTGTACAAAAATTACTGCAGATTTGAAAAGTTTATGTTGTCAAAAAAAACCCATAATATAGGTTTTTTAATGGATTTTTTTACATACATTTGTCTTTATCAGGAATATACAAATAAGAAGCCGAAGAAAAGAGAAGGATATAGCAGAAGGGATAGAAGAGAGATCAGAAGACAGAGGAAGACGTTTGCCTGGGACACTCTCATGGTAAGTATTATGGCTTTGGTTGGTACAGAACATGTTTGTATTTAGTCCAGCATTGCTGTGGTAGATATTGGGGGGTTGATATTGTGGGTTATTTTTAGCATAGAGCCCATTTTTTAGGTTTTTACAGAGTTTTTTCATATATATATATATATATATATATATATATATATATATATATATATATATATATATATATATATATATATATATATATATATATATATATATATATATATATATATATATATATATATATATATATATATATTGTGGTAGTTCTAGGATCACTTGCTTAAATTTTTTTTACAGGTATTGGATCTGTTATCTGGAAACCTGTAATCCAGGAAGCTCTGAATGTCAAGAAGGCTTTCTCCCATAGACTCCATTTATTCAAATTATCCAAAATTTTAAAAACAGTTTTCTTTTTTCTCTGTGATAATTAAACAGTACCTTGTACTTGACCCAAACTAAGTGATAATGAATCCTTTATTTGAAGCAAAATCAGCCTATTGGGTTTATTTATTGTTTAAATTAATTTCTAGTAGACTAAAGGTATGAGGATCCAAATTACGGAAAGGTTTGTTACCAGAAAACCCTGAGCATTCTGGATAACAGGTCCCATACCTCTACTGAAGATTTCTACCAGTTGGGGAGCTAGGATTGCCTGGATGCTAATCTGGATAAATAGGATAATGGATTTTTTGTTCTTTAACCCTTTAACCGCCAAGCACGTACGGCGTACGTGCTGGCGGTTCAGGGCTCAGGCTGCCAAGAACGTACCATGTACGTTCTCCTGCAGCTGAGCCCTACTCAGGGCTTTTGCCGCCTCTGCAGAGAGTCAAAAGGGTTGACAGCCCCCTGGGCAACAAGGCGGGGGGGGGCTGTCAAGTCGGATCTGCGACACGATTGTCGCAGATCCGACTTCAAAGACGCAAATGCGCTGCAAATAGCGCTGCTGCGCGTTACTCACCTCTTCCTTCCCGGAACAGCCGCCCACACACTTCCTGCTGCGCAGTAACTCTGCAGACACGCTGTTCTGGCTGCCTCCATCGGTTTCAGCGATCCCCCTTCTACAAAAACGGTAAGTGCCCTTTTTTTTTACACACTTACCTGCACTTACACATACCTACAGTACATTTATACACTTACATAAACATTTTAATAAAAATTTGTATTTTTTTTTTTAAATTTTTTTTATTTTAGCACACTTGGTCGTTTTTGTACACTTATTTACACTTAATTACATGTATTTGCACACTCAGACAACTTTTATTAGTGCACAAATATGTATACACAAAAACTCACAAACAGGTGTGTTTTTTTTTTTTTTTTACTTATTCATTGTACCGTTTGTTTTGCCTAAAAACATGTTATTTTGAGAGCGTGACTATTGGATAATCGATTTCGGCCACTAATTACGCTGTCGGATCAATTATTTTATTTCATTGATTTACGCTATTTTTGTGGTTTTATTGCAATTTTATCCCTGCATTATTGTTCCTTATGAATCTTTAGTATTGTTTTGCTGTTTGGTGCTTTGGTATAGAAAGATTTATTTTACTTTCCAAAAATATATAGTTTTCTGGGGGTCTTTTTACATTTTGTGGGTCTTACGGCACATAACGCACAGTTGGGGCTCTCTTTTCCGCAGCTTAGTTGGCTACTGTGAAAATTCATATGCATGTTTTTCATGTAGGGGTCCGTACACGCCACATAATTTGGTAAATCTTTGCATATTGGGCATCAAACTATTCAGTAGACCTCTGACGTCCATATTTAGGGTGATTTTTCTTTATACGTAAAACGTGTGCGATAAATGCGGGAAACTGCAACAATTTTAGGCGATTTTCAGAAGTGTTGTAAAAACCTCTACATTTAGAAAAGCTTTGCAGTTTGGTAGTTTGGTGTAGAAAGACGTCGTTATCTTTGTTGGATTCGGCAGAATGTGTACTTTCCAAAAACATATGGTTTTGGGGGGTCTTTGCTGTTAGGAGGGTCTTGAGGCACATAATATGAAGTCAAGGGTCTATGTTCACAGAAGGCGAATCGGCAGCGGAGAAAAATCATATGCACTATTTTCATTTGGGGTCCGCACATGCCAGCTGCCTTGGTATATCTATGCATATTGGGCATCAAACTGTTCAGTAGACCCTTGGCATCAATATTTATGGTCTTTTACTATTGTATGCAAGAAATTGGGTGAGATAAATGCGGCCAATTGCAATATTTTTAGGCAATTTCAAAAATGTAAAAACTGTTGCTTTTATCGCCAAATTTAGGAAAGGCTTGCGACTTGGTACTTTGGAGTACAAAGACATGCATACCCAATTTGGATTCGCGGGAATGTGTAATTTCCGAAAATATATGGTTTTCTGGGGTGAATTTACTTTTTTCTACCTTTGCTCCCCCCCAAAACTATCTATGTGTTGATTTTGCAGTACCTGAAATGACAGACCATATGGGGGTCTTCTTTTGGGGCCCCTATATGCCACGTGCTTGGGTACACCTATACATATTTGGCATAAAACTGTTCAGAGGACCCCAGGCTTTCATATTTGGGGTGATTTGTCTTGATACCTAAAAGTATGTGGGTAATACGATGCTGCAGGGTAGAAATTTTGAGGTGACTTTTGGAAATGTCACCAAAACCACCAAATTTAGGAATGGTTTGCGGCTTGGTACTTTGTAGTACAAAGACATGCATACCCAATTAGATTGGTGGCAATGTGTACTTTGCGAAAATATATGGTTTTCTTGGGTGAACGTACTTTTTTCTACATTTGCCCCCCTCAAAACAATGTAAATGTGTTGATTTTGCAGTATCTGAAATGACAGACCATATGGGGGTCTTCGTTTTGGGGCCCCTGTATGCCACGTGCTTGGGTACACCTATACATATTCAGAGGACCCTCGGCTTTCATATTTGGGGTGATTTATCTTGATACCTAAAAGTATGTGGGAAATACGATGCTGCAGGGTAGAAATTCTGAAGTGATTTTTGGAAATGTCGCCGAAATCACCAAATTTAGGAATGGTTTGCCGCTTGGTACTTTGGTGTAGAAAGACATGCATACCCAATTTGGATTCAAGGGAATGTGTACTTTCCTAAAATTAGGGATGCACCGAATCCACTTTTTTGGATTCGGCCGAATCCTTCGTGAAAGATTCGGCCGAATACCGAACCGAATCCGAACCCTAATTTGCATATGCAAATTAGGGGTGGTAAGGGGAAAACATTTTTTACTTCCTTGTTTTCTGACAAAAAGTCATGCAATTTCCCTCCTGCACCTAATTTGCATATGCAAATTAGGATTCGGATTCGGTTCGGCTGGGCAGAAGGATTCGTCCGAATCCTGCTGAAAAAGGCCGAATCCTGGCCGAATCCCGAACCGAATCCTGGATTCGGTGCATCCCTACCTAAAATATATGGTTTTCTGGGGTGAACGTACTTTTTTCTACCTTTGCCGCCCCCCAAAACTAATGTGTTGATTTTGCAGTATCTGAAATGACAGAACAAACGGGGGGTCTTCCTTTTGGGGCCCCGTATGCCACGTGCTTGGGTACACCTATACATATTGGGCATGAAACTGTTCAGTGGACCCAGGATTTCATATTTGGGGTGTTTTACATTGATACCTAATGATGTGTGGGAGATATGTTGCTGTAGAGTGGAAGCTTTGAGGTAATTTTTCAAAAAATTCACCAATTTCTATAAAACATAACTTTAGGAAACAATTGCAACTTGGTAGTTTAGAGTACAAAGATATTTTTACCCATTTTTGGTTCACCAGAATCTGTTCTTTCTAGTAATGGGTAGTTTTCTAGGGTAAACCTACTGTTAGCGGAATGTTTGGCCTTGAAATCAAAAGTATGCAGTTTGGGGAGCGTTGCTTTGGAAATTTGGTTGTGTACGGCTTGTAGATTTTGAGCTATAAAAGTGAGAAATCTCCATAAAACTATATATATTTGGTATTGCCGCGTTCAGGAGACATAGACCTTTCTAAATCGGCTGTGTTCTCGTACATAAAATAAATGATGTTTCTGATATATGTGATTGTTCTTTGTGAAACATGATTTTTTTTCATTTTATTAGACACTTAGAAGCCTATATTTTTTTACAGAAGTAGAATTACACCAAAATTCTTGCATATTGCGAAAGTTCAGGTTGTCCTGAAAAAAACAATATATTGTTTTCCTGGGTAAACTAAAAGACCACCCCAGGAAAGGCCCTTAAAGTGAAAGAGTGCAAAATATCTAAAAACTGTTTGGCAGTAGATGTTCGCATCTAGGACAAAACGGCTGCCAGGGAAAGGGTTAAGAAAGGAATTTGGAAGTTGGCCCAATAAAGCAATTACTTTTGAGACCTAGTTTTGTCTGATTATTTGCAGAGGGTTGGGAGTATTATCTTCGGAGCGGCTGGGAGGATTATCTTCAGATCGGCTGGGTGGATTATCTTCAGATTGCCTGGATTATTTTTTGGAGCCCTTTGAAGATTATCTTCAGAGCACCTTGGAGGATTATCTTCATATGGACTGAGTGAATTATCCGCAGTGCAGATGGGAGGATTATTTCCAGAGCGGTTTTGAGGATTATCTTCAGAGCGGCTGGGAGGATTATATTCAGGTCGGATGGGAGGATTTTCTTCATTGCGACTGAGAGGATTACCTTCATATGGACTAAGTGAATTATCCGCAGTGCAGATGGGAGGATTATCTTCAGAGCAGCTGGGAGGATCATTTTCAGAGCAATTGAGAGGAAACTGAGAGGATTAATTTAAAAGCTTCTGGAAGGATTATCTTCCGGTTGGATGGGAGGATTTTCTTTGTTGTGATTGAGCAGATGATCTTCATATGGATTGAGTGAATTATCCACAGTGCAGATGGGAGGATTATTTCCAGAGCGGTTGTGCGGATTATCTTCATAGCGGCTGGGAGGATTATCTGCAAAGTGTCTAGAAAGATTAATTTAGGAGCGGCTGGGAGGATTATCTTCAGAGTGGCTGTAGAGGCAGGCAATTTTGGTGCTTTTTTTTTTAAATTGGCACTTCCGAGGGGCCCGGCTCACAACCCAGCCTCTCATTAAAGGGATGGTTCACCTTCAAACAACTAGTTTTCCGATAGATCACCAGAAATAATGACATTTTCCAATGACTTTCTATTTTCTATGTGTCACAGTTTTTCAAATATTGAAGTGTAAAGTGTCATTTTTTACCTTCTGAAGCAGCCCTGGGGGTCGCCGACCCTGTAAACTGTTCTAAATGGATACATTTAGTTGATACATTTCTTATCTTTGTCCCTGCTGAGCAGAATCTCTGGGTTTCATTACAGGCGGCTGTTAGAATTGATACAATAGTTGCTAATACTCCAGAGAGGCTGCTGAGAAATGTATCAACTTAATGTTCCAAAATTGTAACCGTTCAGAGTCTGCACCTGATTTACTGAGCTGCTAGAATCAAACACCAGAGACAGGAACATTCAACTTTTCAACATTCAACAGTAAAAAATAAATAATGGAAAGTAATTGAAAAAAGTTTTCCTTTCCGGGGAACAATCTAAAAACACCTGAATTGAAAAAAGTGTTTGGAAGGTGAACAACCCCTTTACAGAGGGTCCAGTATATCCATTTAGCTGTAAATTTAGTGACATATTCAGGGGCTGTAGCTGAGATTTCCTCAGAATGGTATAATTCACTCATTTTGTTTATCCAGTCCTGGATTATTGGGGGCTGCAGCGATTTCTATCATGTGGGGATCAGCAGTTTTGCCACATTGAATAGATGAGGTGCTATAGTAGAGAGGGACGGTGAAACATTTCTTGGACCATATAAAGGAACAAGGATACAGGCTGAGTTATACAGGGAACAATGAGTATATTTTGTGTATTATAATGCATAATGTACCCCTACTGTAAATTATAAGGATTTGAGAATCCATATAAAGGCACACGGCTGCGGGTGAGTTATACAGGGAACTATCCCTTATGTATTATAACAGATTCTGTGCCCTATACTGTAATTGATATGGACATTAGAAGTCACTGAGGGGTTCTTTGATCATATAAAGGCACAAGGTTGCAAGCTGACTTATACAGGGAACTCGGAGCATTAGTCATGTATTATAAGGGATAATGTACCCCCTACATTAAATAATAAGCAAATTAGAAGTCATTGAGGGGTTCTGTGACAATATCAATGCACATGACTGCAGGTTGAGTTACACTGGGGACTGTTACAAATGTATTATAGGGGGTAATAAACCCCCATTGTAAATTATAAGGCTATAGACATCACATATAAATGCACAAGGCTACAGGCTGAGTTATACAGGGAACTCTGAGTATTGTGTATTATAAGGGATATTGTACCCCCACTGTAGATGATAAGGATATTTGTAGTAGGGCCCCTTGCCACAATTGTTTTTAGCTCTTTATGCCCCAGGTCACCAGGTTAATTTTTAGGGCCCCTTTGTCACCAATGTTTTTAACTCTTAGGGCCCCTTGCCGCCAATGTTTTGAACTCATAGGGCCCCATTGCCACCAATGTTTTTACCTCTTAGGGCCCCAGGCGACCAATGTCTTCAACTCTTATGGTCCCAGGCTATCAAAGTTTTTAACTCTTATGACCCCAGGTCACCAATGTTTTTAACTCTTAGGGTCCCAGGCCACCAATGTTTTTAACTCTTAGGGCCCCAGGCCACCAATGGTTTTTTTAAGATTTAAATGAGGGGAAGGTATTTTCATGAGAATTGTCACCTGACAGTAGCACAGATTTCCCATAGACAACACATTTCCTCATTTGCCATTGCCTTTATTAGGACCGGCGAGTGTTTGACCAAAGTATTTAACCCACTGCCTCATATTTACCGAAATCAGAAATGCAGAAAAGTTCTACTAATACATTTGATTTAGGTTGAGTTAGGTAACTGTTTAAAGAGTATACCTTGACCAAAAGTTACTGTTCCAGGTTCATGTCCATGTGAACTTTGGTACTGAGTGGGGGGGGGGGGGGGTTGTGGATCCAGGGGCAGGGTTGGCCCAACTTGCCCCTACCTTCCTTATTACCCCTCAAAGGGCTTCCTCGCCTAGCAAACAATGGAGTGTGTCATTGTGGGGGCAGGAAGAAATATAATACTCCTCCATCGCTTTAGCAGGAATCCCCTACCCCAAAAGGATTTCTCATAACCTGGAGAGAGTGGTAACCAAAAAACAAATCCAGCACAGGCATTCCCCAATATCAAGCACCTTCATATACTAAATGTCTGGTATAGTATAAATAGGCTTGTGGGAAGTGGATGGAATTCCAATATTGAGAGGGCAATGGACTTGAATGGAAATGCTTACATTGTGGCCTATGGAGTAAAGCAATTTTGTAGTTCCTTTCAATCATTTGAGATCAATATGTGTCCCTATGTCTTTCATCCCCATCAATGTACATATGAAGCAAATAACCCTGCAGAGAAATTAACCCATTCCCTTCATCAAATAACCCACTGTATCAGCACCACAACCCAGTTTTACCCTTACACTGCCATTTTGAGCAGCTCCCAGCAGTATTAATTGCCCTGTCACCCAACCGGTAGAATGAGGCACAGGAGCCCCTTCCCTCAATATTCACCATAGGGATTAAAGAAACACAGAGACTTTTTTATGGGGAAACCTGTCGGAGAGCACAGGATTTATTAAAATTAACAGCTAATTTATATTTGGGCATCCCTAACGACCAATGATCCAGAGGAAGGCGAAAAACCCTAGAGTACTATGGGAACCAATCTGCACTGTAGGTAAAAATTCCTTCCTGACTCCTAGAAACGGCAGTCGGTTTTACACCCTGGATCATTTAGGATTTCTTTAGATTCAGGCCATGGTGTTGGGTCGGCGGCAGCAGCAGGCGGCGAGTCTTTGGGTGGAATGCTGAAAAGAAAAGATATAGAAAGTGTTGACATAAGAATAAAGACATACTTGTTTCCTTATGATATTAAAGGCTATAGTTCTTGCTTTAAGAACGCACTATTCGTTGGGCCTGTGGGGACTGTTTGGGTCTCTCTACACATGGAATGCCTTGGCTTATTATGAATCTCAGTCTGAGCCTGTGCCATTTATTCTTTTATACGCTTTGATCACCTGGCGCCAGTCCATTACCCAGTAGCAACCCATTTCCAAAGGTGGATATCTCAGCCAGATGTCCAGCAGCCCTATAAGCGTTACCTACCTCCCCTGTTATTGGCCTACTATAGAATCGACACTTTATCTGCAGACTTTTATCTCGGTCAGCAACCTCTTACAACCTAAAGGCAGCCAAACATTGGTCTATGGGGTGCCCTCAAAGTAATCAGCCTGCGGCCTCAACAGACAGTGTATGATTTCCTTTTATTGTTCTGATTGAAAATGCTCAGAACAGCAGGAAGTAAAGTGGAGCTGCATTGGACAACATGAGGCATCTCTAGATAATGGGTAATTGTCAGTAAATTGATACATTACCCAAACTCTCCGGAGCCTCTTCATGATGGCCTTCCTGAACTGTTTTCGGAGGGTCGGCCTCTCCACCACCAGAGGATCTTTGATGATCTCTTCTTCACCATCAGCTCCCTCCTCTTTCTCCTCCACTGCAGCAGATTGCTCCTCCATCGTCTTCTCCTCCACTCCAGGGGCATGATGTTCTTCTGCAGAACCTCCTACTTCCGCTCCCTCTTCTTTCTCCTCCTCTTCAGGAACTTGCTGTTCTTCAGCGGGAGGAGCTGTTTCTTCATTTGTTGGAGCATCCTCTTCTTCTTTATCTTCAGCTCCTTCTTCTTTCTCCTGAGAGGCAAGAGCTTCCTCTTCTGCTGCTCCAGGAGCTTCTTCTTCCTCTGCAGGAGCTTGCTCCTCCATCTTCTCCTCCACTGCAGGGTCTTCAGCGGGAGCTCCTTCCGCTTCCTCTTCCTTGTCCTCTGTATCAAGAGCTTCCTCTTCTGCTGCTGCAGGGGCTCCATCCTCCTCTTCTTCATCTGCAGGACTGTGTGCTTGTTTTTTACTAGGTTTGAAGGGAAGAAAATGTAAAAAAATGGGTCATTGTTATAATTTGTTTTCAAAGTATTGCAACTACAATTCTGAGGACTGGAGGATTAAAATAGCCTTGTACCTAAGAAATATCATTATACCTGCTACACACCTGTCCCTACTGTAACACATTGGGCAGTTACTGAGCATAGTAAGTTCCATGCTAGACTTCCCCCAGTGATACATGCTGAGATACATGCTATGGTTGTAGGGACCTAAAAAAGTTCAAGTCTCTGTGCTATCATTATGGCCAAAAGCACCCGTAGGTACGAGAAAACATCTATATTTTTTTGAATATGTTATGTGCCAGTAAGTGTAATTGAAAGTGTTAATTGCAAAATACATACCCAGCCGCTTTCTTTAGCTTCAGCTCCCTCAAGAACTCATGGTGAAGCTGCGTCAGATGTTGGTTGATAGTCTGTGAGCGCAGGGGAGGCACAAGGATAGGAGCAAAGGGGAAAGAAAGGAGACAATTAGGATTATGCCTGTATATGTGCTGCTAATAGTACCTTTATATGCTGAGGGCAGTGAGGGTGTGGGATTCCCTGCCGGCAGCTGATGTTGTGATATTGTAATTTTGAGCATCAGCCTTTTCTCATCATAGGGAGAAAAAACCCCAAATTACCCCTTGTGCCGTTGTCCCGATTGCAATAGACCAATCAAAGTTCATTATCTAGTGGTTAAACACCCAAGAAAAGCATCAGGGACAGTGATCCCAGGGGAACTTACATTCTCCAGCCGCAAATACTCAAGCTGCTTCCTCCGGTTTCGCACTCGAGTTGGATGATCCTGTGGAAGAAGAGAGTCAATGTTAAGCGCTTCTTTGTACCAATGCCATTATTGTGGCCATGTGAACACTTGTGATAAAACCATTTTTGTTTCTGGTGAAAATGGCACTTGGATGGGTGACTTTAGAAGCCCCCAGGGGAGCAGGAGATACAATGAATAATAATGTTCTAGATTATTATAGAGACACACAGTGAATAATAACCTCTCCTATAATAATAATAATTATACTAGTGACACTTACAGGAGGCAGCTTGGCAGATTTCCTGAGGGCGGCATATTCCCTCTTGATCACTTCCTGTAACATAAAGAAAGAAGCAGCGTGAGATAAGAGCTGGCAATCTAATATCATTTGTTCCCTATTCATCTAAACATCTATTCTGCATTACATACCAGCGAGTGGAGCATTTTCCAGTAATGCATAATGTTCTCTTTGGCCCTCATCCTCGGGTCCACATCGCATGTTAGAAGGAAGTGCTTTCTGAAAAAGAAATATCACTGAATGTTAATAAAACATTTTCCAGCTGTATTGCCCTTGCAGTTACCCCTGGGGCAATAGCAAATGATTCCCAACATGTAACAAGTCCATTTATGTTTTACTTACAGGACGATGTTTTCGCCGAATTCAACCCGGTAGTGATGTTCTGCGGGAAAAACACAATTCAGTTAAATACTGCGCTATATGGGGAAAGGAATTCACAAATAATAAAACAATGGCACAACCTTAGGAACTGATAAATAATATAGGATTTTACCATAATAAGAAGCGAGGGCCTCAAAGTCTGTATATTCCGCCCTGAAGTCCTTCAGGACGGAGTACAGCGTCTGGAAGTAAAAAGAAAAAGCATTAGGGACAGAATACTAAGTGGCTCTGGCTCTGAGGAGAATAGAGACAGAAAGGGGTTTGGGTTTTTATGGGGCAAACATACCAGGAATAAGGGCATTTTATTCTGAAAATTTAATAAACGTAGTGATTGGATTCCATATATACAGTGAACAAACAAGCCGAACTCCAAGGACTTCATTTTGAAAAATAAAGGTGAAGTTTTATTTCAACGTTTTGGCTCCTTAACTGGGGCCGTCTTCAGGAGAGTCTCCTGAAGAAGGCCCCAGTTAAGGAGCCGAAACGTTGAGAATAAAACTTCACCTTTATTTTTCAAAATGAAGACCTTGGAGTGTGGCTTGTTTGTTCACTGCATACTAATGTGTTGACCAACAGTGGAATGTTAAGCGTGATATATATATATATATATATATATATATATATATATATATATATATATATATATATATATATATATATATATATATATATATATATATATATATATATATATATATATATATATATATATATATATATATATATATATATATATATACAGACAGACAGACAGCTGTTTAAGGAGAGCTGATATAGAAGAGTGAAAGGGAAACACCAGTTCAGATGAGAGAGGATTGTTTTACACTGAGGCATTACCAGAAGAGATGGATTTCTCTGCTTCTTGTCCATCGTTGAAACCTACAGGGACAAATAGACATAATCAGCCAAAATGAAGTCAAGAGTTGTTCCCCTTTAAATGAACTCTTAGTATGATGCAGAGAATGATGTTCTAAGACAATTTGCACTTGGTTTGCCTTTTTATTATTTGTGGGTTTTGAGTTATTGAGCTTTTTCTTCAGCAGCTCTCCAGTTTGCAATTAAAACCATCTGGTTGCTAAGGTCCAAATTACTCTAGCAACCATGTGCTGATTTGAAGAAAAGTAGCAATAACAATAAATGTGTAGCCTTACAGACCATTTGTTTTTTGATGGGGTCAGTGACCCCCATTTGAAAGCTGGAAAGAGTCAGAAAACTATCGAAAACATTTAATGAAGACTAATGGAAAAGTTGCTTAGAAGTAGCCATCCTGTTATATACTAAAATATACATTAAAGGTGAACCACCCATTTAATTATTTCCTTATCTATATTCTCCCATTTGTATGAAACATTGTTCCAGTCAATGATTAAAGCCCATTATTAATGCTGTTGATGGATTGGCTTCTTATAAATACAATATACAGTAACCGTATGGGCTCATATGCACAAAGCCACGTGGGACCCCTCAAGTGAATTTATGACAGACTCTCTGAAGAAGAAATCATGTGCTGAATCAGTTGAATTTGAAAGATTACCTCTTAATGAAGATTCTCCGATGGGGAAAAAATATAGGGGGCGGCACAAGGCCGGGCCACCCCAAGGGGGGTCTCCCTAAGGAACCCCTGGCTCTCTTACACTGTTCAGATAAAGATGTAATTATATGAACAATGGAGAAGCCAAAAAAAAACTCCCAGGTGTTAATGGGCAGGTGTGAATCACTGAAGTTGCGGTCCAAAAATGCAGGAAAGGCACTGTAGCAATCTGTATAGAAAAGAGAATATAAAGGCAAGTTAAGGAATTTAGCGCTTAATATTTCCTATTTAATACAGAGGAAAGCAGAAATGTATTTTCCCCTAAACTTTGAGCTTTGTATCAGTTCCAGCAGGTACTGAGCCTCGGTCTCTAGAATGCTGGAAGTTTCCTCACACAGTCAATTAGCAGACAGCCCTAAATAACTGCCAAAGTCTGTGTCTCCCAACCAGCACTAACATTAAAGGCTTCTCCCAAGCACATTTTAGGGGAAAAATCTCCAAATTCACTAAAATCAGGGAGAGGAGCAACATCTGCTAGTCTGAGGGGGCGTCACCCAACCTTTTCCCCTCTTGTTTTTAATATAGTAAAGGTTATGTGGCAAAATATCTCTCAGAGGGAATATACACTTAACCAACGGACTAAACCAACTGTCAAACCCTAGGTATAAAGTCTCCTCTCTTCTATGGGACCTGCTGTATGTCCCCCACTCCTCACCCCCAACTGTCCCCATGGCACGTGCCTCTGCTTCCCACCCCTAGTTCCAGACTTGGATAAAGGGAACATGTATTTAGCTACAATGTTGGTACATAAGAACAGGGCACATACCCAGGGGCAAAGGGACAAATCTCTAAGGAGCCTGTCAGTACTGGGAACATACATTAAGTATCTTATGGTGTGCTACAGGGTCCCCAAAACTTTCCTTCTGTAGATAATGTGAATATTTGCTGGCAGCCCTGCATAACTGCCAAATCCACAAAAAGTCTGTGTCTCCCAACCAGCACTAGGATTAAAGGCATCTCCCAAGCACATTTTAGGGGAAAAATAACCAAATTCACTAAAATCAGGGAGAGGCACAACACCTGCTCATCTCTGTGGGACATTGCCCAAATTCCCTCCTCTTTTTCCACTAAAATAAAGGTTTTTTGGCAAAAAATCTCCCAGAGGGAAAGTATTCTTACCTCTCACCACAGGGCCAACCAACGGACTGAACCAACTGTCACATTTCCAGGTGGAAGTCACCTCTGTCCCCTGCTCTTAAAGGGGAAGTGTCCCCTGTTGATGAGTGAGGATTATATGGCATTTATTTCTAATTAGATGTGCAGCACATACACAGACTATTAAGTACACAGAGCATTGCTTTGTATGTGTGGCCTATTGAGTCAGTGCAGTTACTGCGCTGCCATATCTGTTGGGTCCATTCATTCATCAGCCATGGTTCCAATCAGTGCTGCTGCTGTTGCTCAGTCTGGTAGAACCGGGGGTCCTTGGCTTGTAGGGGGTCCCTTCCTTAGCCTTAATAGTGGGTAGAGATGGTGGATCTCATTGTTCTTTTTATTTATTGCTTACTGAGCATTTTGTGATTATTTGGAATATGTCCAGCCAATCTTGCTCAGGGACTGAGGTTTAAGTCTGTTTCCGAAGACTTAGTATAGTCCGGTAAGTTGGGGTGTTTGTGTTCCAGCATGACCTTGTACGTTAGAGAGAGTCCGTGTCGGTGTATTTATAGAGCTTTATGTTTCAAAGCTGGTTAGTGGTCTACACACAGTATTTCCTATTGATATAGACGTCATGTAATGTTTCAGCTGTCTGTACCTCCACTTGTCCCCAACTCACCGCTTTTCTTTGTTTTTTAGGAGCATGGGGATCTGGTCTATTTCCATGCCTAGAAGGTGCCTTGATTGAAGATTCTGGAGCCCAAAAGCAGTTTTGTATCCCTTATGTTCAATCCCAGGTAAGTAGTCCGTGTTGTTTCTTATTGGGGTCAGTGGTGATGGATATGGAGCCAGTGAACAGTTTTTGTTTAGCTGGTGCCATATACTTAAAGGGGTTGTTTACCTTCCAAATTTTCAGTTCAATTGTTTTCAGATTGTTCCCCAGAAATAAAAACTTTTTGCAATTGCTTTCCACATTATATGAACAACATATGTCAGATTAAAAGCCATCTACATGTTCTTCTCTTCAGCTACCACCTAGCATCTGCAGTGGTCTCTGCAAATATTGGGGTCCTTGCAACACATTTGGGAAGGGAGTGTGGCTTTGGGATAGCAGCTATAGTAGGTAGAGATGGTGCCGTAGTTTTATGGGATCTCTCTGTACAGGCTATGAGCAAACATAGGGGCTGTTCCTGCTGAATTTTGCCAAGTACACTGGAATACCTTTAACCCTTTAAATGCCACAGAACGTAGAATCTACGTTCTGTAGCAAAGTAACTTGAAATGCCACAGAACGTAGATTCTACGTTCTGCAGCATTTGCAGATTTGGGAACGGAGGAGCGGTTTGTAAAGCCGCTCGCTCCGTTCCTGCTTGTTCCCCAGCCCCTAGGCAACGAGCCTAGGCGGGGAACAAGTGGCCCCTGGGTCGCGATCGCCCAGGGGCCCCAAGGCAGCAGCAGGCACGTGCAGCATATGTGCCCTGCTGCTGCCTGCACTTTCAGAACGGAGGAGCGGCTTTACAAGCCGCTCGCTCCGTTCTTAGTGTCCCTGCCAGCTTCCCCTTCCCCTAGGCAACGAGCCTACGTAGGGAAAATGGGGCCCCTGGGTCGCGATCGCCCAGGGGCCCCAATGCAGCAGCAGGCACGCAAAATATACGTGCTCTGCTGCTGTTTGCCTGCTGCCTGCTTTTTTTGAACGGAGGAGCGGCTAAAAAAGCCGCTCGCTCCGTTCATACTCGTCCCCCAGCCCCTAGGCAACGAGCAGAAGCGGGGAACGAGTGGCCCCTGAGGCGCGATCGCCCAGGGGCCCCAAGGCAGCAGCAGGCACAATGAAATCTAGGTGCCCTGCTGCTGCCTGTGCTTCCTAGCCCTACAGCACCGCCCACTCACCAGATCCAGCAAAGAAGACGATTCCAGCTCATCATGCAGCCCTCCTGGACAACCTACAGCCTGCCACCCCAGGTTAGTGCCCCCCCACACACACACATACACACAAACACACACCCACACACACCTATTGTACTAATACACTTACATTCCCACTTATATTCACACTTACACACACATACATTCAATTTTGGGGGATCAGGGGGGTCACATATATTCACAGCCCTTACACATGCTTGCACACACTTGCACATGCAAACAACACGCATACAACACACAATTTGCCTGTTGTACACACACATACGCTATTTTGTGTGTTTTTATTTTCTTTTATCGCATCGTCTGTATTTTTGCCTGTAAAAACTGTTTTATTGCCATTGCGAATAGCGTATTTGCTAATTGCACCGCGCAATACCTTTTGTATGTTATTTCGGTGATTATATTGCAATTTCAGTGATATTTGTACATTTTTAGCCATTTTATTGCATGTTTAGCCATTTTATTTCATTTTCAGCTTTGCGTAGGTGTTGTTCGCTTATTTCTATCTGTAAAACCTATTTAGCTATGCTAAAATAATCAAACTTTGATTCTGACCGTTAATTACATTAGGCTAAAAAAAAAAAAGCCATTGATTTTTGTGGTTTTGTTGGATTTTACTGATTTTATACCATTTGGCTCAGTTCTATGTTACTTCGTTTTGCCCATGGAAATTTTGTCTGCTATGGATTCATTTGGGGGTCTCTGTGCGCCACATAGTTTGGTATATCTATACATATTGGGCATCAAAGTATTCAGTAGACCCCTGGCGTTCATATTTAGGATGTTTTATGCTGATACGTTACGAAATGTGGGGCATATAATGGGGTAAAATTCAAGCTTTCTGACGATTTTCAGAAATTTGATAAAAACCGTTATGTTCAGCATTGCTTTGCAGTTTGGCAGTATGCAGTAGAAACACATATTTACCCATATTGGATTTTTCAGAATGTGTACTTTCTAAAAATATATGGTTTTCTGGGGTCTCTGTACTGTTAGGGGGGTCTAATGTCGCATAATACACACACCAGGTGCTTATATTGCAGCAGCCAGCGCGTCAGCTGTGAAAATGTATATACACTATTGTCATTTGGGGGTCTCTGTGCGCCACATAGTTTGGTATATCTATGCATATTGGGCATCAAAGTGTTCAGTAGACCCCTGGCGTTCATATTTAGGATGTTTTATGCTGATAAGTTACGAAATGTGGGGCATATAATGGGGTAAAATTCAAGCTTTGTGACGATTTTCAGAAATTTGATAAAAACCGTTATGTTCAGCATTGCTTTGCAGTTTGGCAGTTTGCAGTAGAAACACTTATTTACCCATATTGGATTCGTCAGAATGTGTACTTTCTGAAAATATATGGTTTTCTGGGGTCTCTGTACTGTTAGGGGGGTCTAATGTCGCATAATACACACACCAGGTGCTTATATTGCAGCAGCCAGCGCGTCAGCTGTGAAAATGTATATACAGTATTGTCATTTGGGGGTCTCTGTGCGCCACATAGTTTGGTATATCTATGCATATTGGGCATCAAAGTGTTCAGTAGACCCCTGGCGTTCATATTCAGGATGTTTTATGCTGATAAGTTACAAAATGTCGGGCATATAATGGGGTAAAATTCAAGCTTTGTGACGATTTTCAGAAATTTGATAAAAACCGTTATGTTCAGCATTGCTTTGCAGTTTGGCAGTTTGCAGTAGAAACACTTATTTACCCATATTGGATTCATCAGAATGTGTACTTTCTGAAAATATATGGTTTTCTGGGGTCTCTGTACTGTTAGGGGGGTCTAATGTCGCATAATACACACACCAGGTGCTTATATTGCAGCAGCCAGCGCGTCAGCCGTGAAAATGTATATACACTATTGTCATTTGGGGGTCTCTGTGCGCCACATAGTTTGGTATATCTATGCATATTGGGCATCAACGTGTTTAGTAGACCCCGGGCGTTCATATTTAGGATGTTTTATGCTGATAAGTTACGAAATGTGGGGCATATAATGGGGTAGAATTCAAGCTTTGTGACGATTTTCAGAAATTTGATAAAAAACGTTATGTTCAGCATTGCTTTGCAGTTTGGCAGTTTGCAGTAGAAACACTTATTTACCCATATTGGATTCGTCAGAATGTGTACTTTATGAAAATATATGGTTTTCTGGGGTCTCTGTACTGTTAGGGGGGTCTAATGTCGCATAATACACACACCAGGTGCTTATATTGCAGCAGCCGGCGCGCGTCAGCCGTGAAAATGTATATACACTATTGTCATTTGGGGGTCTCTGTGCGCCACATAGTTTGGTATATCTATGCATATTGGGCATCAACGTGTTTAGTAGACCCCGGGCGTTCATATTTAGGATGTTTTATGCTGATAAGTTACGAAATGTGGGGCATATAATGGGGTAAAATTCAAGCTTTGTGACGCTTTTCAGAAATTTGATAAAAAACGTTATGTTCAGCATTGCTTTGCAGTTTGGCAGTTTGCAGTAGAAACACTTATTTACCCATATTGGATTCGTCAGAATGTGTACTTTCTGAAAATATATGGTTTTCTGGGGTCTCTGTACTGTTAGGTGGTCTAATGTCGCATAATACACACACCGGGTGGTTATGTCGCAGCAGCCAGCGCGTCAGCCGTGAAAATGTCTATACATATTGTCATTTGGGGGTCTCTGTGCGCCACATAGTTTGGTATATCTATGCATATTGGGCATCAAACTGTTTCGTAGACCCCTATGTTTATATTTAGGATGCTTTATGCTTGTAATGATACATGGACAATAGGATGCTGGAAAGTTGAAGCTTTGAGGCAATTTTCAGATATTTCACCAAAACCGCCAAATTTGGCAAAGCCTTGCGACTCAGTAGTGTGGAGCAGAAAGGCATGGGTACCCATTTTAGATTCTGTAGAATGTGTACTTTCCAAATATGTATGGGTTTGGGGGGTAAACATATATTTCTGTGTTTTTACCCCACAAAAATGCAGTCAATGTGTTGATTTTTCATTAGCTGAAGTTACCCACAGGACAATTTGTATGTGCTAACTTCATTTTGGGGCCTCTAAATGCCATATACTTTGGTAAACCTATGCACAGTGGGCACCAAACTGTTTGGAGGACCCCTGGCAATCACAATTTGGGTGCTTTTTTGTGATACGTAATGATACATGGGCGATATGGTGCTGGAAAGTTGAAGCATTGAGGCAATTTACAGATATTTCACAAAAACCGTCAATTTTGGGAAAGCGTTGCGACTCAGTAGTTTGGAGCAATAAGGCATGGGTACCCATTTTAGATTCTGTAGTATGTGTACTTTCCAAAAATGTATGGGTTTGGGGGGTAAACATATATTTCTGTGTTTTTTGACCCCACAAAAATACAGTCGATGTGTTGATCTTTCATTAGCTGAAGTTACCCACAGGACTGTTTGTATGCGCTAACTTCATTTTGGGGCCTCTAAATGCCAGATACTTTGGTAAACCTATGAACAATGGCCACCAAACTGTTTGGAGGAACCATGGCAATCATATTTAGGGTGCTTTTTCTTGGTGCATAACAATACATGGGTGATATGGTGCTGAGAAGTTGAAGCTTTGAGCCAATTTTCAGATATTTCACCAAAACCGACAATTGTGGGAAAGCCTTGCGACTCAGTATTTTGGAGCAGAAAGGCATGGGTACCCATTTTAGATTCTGTAGAATGTGTACTTTCCAAAAATATATGGGTTTTGGGGGGTAAACATAAATTTCTGTGTTTTTACCCCACAAATATGCAGTCAATGTGTTGATTTTTCATTAGCTGAAGTTACCCACAGGACTATTTGTATGCGCTAACTTCATTTTGGGGCCTCTAAATGCCAGGTACTTTGGTAAACTTATGAACAATGGCCACCAAAATGTTCAGAGGAACCCTGGCAATCATATTTAGGGTGCTTTTTATTAGTACGTAATGACACATGGGTGATATGCTGCTGGGAAGTTGAAGCTTTGAGGCAATTTTCAGATATTTCACCAAAACCGACAACTTTGTGAAAGCCTTGCGACTCAGTAGTTTGGAGCAGAAAGGCATGGGTACCCATTTTAGATTCAGTAGAATGTGTACTTTCCAAAAATATATAGGTTTGGGGGGTAAACATATATTTCTGTGTTTTTACCCCAGAAAAATGCAGTCAATGTGTTGATTTTTCATTAGATGATGTTAGCCACAGGACTATTTGTATGCGCTAACTTCATTTTGAGGCCTCTAAATGCCAGATACTTTGGTAAACCTATGAACAATGGCCACCAAACTGTTTGGAGGAACCCTGGCAATCATATTTAGGGTGCTTTTTCTTGGTGCGTAACGATACATGGGTGATATGGTGCTGAGAAGTTGAAGCTTTGAGGCAATTTTCAGATATTTCACCAAAACCGACAATTTTGGGAAAGCCTTGCGACTCAGTAGTTTGGAGCAGAAAGGCATGGGTACCCATTTTAGATTCTGTAGAATGTGTACTTTCCAAAAATATATGGGTTTGGGGGGTAAACATATATTTCTGTGTTTTTACCCCACAAAAAATGCAGTCAATGTGTTGATTTCTCAGTAGCTGAAGTAAAGTCCTGAACAATTTGGATGTGCTAACTACATATTGGTGTCTCTAAATGCCAGGTACTTTGGTAAACCTATGCATAATGGGTATCAAACTGTTCAGTGGACCCCTGGCAATCATATTTCAGGTGCTTTTTTTTGGTACCTAATATAGTTTTGGATATGCGGAGCAGCAAAATAAAACCTTTGAAATGATTTTTCAGAATTTTGAATTTTTTTTTGAAAAACCACTATGTTCAGACAAGCTTTTATGTTTAGTAGTTGGGAGTAGAGAGACATAGTTACCCATTTTGTAATCGGCAGAATGTGTACTTTTCAAAAATGTATGGTTTTCTGGGGTAAACCTACGGTTTCAGGATTTTTTGCCTTGGAATCTAAAGCATGCCGTTTTCAGCCTTAGTGCTTTCAAAATTCAGTAATATACTGCCGGGAGTTTTTGAGGTACAGAAGTCCTAAATCTCCCTAAAACTATACATATCTGGTATTGGCACGTTCGAGAGACATAAGGCTTTCCAAATCAGTTGGATTTTCATCCGTAAAATGAAATATTTTTCTGGTATAAATTGATATACGATGAAAAATCATAATTTTTCATTTTTTTTTGGTATTTAGCACTATAAATTTTTTTGCACAGGTGGAAATACATGAAAACTCAGGCAGATTTAGAAAGCTCAGTTTCTACCGAAAAAAACAATGTATAGTTTTCCTAGGTAAACTATAGGTTTCCCCTCAGAAAATGCCCCTAAAGTGAGAGAGCACAAAATGTTTCAAAAACGGCTGGCATTTCGCGTAACCAAAATGTGAAACTCTGCTGGCACTTAAAGGGTTAATAATTGAATAATCAGCCAGTTGATTGGGTCAGTTTCTTAGGTTGAGGGCCTTTGCAGTATCAACTGGAAGGAACCGTTTTCTGTACAGGCTAGCAGACAGGGAGGAATCATTGTGACTGTGGTTGAAGTGTCCGGGATATCTGTATCAGTAATTCCCTTGTAGTTGTCTAAGTCTAGGTGAGGAGAGAAAGTAGGATTGCCAAAGACTGGGATATGGAGAGCGGGGGCGTTAATCCACTTCCCAGTTTTAGAAAGAGTGTCCAGTAACGTCCCTGAACTAGTTGGCTTGTTACATTGTAGGTAAGGTGGTGACCTCATCACCTCACTATACTTTGTATCACAGTGTTGGTCTCTAATTAGTTTCTATTTTGTCCCAACTTGCGGGGAAGTTGTAGAGTACACTGTCTAGTTCCATGTATCAATATATGTTTTTACCTAATAGTATGTAGCAGGTAAGATGCTGCAAGGTAGAAGTTATCTCCAAAATCGCCAAATTTAGTTAAGGCTCGCAGCTTGGTGCTTCAGAGTAGAAAGACATGCACACCCAATTTGGATTCAGGGGAATGTCTATTTTCTGAAAATATATTTTTTTGGGTGAATGTACATTTTTCTATCTTTGCCCCACAAATTAATGCTGTAAATGTGTTGAATTTGCAGTACCTGAAATGACAGACCATGTGGGGGGTCTTCAAAGCTGCGAAAAGACCTGACGTCACGAAAAGACCCGAAGTTGAAGTCCTGAAGCCTCGAAAGGACCCAAAGCCAGGTAAGGAGTAAGGTCCACTGATCAGTGTGTTTTTTATTTTATTAAACCCCTGTATTATGTTAATACTATATAGGCCCCTGACCACCAATGTTTCTTTTAAACTTTTAAGAGGGGGCCATGGCCACCAATGTTTTTAGAAACATTTTTGGGGAACCAGGTGCAAAGGTTTTTTTTTTTTTAACTTATAGCGGGAGGGCCCTGGCCACCAATGATTTTTTTAACTTGTAGGGGGGTCCTCACCACCAATTTTCTTTTGAAAAAACAAACCAAAAAAAATGTTTTGGGGGGCCCTTGCACCAATATATGTTTTTTATCTTATGGGGCCCTGACCACCAATGATTTTTTAAAAACTTGTATATGGGACCCTGGCCAACAATGTTTTTGTTTTAACCACCAATGGCTTTTTATAAATTATGTGTGGGGGGGTTAGTTTTAGCACTGATGTCTATGTGGGCTTTTTACTGTGGTGTGGGCTTGGCTGAATCTGGGGTGGGCTTTGGGCACTGGGCTGGGGTTCTATAACCATATAAAGGCTGCAGGCTGAGTTATACAGGGGACTATCACTCATTGATTATAAGGGATAATGCACCCCCTTCTTTAAATGATAAGGTTGTTAGATGTCACTGACTGGCTCTGTGACCATATAAAGGCACAAAGCTGCAGACTAAGTTATACATTGGACCCCGAGTATTACACAGGTATTATATGGTATTGTGTCCCCTACCGTAAATGATAAGAATATTAGCTGTCACTGAGGGGTTCTGTCACCATATAAAGGCACAAGGCTGCAGGTTTAGTTATACAGGGATCTCTCTGTACAGGCTTTGAGCAAACTTACGGTCTGTTCCAGCTAAACTGTGCTTAGTACAAGGGAATACATATGCTGCTGGGCCCGAGCCTGAAGGGGGGCCGGCAGTGCTGAACTTTTCGAAAGAGCAGGGCCCCCCTTGCCAGTGCCAAAGCCGTGCCGCCTCATCCCGAAGTCGCGAATAGCCGAAATGCGGAAGTGCGAAAGTTATGAGCGAAAAGACCTAAAGCCACGAAAATAGCCAAAATTGGAGTCCTGAAGCAGCGAAAAGACCTGAAGTCACAAAAGGAGGCAAAGTTGAAGTCCTGAAGCCATGAGTTCAATTCCAACACCAATATCTATGAACAAACTTTGGGGACCGTTCCTGCTGAATTGTGCTTAGTACACAGGAATACCTATGCTGCCATTCTTTATGGGATCTTTCTATACAAGATTTAATCCAACGTCAGTGCTTTTCCTGCTGAATTGTTCTTAGTACAGAGGAATTCCTTTGCTTACATAGTTATATGGGATCTCTCTGTACAGGCTATGAGCAAAGTTAGGGACTGTTTCTGCCGAATTGTGCTTATTACAGAGGAATTCCTATGCTTCCAAAGTTTATGGGATCTCTCTGTGCAGGCAATGAGCAAAAGTAGGGGACTGTTCCTGCTGCTTGTACTTAGTTCAAGGGAATACCCATAGTTGAATGGGATCTCTCTGTACAGTATATTTAGGGGATTGTTCCTGCTGAATTGTGCTTAGTACAGAGGAATGCATATGCTGCCATAGTTTTTTGGGATCACTCTGTAGCTGTTATGAGCAAACTTAGGGACTACTCCTGCTGATTTGTGCTTAGTACAGGGGACTACATATGCTGCAATAGTTTTATGGGATCTCTCTGTAGAGGACAGTGATCGGAGTTCCCTCTGACCCATGCAATTTGACACTTAACCTTTGACCACCATAGTTGTAGTCACTTATCTGCCTTGGTTGTTCTTGCCACCATCTGCTTTGATCGGAGTTCCATCTGACCCATGCCATATGACAAATACCATTTGACCCATGGCCTTTGACCTATGTCATTTGACCCATGATGTTTGACCACCATAATGGTTGTCACTTGTCTGCCTTGGTGGCTCTTGCAGCCATCTGCTTTGACAGTCTCCTCTGACCCATGACCTTTGTCCTCCACAGTGGTTGTCATTCGTCTGCCTTGGTGGCATCTGCTTTGAGGGAGTTACCTTTGACCCCTGACCTTTGACCCCTGCCATTTGACCCATGAACAGGGCCCTCTGACCCAAGACATTTGACCAGTGACATTTGACTCATGACCTTTGACCCATGACTTTAACTACCATCATTTGGTTCGCTTATCTGCCTTGGGGACTATTGCAGCCATGTTCTTTGGTGGAGTGCCGTCTGATCAATGACCTTTGACCCATGACCATTGACTACTATCATAGTGGTCGCTTGTCTACCTTGGGGCTTTTGCAGCCATCTGCATTGGTGGAGTGACCTTTGACCCATGTCATTTAAACCATCATCTTTGATACATGAACTTTGACCACCATCGTGTGGATTATCTGCCTGATGGATCTTCCAGCCTCCTGCTTTGATTGATTACCTTTTAACCCATGCCCTTTGACCCATGCAATTTACCTATCTGCTTTGGTGGAGTACACTTTTTGACCCATGACCTTTGACCCATGACCTTTGACCACCATAATGGTTGTCACTTGCCTGCTGTGGTGGCTCTTGCAGCCATCTGCTTTGTCAGAGTCCCCTCTGACCCATGCCATTTTACACATGACCTTTGACCCATGACAGTTGACCATTATCATGAGGTATGCTCATCTGCCCTGTTGGCTCTTGCAGCCATCTGCTTTGGCGGAGTGCCTTTTGACCCGTTACCTATGACCCATACAATTTGACCACCACAATGGTTATCACTTGTCTGCCTTAGTGGCTGTTGGCACCATCTGCTTTGACGGAGTTCCCTCTGATCCATGACCTTTGACCCATGCAATTTAGCCTCCATCATGGGGTTTGCTTATTCCTGTGCTAGACCATCCAGTCAGACCCCTAGCTTACTCTAATGGAGTGCTTTTTGAGTAAACGCCAATCTAAATTCTAGGTATCTTACCCATGACCTTTAGCCCATGCTCTTTATTGCTACATGTGATACCAGATATGAGAGTCGATGAACAAAAATTTAACAAAATCCCTCCAGTTTCTTCTTCTGATCAGCACAACAAAATTTGCAACTGTGCCTTTACTTGGCAGCCTTCAATACCATTGGACCTTCCACATTTGACACGTGACCTTTGACATCCATCATGGGGTTTTCTTATCGGCCGTCGGGGCTCTTGCATCCATCTGCTTTGGTGGAGTGTCCTCTGACCTACGAACTTTGACCCATGACCATTGACCGTCATCATGAGGTACACTCATCTGCCATGTGGGTTCTTGCAGACTTCTGCTTTGGCGGAGTGGCTTACTCTGATCATACTCACTTCATCCCCTCTTCCTGGTTAACCTAACCCTCAACCCTAGTTGCGGGTTAGGTTGTGTCCAGAGTCTAGTGCCTGTTGTGTGCGGGCACTAGACTCTGAGGCCGAGCCGTAATAGCTGACAGACGCTGTGCGCGTGTTGTGTTGGGGAGGCCCATCTCGCACCTTTCTCACCTCCCAAATTGGAACGCCAGGGATTAGCTGATCCCTGGATTGCCTAGGCAGAGTAAGGGCGCCTAGTGTTGGAGCACGGTCCGGTCGCACTCGATGTGAAGCGGCTAAGCCTCGTGGTTGCCAGGGGTTTGCCGTGGTTGATCAGCCTGATGGAGGCCTAGTTTGCAGTGGCACAGTAAGCCCCCAGTGTGGGAGTTGTGTCTCACCCAACACTTACTGGCTGGATAGCAAAGCCAATATGGGGAAAACCCAAAGACAAAGGGGGGACAAAGCAGCGAAGGTGAAGGAGACGCAGGCTAAAAGCAAATCGCTACCGGCAATAAATGCCGAGGAGGAGAGAGCACTCAGACACAGACAGCGAATCAGGGGAAGATCACGAAGAGCAAGACCTACAGTCCTATATTGCACAACTACCCTCTAAATCGGATTTAAAGACATGCTCCACGAGATGACAAGATCTATTAAAGAGGATATCCAGGATATTGAAAGAGACATCAGTGCCCTTGCCATACGGACGGACAACCTGGAAACAAATATTGATAAGGTTTCTGCCCACCAAAGGTCAATGCATAAACACATCACAGATCAAGATAATAAAATATCTGAATTGCAAAGACAACTGGAAGACCAGGAGAACAGGAGTAGAAGGAACGATATCAGAATAAGAGATGTTCCTGAGGTGTTAGTAAATGATGGGATCCAACCAGACTGCCTCCAAATATTTAACAACCTCCTGAAAAGAGAGTCAACCTTAGAGATAGAGATTAGCAGAGCACACAGGGTGCAAAAGTTTAAAGCCACCTAACGCCCCACGTGATATCCTGTGTTGCCTTCATAACTTTTCTCTTAAAGTGGAGATTTTACTGAAAGCCAGAGAGGCAGACGACGTCTCCTATGAAGATAGCACTTTAAGACTTTTTCAAGACTTATCAAGGCAAGCCTTGCTTAAAAGGAAAATGCTGAAACCACTGACCGGTATATTAAGAGGGAAAAATATACTCTACAAGTGGGGACACCCCTTCTCCCTCACGGTGATCAAAGATGGGATAACAGCAATTATCAGATCTCCTGCCGATACTGGAAGTTTTATGCATAAACTCAAATTACCCCCAATAGATCTACCCGGTTGGCTAAAGGACCCTGAGCAACTGACAGAAGAAGAATTTGAACTAAAGGAGGAATGGACCCAAGTAAAGGGCCCTAAGAGAACTTCGGATATCTCAAGAACCACCCGTGGAATGACAAGATTGTCTCCAGAATGATACTGCAATACCATTGGAAGCCTTCCTCCCTCCTGGAGTGCTAGGAGTTTTTTGAAACCCTGAAAAGTAGAGCCTCAGAGCGACATACCCCAGATACTTATGGATAGAAATAGCTAGAGTACTACATTGATTTAATAGCTATACGGGCACCCCAAATGAGAATCTGTCCTGATCAAGATATTGGTATGTTCAAGGGCGCAGCAGAGGGCCCCAATCACCTATGATTGATAAGTATTTAAGACCTTATCCTGCCACTGCTGTATAATTTTTCTTCCCAGCTATCTTATCCTCTTTTATAACTTTAAGTTCCTTTTCTAATAAGGGTTATGATGCGACCTTTTTCAAGGATGATGCAAAACTTTAAAAACTCACATTAAATAACAAAGTGCTCCATCATAGACCAATCATTGCCCTCATTCAATTAACATCTCAGTGTGAATCATGTGTTCCAATTAAGTGCCTATCACATATAGCGAATCTGCATATATGTTAAAATAAACAAAAGCGTGTCCATCATGTATATATCAACAGTGCATAAATATACATCTATGTATTTCCATAAAAAATATAAATACGTGAATAAATATTTAATATTTTTGAATACAACCATGTCCGTGTTATAATTTAAAAGATCAACTTGTAATACTTAAAAACATCCACAAGATGTCACCAGTGTGTTTCAAAAAGGTTCACGTTACAGTATCCATAAAATACAAGTGTAACAAATACACTGTAACAACTACTGAGGTAAAACGAAACAAATTGTCTGCTAACCTTAATCTGCTTCCAGGAGTGAACAGGAATGTAAAAAGTGGAAAAAACATTTTTACTTCCTTGTTTTGTGACAAATAGTTACGTGATTTCCCTTCCCACCCCTAATTTGAATATGCAAATCCTAGATTCATTGCATAAAGCTTAGTACAAAGGAATACATATACTTTTTAAAAATGACTTCTCTAATAATAAAACAGTGTCTTGTACTTGATGGTAACTAAGTTAAAGTTTATGTGTTTTTAGCAGAATTAAGAGATGGAGATCAAAATCCCTTCTACGGCTGGACAAGATTATACGGAAAATAGAATTTATGCAAATCTCTCTCAAAATGTTTTCCCTGCTGGTAATAAAAAGTTCCTTAAGTTACCTGAAGTTGCATTTTGGGAACAAAGTGCCGAGTATGTTTTCCGACTGGCGATTTACTTTATTGCCGGTGGCAGAACAACCCGGATGCACCCAAAGAAGGAGAGAGCAATGGAGGGGAGGAGAATGTGACGAAGGGTGGGAAGAGAAAGCAATGGAGGGGAGGGAGGGGAGAGCAAGGGGGAGTAAGTTGTGCGAACCTGGCTAGGGGAAGGCAGAAGACATTTTTAAAGGTAGCTCCCAGCGCCCCCCTTTCATTGCGTCGTAGGACCTGCCTCTTCTGCCTGCTCCTAGTTCTGGCCCTGGCCAGTGGAAAAACATTTCAGGGATATGTTTCACCCATGGTAGCACAAATTTAAACGTGGGCATCATATCTCCCAGTGTGCCATCCGTCTTTAAAGGCATTCACAAGTTATTGCATTGTAATTACCAACTTCTGCTCCTAGATGGCAGTGTAGAGTTGGGTTGGATCTATGTTACCTGTATATATAGTGTTTGGCCACTAGAGGGAGTAGTGAAACACATAGAAAGGGGTGGAGTTTAGAAGAGAATTGGAGACAAAAAACACAGGGACAGATGTGCATCACAGGATGAACATCTACTGAAGAAGCCACCTTGCAGGAGAACCACAACCAGGACCCAAGTGAGTAGGAAGTGTGAGGCTCAGTTAGCATAGGTTTAGTTTTCTTATAGTGCACTGTAGCAGTGTTATGAGTCAGGTCAGGACAGTGAGCCAGAGGTTTTTGTGTGGGCTAAAGGGTTATGGGCTCATATTGGTGGTTGTGTGTATTTTGCAAAAAAAAAGTCTATGATTCTGTGGGGTGAACCTACAGTTAGTGGGAGTTTTGGACTTGGAACCTAAAGTATGTTGGTTTCAAAAGTGACCTTCAATTTGATCTTTTTCCCCTTCATTTTTTTAGTCTATATCTTGTTACAGAAAGGAATTGTACAACGGCAGATTTGAAAGGTGTATGTTGTCAAAAAAAACCCCATAATATAGGTTTTTTTTAATGTATTTTTTTACATACATTTGTCTTTATCAGGAATATACAAATAAGAAGCCGAAGAAAAGAGAAGGATATAGCAGAAGGGATAGAAGAGAGATCAGAAGACAGAGGAAGACGTTTGCCTGGGACACTCTCATGGTAAGTATTATGGCTTTGGTCGGTACAGAACATGTTTGTATTTAGTCCAGCATTGCTGTGGGAGATATTGGGGGGTTGATATTGTGGGTTATTTTTAGCATAGTGCCCATTTTTTAGGTTTTTAGTGCGATGTGGTTGGTTTGAAATTCTACAGAAGGTTGTTTTCATGTTGTATATATTGTAATAGTTCTAGGATCACTTGCTTGAATTTTGTTTTACAGGTATGGGATCGGTTATCCAGAAAGCTCTGCATGTCAAGAAGGCTTTCTCTCATAGACTCCATTTTATTCAAATTATCCAAAATGTTCTCTGTAATAATTAAACAGTACCTTGTACTTGATCCAAACTAAGTGATAATGAATCCTTATTTGAAGCAAAATCAGCCTATTGGGTTTATTTATTGTTTAAATGAATCTCTAGTAGACTAAAGGTATGAGGATCCAAATTACGGAAAGATTAGTTAACAGAAAACACTGAGCATTCTGGATAACAGGTCCCATACCTGTACTGAAGATTTTTACCAGTTGGGGAGCTAGGATTGCCTGGATGCTAATCTGGATAAATAGAATATTGATTTTTTGTTCTTTAAGAAAGCAATTTGGAATTTGGCCCAATAAAGCAACTACTTTTGAGACCTCATTTTGTGTGATTATTTGCAGAGGGTTGGGAGTATTATCTTTGGAGCGGCTGGGAGGATTATCTTCAGATCGGTTTGGTGGATTATCTTCAGAGCGGCTGGGAGGATTATCTTCAGAGTGCCTGGATTATTTTTGGAGCCTTTTGAGGATTATCTTTAGAGCACCTGGGAGGATTATCTTCAGAGCAGCTGGATTATCTTCAGAGCTGCTTTGAGGATCTTCAGAGTGGCTTGATTATCTTCCGAGAGGTTGGATTATCTTCAGGTCGGATGGGAGGATTACCTTCAGAACGGCTGGGAGGTGTATCTTCAGGCTATTGACACGAGTGGATTTTCAGAGGTTCGCGACGCGTTTTTTTAAAAAAACCTAAGATTGAAAATGCTAGCGTATTTATGCAGTGGTCGGCTTTTTTTAAAAACTGCACTGAAACTGCGCTGAACATCCGCACGTGTATCCATAGCCTCAGAGCTGCTGGGAGAATTATATTCGAAACGGCTGTGAGGATTATTTTCAGATTGGATGGGAGGATTATCTCCAGAGCGGTTTTGAGGATTATCTTCAGAACGGCTGGGAGGATTATATTCAGGTCGGATGGGAGGATTTTCTTCATTGCGACTGAGAGGATTATCTTCATATGGACTGAGTGAATTATCCGCAGTGCAGATGGGAGGATCATCTTCAGAGCAGCTGGGAGGATCATCTTCAGAGCGATTGAGAGGATTTTTTAAAGAGAAACTGAGAGGATTAACTTCAAAGCTTCTGGGAGGATTATCTTCAGGTTGGATGGGAGGATTTTCTTTGTTGTGATTGAGCGGATGATCTTCATATGGATTGAGTGAATTATCCGCAGTGCAGATGGGAGGATTATTTCCAGAGCGGTTGTGTGGATTATCTTCATAGCGGCTGGGAGGATTATCTTCAGAGTGGCTGTAGAGGTAGGCAATTTGGGTGCTTTTTTTTTTTTAAATTGGCACTTCCGAGGGGCCCAGCGCACAACCCAGCCTCCCTTTAAAGAGGTGGTTCACCTTCAAACAACTAGTTGTTTTCCGATAGATCACCAGAAATAATGACATTTTCCAATGACTTTCTATTTTCTATGTGTCACAGTTTTTCTAATATTGGAGTGTAAAGTGTCATTTTTCACCTTCTGAAGCAGCCCTGGGGGTCGCCGACCCTGTAAACTGTTCTAAATGGATACATTTAGTTGATACATTTCTTATCTTTGTCCCTGCTGAGCAGAATCTCTGGGTTTCATTACAGGCAGCTGTTAGAATTGATACAATAGTTGCTAATACTCCAGAGATGCTGCTGAGAAATGTATCAACTTAATGTTGCAAAATTGTAACAGTTCAGAGTCTGCACCTGATTTACTGAGCTGCTAGAATCAAACACCAGAGACAGGAACATTCAACTTTCAACATTCAACAGTAAGAAATAAATAATGGAAAGTAATTGAAAAAAGTCTTCATTTCCGGGGAACAATCTAAAAACAACTGAATTGAAAAAAGTGTTTGGAAGGTGAACAACCCCTTTACAGAGGGTCCATTATATCCATTTAGCTGTAAATTTAGTGACATATTCAGGGGCTGTAGCTGAGATTTCCTCAGAATGGTATAATTCACTCATTTTGTTTATCCAGTCCTGGATTATTGGGGGCTGCAGCGATTTCTATCATGTGGGGATCAGCAGTTTTGCCACATTGAATAGATGAGGTGCTATAGTAGAGAGGGACGGTGAAACATTTCTGGGACCATATAAAGGAACAAGGATACAGGCTGAGTTATACAGGGAACAATGAGTATATTTTGTGTATTAGAATGCATAATGTACCCCTACTGTAAATTATAAGGATTTGAGAATCCATATAAAGGCACACGGCTGCTGGTGAGTTATACAGGGAACTATCGTTTTACTCATGTGTTTTGTATTATAACAGAGACTGTGCACCCTATACTGTCTGTCATTCATAAGGATATTAGAAGTGATTGAGGGGTTCTGTGACAATATAAATGCACAAGACTGCAGGTTGAGTTACACTGGGAACTGTTACAAATATATTATAAGGGATAATAAACCCCCATTGTAAATTATAAGGCTATAGACATCACATATAAATGCACAAGGCTACAGGCTGAGTTATACAGGGAACTCTGAGTATTGTGTATTATAAGGGATATTGTACCCCCACTGAAGATGATAAGGATATTTGAAGTAGGGCCCCTTGCCACAATTGTTTTTAGCTCTTTATGCCCCAGGTCACCAATGTTTTTAATTTTTAGGGCCCCTTTGTCACCATTGTTTTTAACTCTTGGGGCCCCTTTGTCACCAATGTTTTTAATTTTTAGGGCCCCTTGCCGCCAATGTTTTTAACTCTCAGGGCCCCAGGCGACCAATGTCTTCAACTCTTATGGTCCCAGGCTATCAAAGTTTTTAACTCTTAGGGCCCCTTGCGACCAATGTTTTTAATCTTACGGCCCCTTGCCACCAATGTTTTTAACTCTTAGGGCCCCAGGTGACCAATGTTTTCAACTCTTAAGGCCCTAGGCCACCAATGTTTTTTTAAGATTTAAAGGAGGGGTATTTTCATGAGAATTGTCACCTGATAGTAGCACAGATTTACTATTAATATATTTAAAAAACTTTTTAGGGTTAGTTTCCACCTCCACCGCAATTAACTCATTTATTTTCTTAGCCTTCCGGATTGCTGATTTACAACATTTATTACAGTGTTTATATTCATTAAATGCAGCTTCTGTCCCTACAGATTTGTAGTTTTTAAATGCCTTTCTCTTCTTTCCCATTAACTTCTTTACTTCTGCATTAAGCCACACAGGATGATTCTTAGAGCTTCTACGTTTAGTCCTTAAGGGAATAAATTGAGAACAGTAATGATTTAATATCATTTTAAAGGACAACCATTTCTGTTCTGTGTTTTTAGCTGAAAACCTAATGCAGGTATACAGGTATAGGATCCCTTATCCGGAAACCCGATATCCAGAAAGCTCAAAATTACAGAATGGCTGTCTCCCATAGACTCCATTTTATCCAAATAATCCAAATTTTAAAAAATGATTTCCTTTTTCTCTATAATAATAAAACAGTAGCTTGTACTTGATCCCAACTAAGATATAAGTAATCCTTATTGGAAGCAAAACCAGTCTATTGGGTTTATTTCATGTTTAAATGAGTTTCTAGTAAACCCCAGCATTCTGGATAACAGGTCCCATACCTGTACTATACCTGCTGTAAATCGTAGTGATATTAAAACTCACTGAGGGGTTCTGTGACCATATAAAGAGGGAGTCCTCAACCTTTTTTACCCACGAGCCACATTCAAATGTAGAAGGATCAGCGAGTAACAAATACATAAAAATTGTTCCAGGGGTGCAAAATAAGGGCTGTGGATGGCTATTTTGTAGCCTTTATGTGCACTGTCAGCCCACAGAAGCTTCTATTTGGCAGTACACCTAGTTTTTATGCAACTTAAACTTGCTTCCAAGCTAAGATTTCAAAAATTCGTACCTGCATTGAGGACACTGGGAGCAACATCCAAGGGATTGGTGAGCCACATTTTGCTCACGAGCCACTGGTTGGGGTCCACTGATATAAAGGCACAGGGCTACAGACTGAGCTGTACAGGAAACCCTGAGTGTCACTCATGTATTATTAGGGATTATAGAAATCTCTTAGGGGTTCTGTTACCATTTCAAGGCACAAGGCTGCGGAATGAGTTAGTCAGGGGACTCTGAGAACCACTCATGTATTATAAGGGATAATATACCCTCTACTGTAAAATATAAGGACATTTTAAAGTCACTGAGGGGTTTGGGAATCATAAAGGTACATAGGCTGCATGCTGAGTTAGTCAGGTGACTATCACTCATGTACTATTAAGGATACTGTACCCCTTACTGTAAATTGTAAGGATGTTAGAAGGCATTGAGGCATTATGAGACCATATAAAGGCAGAAGGCTGCATGCTGTGTTATACAGGGGAATAGAACTAATGTATTATAACGGATACTGTACCCCCTAGTTTGTGACATGGATTTTTTAAAGTTATTGAGGGTTTTCTTTTTTCTTTTTTTGTATAATGATTTTTATTGTTTTCCAAAAAGGAGATGATGGGGGGGGGGGATACAGAAGGAAAAAGGAGGGGGAGTAGGGAAAGTGAGCAGGGGGGAAACAACAAAATTAACAAAAAGCATCACGACTCAGGCATCGTTTTTAAACAAAGCATTACACAAAGGCAATACAGCAAGAATTACAGTCCCCTCAAGGTTATACGGGTAGAAGGGATATAGCATGTTAACAACGTGTAGTAATGCTCAGAGTACAGATTGAAGAAACCCCTAATAACGATCTGTGTTATGTGAGTTTTGGAGTTCAGAAGTTGTCTATATTCCGCAGAGTCCCTGTATAAATACCACCTCAGCCATGTAGCCCTAAAGCTAGAGTGTTGTTTTTCTGTGAATGTAGATAATTCCTCAAATTTTGCTAATTCGTTAACCTTCCCTATCCATTCTTTACTGGTTGGTGGTATAGTGGATTTCCAGAGTCTAGGGATTAGGATTTTGGCTGAGTTAAGAAGATGATACTCCAGAGTAGTATCGGGGATCCCCTCCGTATTTTCTGTGTCCCAAAATAGAAGTATGCGGGCTGGTGAAAAGGATAGATCTCTTCCTAGCACCTGGGAACAGGCTTTCAGAACTACCTGCCAGTAGTTTGTGAGAGCTGGGCAGTCCCAGAATATGTGTAGTAACGTGCCTATATCTGCTTTACACCTCCAGCAGGGGTTACTCGTGGTTGGATGAATCTTATGTAATTTTTCTGGGGTGTAATACCATCTACTTAAGATTTTATAATTTAACTCCTGGATCTTGCAACATCTAGAGCTGTAAATTAGACTGGGAATCCATTTCTGGATGAGTTCTTCTGAGACGTCCAGTCCTAGGTCCCACTCCCATGCCTGGACAAAAGGCAGCTGCTTTCTCTCACACTCACTTGATAGCATATCATAAATTGAAGAGATTATATGTTTAGGGGGGTTTCTCTAGTGCATAGAGTCTCAAAGGGCGTAAGGGGTTGTCCTAATTTGTTAGCTCCACCTAGATACCCCAAAAAATGCTTAAACTGGCAGTATTGATAATCTTGCAAATTTACCGTCGGCCTGGCCCGTCTAAGAAGATTTAAACCATGGCAGGTGGATCAAATGTGTGGCTTGTTGCTCAATCTCCACCCAGTCCTTACTATCTAGGTGGTGCGACCAGTCAATTATACGAGCAAGTGCTGCTGCTTTTAGGTATCTGGCACAGTCCGGGAGGGCAAGACCTCCTTCCGAATTTTTCTTATGTAAGATGGCAGCTTTAAGTCGTGGTGGGTGGTCCTGCCAGATGAATTTGGTGCTTTCAGATTGAAAAGATTTTAGCCAATTGGTTGAATATAGTAGAGGTAAACACTGGAATAGGTAAAGTAGCCGTGGCATTATGTTCATCTTGACCACATTGATTCTACCTATCCAGGACAGGGGTTGTTTGGTCCAATTCCGTCGATCTTTATGAATGTTTGCGTATAGCAGTTTACAGTTGGTATCAGTCCATTCTTCATAGTCTTTAGTAATGGTTATTCCTAGGTAAGTGATCTGCTGGTTTGCCCAGCTGTATGGGAAGTTGTTTGAGAGTCGTTGAATTGTGTTTTGGCTGAGCGATACGTTTAATGCTTGCGATTTATGAAAATAATTTTGAAGTTGCTAAGCTTGCCAAATATCTCAAAGAGATTGTTGAGGCTTGTGATTGAGGTTAGCGGTTTTGTCAGGAAAAAAAGAAGGTCGTCGGCGTACGCTGCTACTTTATATTGTTTGTCTTTTATGGAAATCCCTGATATATCTGCATTCAATCTAATAGATATGAGCAGGGGTTCCAAAGCCAGGGCAAAAAGGGTACGTGAGAGGGGGCACCCTTGTCGTGTGCCGTTTTTGATGGGTAAGCGTTGAGAGAGTACTCCGTTCACTCTAACCCTAGCTACCGGTTAGAGAGATTTAATCCACTGGCACAGGCGGTCCCCGAAGCCGAACCTGGAGAGGCAGGAGAACATATAAACCCATTCGACCCTGTCAAATGCTTTTTCAGCATCGGTGGACAGAAGCATGAGAGGGATTTTTTTGTGCTTTGCATGGTGGAGTATGTTGATCAATTTATTGGTGTTATTTCTCGACTCTCTTCCAGGTATAAAGCCGGCTTGATCCAGACCTATAAGATAACTTAAGGATGTTTGTATTCTAGATGCCACTATCTTCGCTAATATCTTCACATCTGCATTGATTATTGATACTGGTCTGTAGTTACTTGGATCTTCTGAATTTTTATTCGTTTTCAGAAGAAGAGTGATATGAGCTTGCAAGGAGTCAGAGGAAAGCGAGTGTTATTTTGGAGAGCATTAAAGGTTCTTGTCAGGTGTGGTATAAGCAGGTCTGAGCACTCTTTTTAATACCCCGAGGGGTAGCCGTCTGATCCGGGGCTTTTGCCATTTGGAGATGTCTTAATCGCCTGAAAGACTTCCTCCGCTGTGATATCGGCTTCCATAAGCAATTTCTGCGAGTCTGATAATCGTGGTATAGGTAACTTGTCTAGGAAAGCTTCTATAGCCTCTGCTCTTGGAAGGCCGTCAACAGTTGTGGGAGAGTCAATTTGGTACAGCTCTGAGTAGTATTTCTGAAATTCTTGAGCTATGTTGAAGTTTTATCACCTTGTTTGTTCCGTAAGCAGTGTATATGATTTTTAATGACTCTCGCTTTCAGCAATCGGGCCAGTAGCTTGCCACTCTTGTCCCCGTGCTCATAGAAACGGTGTCTCATTCTGGAGATGACCTTTTCCGTAAAAAGTTTATGGTGTTCCGCTAGGGCTTGCCGTGATGCGGTAAGTCTAGTGTATATAGTTCCGTAGTTGGTGCCTTTTTATGTGCCATTTCCAGATTCCTGACCTCAGCCAAGAGTGAGTTCTGTTTAGCTTGATGCACTTTCTTCCTTTTGGAACATAATTGGATCAACGTCCCTCCATGGCATTCTCCCTGAAATAGTTTGCAATAGCTGTTTTAACCTCATTCAGGACACTATTATCTTTCAGTATTGACTCATTTAATTTCCAGTTACTCCATTTTGAGATATTTGTTTTAAGGGAGAGTTGCATGGATATGGGGGCGTGATCCGACCATGTGCAAGTGTGAATGTCTGCGCCTCCTATCGCACTCAGATGGTGCTGAGATAGAAAAAAATGATCTATTCTGGTGTATAGGCTGTGCCTAGCAGAATAAAAAGTATAGTCTCTTTCCTTAGGCTTGACTAGTCGCCAGGCATCTACTACCTGTAGTTGATGTAAATCTTTTGTGATATAGTGAATAATGCGGTGGGGAATGCTGGATTTTCCGGCAGGACAGTCAATTTGGGGATCCATAGGGATGTTGAAATCTCCCCCTAGTATGAGGATTTCTTTGGAGAATCTGAGTAAGATCTCTGCAATTGTGTGAAAAGTTTTGTCCTGTCGCTTTTGGCAAAAGTAATCTTTTGGGTATCTAGGGTGCCCCTCACAAAAATATATCGTCCAGCTGGGTCTTTTTGGTAGCCGACACTTTGAAGTTAAAGTGTTTCTCAAACAGAATCACTGTGCCCTTTGTCTTATTGGTCTGGGGATACTGCTGTACATTTCTGGGAAGTATTTATTAGTCCATCGGAAGGATGAGGACACCTTAAAATGAGTCTCTTGTACGAAGGCAACTTGTGCTTTTAGTCGTCTCAATTCTGAACTTAATAAGATCCGTTTCTGAGGTGAGTTAAGTCCATTAAAAAAAAAGGAGGGGGGATAGAAAGAGATAGAAAGAGGATGAAGTAGTGGAAGAGAGTAAAGTGGGGGGTGAGGGTGAAGGTTAGGACTTAGAGTGTGGGGAGGAATGGGGAGGAGAAGTCAGTGGTAAAGAAAGGGGTGGGGTAGATGAGTTCAAGAGGAGATGTAGAAGGGGTGTGTGGCAAGGGATAGTTCCCCTTTGCTAAGATTATAATAGTAGCGCGCTCATACCACCGGATAGTATGTTAAAACATTACTTCTGTATAGTTAAAATATATAAAGAGCGTAGGAATGGTTGTGAACCTGAGGACAAACCATCTGGGGAGGAGCTCCGGTTTACTCTAGAGAAAGTATATGTGTAACAACATGTGCTGTCCTAATCGTGGGATTATAGAACTGGGGCCTCTAATTGTTTGTAACTTTTATCCCACATAAATCTGCCAATGTTTATAAATGAGTGTAAGACATCAAAAGTATGCACAAGGTAGATTTGGGGTCTTTACATGTTATATACTTCATTAAATCTAAGTATTTTGGGTATCAAACTTTTCAGGGGACCCAGGCTTTCGTATTTAGGGTGTTTTATCTTGTTACCTAATAGTATGTGGCAGGTAAAATGCTGCAAGGTAGAAGTTATGAGGTGATTTTCATAACTATCTCCAAAATCGCCAAATTTAGTTAAGGCTCGCAGCTTGGTGCTTCAGAGTAGAAAGACATGCACACCCAATTTGGATTCAGGGGAATGTCTACTTTCTGAAAATATATATTTTATTGGGTGAATGTACATTTTTCTATCTTTGCCACACAAATTAATGCTGTAAATGTGTTGATTTTGCAGTACCTGAAATGACAGACCATGTGGAGGGGGTCTTCAAAGCTGCGAAAAGACCTGACGTCACGAAAAGACCCGAAGTTGAAGTCCTGAAGCCTCGAAAGGACCCAAAGCCAGGTAAGGAGTAAGGTCCACTGAACAATGTTTTTTATTTTATTAAACCCCTGGCTACTAATGTATTACATATTTCCCAATTGTCCCATTTTTAGAGGGACAGTCTCTCTTTTGCTCAACCCGCAGACCCTCGTTTGTACTGGAAAGTCCAGTTTTTCTGTGCACTGAACAGCCAGAAAAAGAAACAAAGTTGCTAACTTAATTGACTTTTGGCAGAGAGCCCAGAACAGCCAGAGCAGCAGATAAGATACTTTTGTAACAATTTTGAGATACGCAAATAAGTATTTGTAACAATATAAGACAACAGGTCCCTTGGGACTCACAGCTTAAAGGGAAATTCACCTTCATTAGCAAAACTGTAATAACTGAAAAAAACACAGAAGTATGTTCAAACTTTTATAACCCGACAAATTTTGTAAAATGAACATGGTAATTAGGGAGTGTGGCCACAAAAATGAGCGTGGTCAAAAAATATTTGCACCAACTTTTTGTCCCTCTTTTTATTTCCAAAATGTTGGGAGGTATGGTATTATGTTAATACTATATAGGCCCCAGGCCACCAATGTTTTTTTAAAAATAATCTATGAGGCCCCTGATCACCAATGTTTCTTAACTTTTAAGAGGGGGGCCATGGCCACCAATGTTTTTTTAGAGAGTTTTTTGGGGATCCTGGTGCAAAGGTTTTTGTATTTTTTTATGGCCACCAATGATTTTTTTTAACTTGTAGGGTGGTCCTGACCACCAGTGGCTTTTTATAAATTATGTGTGGGGGGTTAGTTTTTAGCGCTGATGTCTATGTGGGCTTTTTACTGTGGTGTGGGCTTGGCAGAATCTGGGGTGGGCCTTGGGCACTGGCCCGGGGTTCTATAACCATATAAAGGCACAAGGCTGCAGGTTGAGTTATACAGGGATCTCTCTGTACAGGCTTTGAGCAAACTTACGGACTGTTCCAGCTAAACTGTAATTAGTACAGGGGAATACATATGCTGCCATAGTTTTATGGGATCTCGATGTACAGGCTATGAGGAAACTTAGGGGCTGTTTCTGCTGAATTGGGCTTAGTATAGGGAATTCCTATTCTGCCATAGTTTTATGGGATCTATCTCTACAGGCTATGAGCAAATTTAGGGGACTGTTCCTGCTGGATTGTGCTTAGTACAGTGGAATACCTATGCTGTCACAACTTTATGGGATCTCCCTGTACAGTCTATGAGCAAACTTAGTGGTCTGTTCCTGCTGAATTGTGATTAAGGGATACGGTCATGGGAAAACATGTTTGATGCGTTTGAAAAAAACATGTTTTCCCATGACAGTATCCATTTAATACAGCGGGGGAACACCTATGCAGCCATAGATTCATGGAATCTCTCTGTACAGGCTATGAGCAATCTTAGGGCCTGCTCCTCCTGAATTGTGCTTAGTAAGGAGGAATATTTATGCTGCCATAGGTTTATGCAATCTCTCTGTAGATTCTATGAGCAAACTAGCAAACGTAGTGGATTGTTCCTGCTGAATTGTGCTTGGTACAAGGGAAATCCTATGCTGCCATTGTTTTATGGGATCTCTTTGTATAGGCTATGAGCAAACTTAGGGACAGTTCTTGCTGAATTGTGCTTAGTACAGGGGAATACCTATGCTGCCATTGCTGAAGCATTGTTGCTGGCGTGGTGTTCTCTGCTTCCCGCGAAAAAGGAATGCGCCACCATATTGAGGAGTTCCTCAGAGTTATTAGGAACAATACTGACAGAGACACCGCAGCAGTACAACTGGGATAATTTGGCGCAACAGTTTGAATCCATGGGATACCCGAATAGATTGATACAGGAACAACTACAGAAAGCGATACTTAGAACCCAGGAGGAACTTCTGCTGTCTAAGAGAGATGAGACCCCCCAACCAGATCTAATATTTACAACTGGAGTACCATAAGTGTACCGTTTAAAAACGCGTTGAATAGTAGGTGGGAGATTATCAACTCGGATCCACATCTCTCTTTCTTGGATAAAAAGAGGCTGCTGTTGGCCTAAAGATGAGGACGCAACCTTGGGGACCTGCTAGTGATTAAAGATGTGCCTCCGGATAAGACAACTAAGGGAAGGACCTGGCTGGAGAAACCACTCAAAAATGGCTGCTACAAGTGTGCAGGGTGTCTCACTTGTAGCGGATATCACAAGGAACCTTTTTACACACCTTAGGGACGGGACGCAAGTTCACGATCAGACATAGACTGTCCTGTCAGTCGGACCATGTGGTCTATATAGCATGGTGCTCTTGTGGCTTGCACTATGTAGGCAAAGCATCCACGACCTACAGGGAGAGGATGAATACCACAGAAGCACCATCAGGGCTGCCCTAACCACAGGAAAGGCTGACCAGCCCAGTGGGCGAAACACTGGCTGAAGTTTGGACACTCCTTACCTCAATTTTACACTGCTTAATTCGACCATGTGCCAGCCCCAAGGATGAGGAGGCAACAGGGACTACTATTGTTACAAAAGAAGGTCAATGTGGATCTATAATTAGGATGTTGGCTTCTAGAGGACTAATTGAACCCTTGGCGATGTCTCTCTTTATATGAACAGTTTGCTTATAATACCTCGAAGGACTTAAGAAAGAGGATTACTGGAGTTTACCTTTTGCTTGTATACTAGAATTAATGTGAACTTCATGCTTACAAAAAACTTGATAATTTTCCTTCATAGATAAGACATAAGAAAAGAATTACACAATGAGACTTTGTTGATGTGGGCTTATATTTATTACCCAATATGTTGCAATTATGTAAGATAGTCCTGTGTATTTAATTATTTGTGTGGTGTGTACATTGTGCTGCTGGGTAACCTCCTCTTACTTCTCTTAAGATAGAGCACTTATCCGGGTTTGTTGCCTATACTCACCAACACTCAGTGGCGGTACTTACCGGGGGAGCAGGGGTGTAGCGGGCCAGGGCGCCGACCCCTAGGGCCCCGGTGTCCGTTCGCCGTGCTGAAATGCGGCCAATGCGGCCGTGACGGAGGGCAGCGGTACAGCGCGTGTCACGCACCAGGGCCCGTCCCCCTCTAGGATCGCTGCTGTATGGAGCCGGCACTTTTCAAAGGGAGAAGTTGTCGAAGGGCCGTAGGGTGAATTGGAAGGATGTGTATTGGCTCTCAGATTACATAGGTTCTAAAGTCCTTAAGGGGATAGTAGAGACTAACACAGTAGTTTTATGTTGTTCCGTTCATTTTTTAGGAACAAAGAGAAAACTACCATTTCCTGCTCTAGGTAAGGCCTTATCCTAAGTTTCTCCCTCCCCTCTATATGTTATCCCTGCAAACCCTTCCCAATTACCCACTAATAAGATACACACTAATGACATTGTGTGTTAATCTTGTGTAATTCACAGCTTTATTAATTATTTAGATAAACTGCGCTTTTTTGAGTTCGCAAGGAAGGCAAAAACCTCTGAGAAGCGGATTTCCTTTCACTGAGGAAAAGGTCCTCTGACCTTAAAGGCGATCGGATTGCTCCCGGATTCATGCGCCAAATAGAATCAAGGGAAGCGGGGGGGGGGGGCGGAATATGGTAAGTAAGGACTGCGGAAGGATGAGAAAGAGGAGGAATATGGCAGCATAAACAAGGGCACATTTAAGCCGCCGATGAATGCTGCATTCCTCCTTCTCATTGGAGGGATGCATGAAAAGGAATGCGGTTACCAAGTGGCTTTAAAGGAGTCCTGGGCTATAACACATATTTTGGATAAAGGGTAGGAAACCACTGGTGGAACTACAGTGGTTGAAAGCACCGCTTGGTGAAGTTGCAGTGATGAAGGGGCATCACTGGTGGAATTGAGACTGTCCATAGGTTACTGCTGTTTCCTGAGGATTGTGGTGCTAGACTGTTAGGTACATCTGTATTCTGGTACGAGGGAAACTGCTGTTTGGTGCTGTATCATTGGCCGAGTTGATGCGAGGACACCTGTAAACAAAAACAAGATAACTCAGACTATACGTATTTTTTCACCTCTTAGCAAGTTGATTTTCTGTAAAGTCCTTATATGGTTATGGACCTATTTATCAAGATTGCTTTGGACCTGGGGTTTTTTGGATTTAACGGATCTTCTGTAATTTGGATCTTATACCTCAAGTCTACTGGAAAACATGTAAACTTAAATAACCCAAGGGTGAATTTGCTTCCGAATAAACTATATCTTAGTTGGATAAGGTTATGAAACTTGTTTTTTTTGAGAAAAGAATTAATTTTTAAAGAATTGGATTAGTTTGATAAAATTGAATTCTATGGAAGATGGACTCCGTAATTCGGAGCTTCTTGGATAATGGGTTTCGATAACGGATCCCACCACCTGTAATATTTAGGAATTAGGAGCACATTAGCACAAATCAGGTGAGCTAAGCCAAGTGTTGGGAAGAAAGGATGGATATTTATATGACCTGATGCTCTCATTGTTTCTTAATCAGTATGGCCTTGTGATTTCTCTAGTCTTTGTGAGGTGTTTCAGTGGCCTTGATGTATCTGGTCTTTGCCAGAACTCGTTGCTTAAGGTTGTAATTGTCCACATTTTGTGATCTTCACGGCAGTCCTGGCCATCCACAGATCGTAGAGTGCAAACCCTGATGTCAAAGGTTGATGTTGTCCTGTTGCACTCGAGATTGGCCGCGAGGAGATCCTCAATCCCTGTCTCAAAGATTGTCCAGATCAGGCGAGATCCACGGTGCGGGCTAGAAAAATGTAAGAAGCAAAGAAAAACATTTTGAGGTCAGGGCACCACTATGCTAAACCTGTCAATTTCTGTTTCGTTGTTTTACACAGGGGATGACATGTTTAGCATTGGGTTAGCCCCTCCTTTAGCCCCTGTGGATACCTTTCGCAGCAGTCAGAAAATATGAGGAAATTAGCTGTGAGCCCTTTACTTTAAATAGCCACTGTTAGTATTTGCCGGCTACTTGACTCATGCATCCTTTGATGTTCTCTGTATATAAATAGAGATTTGGGAGGCTTAGAGTTAAGGGCGTAAGATGAGACCCCCAAACACCTTAAGAGGTAACACAGCAGATATTTACACCTTATTTTAATAAGACCCTTTTCATTCAGAAACTATGTTTTAATATGGTTCAATTAGAAACAATGCTAACTTATGTATTATAGATGCCCTCCCCCACGCTCCCTGTCGGCCATTTTAGTAAATCCATCATTTAGTTGGTCCACAAATGCCCATTATTCTTGTCAGGGCCCTACTTTCTCTGGATCGCGTTATCACAAGGTTAGACTTGATCGGACGTGTGTCTTTTTTCAGCCTCATGCTACTTGTTTATACATATTTACAGAGTGTTACAGTGGCCGCCATTAGAATCACGGGGCCCGTTACACAAAATTTTCGTTTGCCCCCTGGGCCCTGCCCACACTTGCTGCCCGAGCCCCACCCTAGATTACCACCACTCACTCACGTTAGAAGACACAGAGCATCAGCGCTTAAAAGTATACCCCCCCCACAACAGTTATAAACGCATTATGTTTAAGGAAATTAGTGTAAAAATTCAGCTTCTAAAAAGTACCGCGGCCTGTCCAGATGGTGTATAAACGCTATTATTACGTGTTTACAACAAACTTGGCGCCATGCCCCCCATAGTGTTTTTTTTTTAAAAAGAATTGGTGGCACGTGGCCCCCTTACAAGTTAAAAAAATTGGGCATCTCTCTTTCTTTT